>NC_081567.1:16151933-16219450 GCF_022355385.1 Mustela nigripes
CACTGAATGTAGGGCTGCCCAGGCCTCCAAAGGCCCCGTTGGAGAGCGCAGCCAAGGAGGCGAAGCTTGTGGGACGCCCAAACGGATCTGCGGGAGGAAAGGCCGAGGTCAGGGCACTGGGCAGCCGGCGCCGACGGTCAGGGCACTGGGCAGCCGGCGCCGCGCAGGCGCCCACACCGGCAGGGGAGGCGCAGCTCAGCAAGCAGGCCCTGGAGCCCTCAGCCGCGCCGACTCGGTTTTAACAACAGGTGCTGCTCCTTGGGCCTCGCGAGATGCTGAGCTCTGACATGCATCGTGGTGTTTGACCTCCCAAACGAGAAGCCCCACGAGAGGCAGACAGGACCACGCCCACTTCAAGATGACGAAACAGGCTCAGAGAGGTGAAGTGACTTGCCAACGGTCAGTCATCTAGCCACCAAGTGGTACCCCCGCCCCCGCGCCAGCCCCAGGGCCTCTCTGACCCCAGAGATCAGGCTCGAACCCCACAATCCGCCCTACGGGCCGCCCAGACCAGCTCTCCAGCAAACCGCTCGCCGGCAGACCCCTGGCGGCTTCCTCCCACCGGACGTGCAGGCCCTTCCCGACCCGACCCTAAGCTCATGCACGGAGCCAGTCAGAAGAACGAACCTACTCCACTACGGGAACACCTCGCAGCCTTCTCTTCCACGAGCACGCTCCCCTGTGCCATCAGGCTCAATGCCCTCTCCACCCAGCTGAAACCTCCCCACAAAGCCCGCGGAAGTGCCAGGAGCCGGAGCCAGTGCCGCTGCTCTGCCTGGGCCGCACAGCCTCCCTCCGGCACGCTACCTCTACCGCTGGCTGTTGCAGAGACCGCGTCTGAGCCGGCGGAGCCTGGCAGTCACTCTGCCCTGTCCTAGCCCACGGCACAGAGGTGAGGAGGTCAAGGCGCAGAGGGGTCAGAGTAACTCGTCCAAGGTCACGAAGCAAACGGCACCAGGCCTGTGCCCATTCCAGCTGCCGCTCGGGTCTAACCTCCATCCCCAGCCTGAGAACTCCTCCAAGTTAGGGACTGGGCTGGGGTTGCCCGACGTGCCCTTGGCTCTTACCAATGTGGGTGCTGGGGCTCAGAAAGGGTCCGTGGGCCCCGGGAGCTGCCGTGAAAGGGCTGGCTGCGGCGTGGACGGCACCTGGGGCAGAGAGGTGGGAGATTCCGGTGAGGCTGAGTGGGCGCAAGGTGGGCCTCGGGCTACAGAAAGGGAACCTCCGGCCCCGAGAGGGCTGGCCAGACTCACCAGTCGCAGTGAAGAGGGAGGCGGCCGGGTGGGGGAGCTCCTGCCCAGGGGGCAGGGCCCCATAGGGCCCCGGAAGGCAGGGCAGGAGGTCGTTCCGAAAGTCAAGCTTGTGGGAGTCGCCCTGCGTGGGACAGGGAGAGGGGGGGGGGGGGGGGGGCCGGGGGGGGGGGGGGGGGGGATGCTGCTCTTGCTCTTCCACTCCTAAGGCCCCCCCACGGGCTGGCGGGCGCCAAGATGGGGCTCGGGTGCCTGACTTCCACCTCTCTGAGCCCTCTCGGGCCACCCCCCTCTCCTCAGCCGGAGAAGCTAGTGCTAACTGTGAAGGTGCTCAGGCAGCAACCGGGGACAGGAGGGGACGTTTCTGGCCAAGATGCGGCCGAGCTCTGCCAAAAGCAGATGCCCAGGGCTCAGGCCAGCCCACTTGCCCCAGCCCTCCAGCCCCGGTACCTTCATCTTTTCCTGGTGTCTCAGGATCATGTAAGCCACGCGCACGTGCATGGCACACCACTTCCCTGGCTTCTGCGCCCCAGAAGGATAACCAGAGGGAAAGGGAAGGAAAGAATGCTCACTCATCACCCGCCCCAGGCCTGGTCCTCGGCCCAGCCTTTCCACACAACACCCCCCGCGTCACCCCTACAACGGAGGGATGACTAGGTTCGCTTCACGGCCTAGGAAACTGAGGCTCAGAGAGATGAACTGTCTTGCCCAAGGTCCCACAGCCGGTCACGTCGGAACCCAGGTCTGTGGCACATAAGCCTTTCGCCCTTTCTGCCGCTCCAACTCTGGCTGCCTCCACGTCTTGGGCTTCTCGCTTACTCCCAAGCCAGACCCGCCCTCAGCCAAGTGCCCTGACACCAGCCCCCAGCCTCATGCAGCCTGAGGTCCTCACCAAACTCACCCTCAAAGGTGGCCGGAAATGGTCGGGGATCTGGGGATGGCAAAGCAGAGGTTGGTGGCGATTCAGACCTGTTTACTGTCCTGGGCACCTCGTCTCCACAGTCCCTAATCCCCACCCAGACACTGGAGACCTCGTGTGGCTCCCTCACACCTTTCCCGCTCCTATGAAGACGCCTCTCCCCATCTCCCGCACTGGGCATCTCCCTTCCAGCACTAAGTTCCTGAACCGGGCCCCAGGGACGTGCTCCGCTTGGAAGACTGGGGACTGACTGGGTTAGTGGGCAGGCAAGACAAGTTTCTCAACCGGACAAGTCATTCTACTAACAGCTTCATGTCATGAGACTCTGTGTAAGATTTCTTTAGAAAAAAACCTTTACTGCTGCTACAAACACCATAAGATATCTGGTCTACTCTCCCCCCTCGGAAACATATCCTGTGCTTTTCCCGATGTTCCCAGAGCCATGGGCTCGAAGGCTGCTCCCTGTGCCACTTCACAAAGGGGCAGCTTATCTTTTCATTGTTTTATGGACAGGACTTCCTGGTATGATGTCATTAAAAAGAAAAGAAAAAGGATTTTGTAATTTAAAAAATTTGAAAACTCCTACAGAAACCACGGTCCTGGGGCGCCTGGGTGGCTCAGTGGGTTAAAGCCTCTGCATTTGGCTCAGGTCATGACCTCAGGGTCCTGGGATCGAGCCCCGCATCGGGCTCTCTGCTCAGCAAGGAGCCTGCTTCCTCCTCTCTCTCTGCCTCTGCCTACTTGTGATCTCTGTCTGTCAAATAAATAAATAAAATCTTTAAAAACAAACAAACAAACAAAAAAAAACCACTGTCCTAGTGATCTTATTTCTGGGGCAACTTCATGAAATTCCTATTCCCCATGGCTGGGAAACTGTCATTTACAGAGATTTCCTCTCGTCAGACTCTCAGGGGTAGTCCCGATCGTACAGTAAAGGGAGGGATCAGGGGTTCACTCTCCATCAACCCTGCTCTCCTTCAACAGGTACTCTGGCTCCTCAAGGACCTGCCTCGGCACCCCCCTCACCTGTGTCCCCTTCTGGGGAAGCCCGCTCGGCACTGGCCCCAGTCGTGGTGGCAGCTCGGGGTTCGTGCTCTGGGAAAGGGGAGTGGAGGGTTCAGTCAGGAGAGCGGGCACCAGGCACGAACGGGCTCCAGAGCCAAGGTGGGGGCGGGGACAGGCAGGGAGCACAGCTCCGAAGCAAGCTGGGTCCACACTGGGAGGGCAGGACAAGGGGCGTGGCTCTGGGGACGCCCGGGGTGGGGGGGCCGGGGCACGGCGGTGTCTGGGTTGGTGGGGGTGGCAGGCGGTGGCGGTTGGATCGGGAGCTCACCTTGGGCTGGAAGGCCCCTTGCAGGGAACCAAAGGAGACAGCCGGCGGGAGGCCCGGAGGCAGGCCGGGCACCGCGGGAGGGAAGGCCGCGTAGGGCTGCGGAGAGAAGGGCACCGGTCCCAGCTGGGGCTGGACGCGCGGCCCCCGCGGCTCTGCCCGTCAGTCCTCGGGCCTCACCCTACAGCCCCCCAGGGAGCTCTCCCAGGCTCAAGGCTCTCGCTTCGGAAGCTGAAGACTGCACCCCGCCCGTCAGGGCCACACACCCGGACGCCTCCGTGCCCACACACCCCACCACACACACACACACACTCACATTGTGCCGGAAAAGGCCTTCCATCTTTCCTGGGTATTTCTCAAACTAGGGAAGAGAAGGGAAGAGTGAGCTGCCAGCCAGGGACCCGGGACCTTCCCCTGGAAGCCACACCCTCCCTCCGAGTCTCTGGGCCTCATCCGCGGCCCAGTGAGGAGCTCACCATGTGGGGGCCGTGGGGTGGCAGCAGGCCCGGGGGATAAGGGGTGAAGTGCTGGTGGGTGTGCTGGTGGGTGTGCTGGTGCTGGTGGTTGTGCTGGTGGAACTGGAAGGCCAGGGGCCGGGCCGAGCCCCCTGCCCCCACCACCTCGGGGCCACCCTGGGCATTCAGGTAGCGAGAGTTCAGGTCCTGGCCGATCAGGTCCTGCTCTGTGGGAGGGGAGGGGGAGAAGGCTGTAATGTCTGTCGCCACCGGGACAGCCTCCTCGGGCCCGGGGGACTGGCCTTCCCTCCTGGCCTTGAGCCACTCCCTCCTCGGGCCCTGATGTCTGCTGAGGTCCGGGTGCCCCACAGCCGGCTGGGCCCAAGCCCGGGGCCATGGCCCCCCACCCCCCGCCCCGGCCAGGCCCCCACACTCACCAGAAAGGGCGTTAGCGGCTGAGGCCCCAGGGTGCCCTGGCACCTGCAGCAGGGGTGGGGGCGGGGGCAGGGTGGGGCCGGGGGAGAACAAGGAGGGGTGGGGGGGCGGCGGGGGGGGCCGCAGCCCGGGAGGGGGAAAGCTGTGGGCGGACAGAGGCAGGGGCAGGGAGGGCGTCGGGGGCCGGAGGGTGAGCTGCGCGGCCGAGGAGGAGGCAGATGAGGAGGAAGAGGACGAAGAGGATGATGAGGGGGGAGGCTGAGCCGCGGGAGGGGCCGGGGCCTTGGGGGGCGGCCGTGAAGAGCTGGGGAGAGAAGTGGGGACATGAGTGAGGGTCGGGAGGTGCCAGCTCTGACGGGAGGGGTCAGAAGCCCGGGCGATACCTTGCCGCTGGTTCTCCAACACGGAAGGGGGTAGAACCCGGCCCCCGGGACCCCCAGCCCCACCCGGAGCCCGTCCTCAGACGGAGGGAACCCCGCACCCGGCAGCCCCCTCTCCCCTCTCTCGGAGGGCCCCGGCCACGTGACCCGCCCCTGCTCGACGGCGGCACGAACCCGTCACTCGCGGTGACGCTTCCTCACAACAGGCCACCTGGGTTCCCAGCCTAAGACAGTGGAAGCAGCACCTCGCTGGCCTGGCCTAGGAGTCAGGCGACCTGAATTCTAGGCCCGTCTTGCCATGAACACCCTGGGTGACCTTGAGCAAGTCACTGCCCCTCTCTGAGCCTTAGTTTCCTCAAGAACAAGGGAAGAGCCCGTAAGGATGACGGAATGAGACAGCGCGGGTATCAGCGACCCTGACCCCGCAGCGAGCACTCACTGGAGGCCCAGCGCTGGCGCGGCGGCGCGGCTTCCCGGCTCCTCCGACCTCCGCCTCCGCCGTGTGCCGCCGCCTGCCCCGCGGCCGCCGCAGCCACGAACCCGCCCGCACGGTCTTTCTCTCACTTAACTCAGTCCCTTGCGTTTTGACTTCGCCTCGCCCGACACTACGTGTGACGTCCCAGGGCTGAGGTACTGATCGTGTTTTCCTAAAGCCCATTAACAGCTAAAACAGCAGGTGGCCCCGGAACAGCCGAAACGATCCGCGCCCGGCTAGCGACACACGGGCACACTTTGGGAAACACTGCACGACCTCATCGTCCACCCTCACGACAGCTTTACCAGGAGAAAGGGGCCATTACCAGTTCTTTATGACCGAAACGGAAAATTGAGGCTCAGAGAGATGAAGTGACTTTTCAAAAATCACACAGCCACAAGCGGCAGAGCAAGAATCTGAACCAGGTCTGACTGACCCCAAAGCCAGCACCCTTATTAATCATGTCAGCATTTCCCAAAGTGTGTTCTGAAGAACACTCCTCCTAGCAGATGTGCCTTCCGAAAAGGCCTCAGCAGCGCATCAAGTTGGGAGACGGCACAGAGAGCAGCTCCCTGCCCAGGAACGTCCGGTGAAGCGGCCCTGGGAAGCCCTGTGAGTGAGTAATCACTTCACATTTGCTTCACCCAGTGTCTCTCAAGCTTTTCAGCCTCAGAATCCCTTTTTCAAGTCACATCCCACAGGCACCATCCCGTGTCCCAGCCACAGAATGCAGGGGTTGGCGCCAAAGTGACCAGGTCCTTCCAGACCAGACCAAAGCCCTGGACCACTCACCTGCCAGTGCTGAGGTCCAGGCTGCTGCCATAGGGAGAAGTGCGGAGGCCGAAGGGCGAGACCCGAAGCTGCAGCTGGGGCTGGGGTGGGGGTGGCAGGCTGGGGGCGGCCGGCAAGGGTGCAGGGGGTGAGACAGGAGGCCGAGGGGCCGGCGGAGGTGGTGGTTCCTTCGGGGGGAAAGGCACTAGCAGCGGGTCGGGCCCTGGGGGCTGTTCCTGGCTCCGCTCCAGGCCCGACACTTTAGGGACCACGGAGAGTTTTGCTTCACAGTTCCCGTTGAAGGCGCCGTGGGGGCCCGAGGCTGTGAGGACAGGACGGCAGATGGAGTCAGCTGCGGCCCGTATTCCCCCAGTGTCCAGCCCCAGCCCTTGAGACCAACCTTTGCTGGTTGAGACAGTGAAGGACGGGTCGAGGTCATCATCGGAGACCTGGGGACGAAGGGCAGGGACAGGGTCAGGTTTGGGTCAGGCGAGGCCCTCACCCAGGAAAGCTAACAGCCCCCACGGCCTGCTAGGAAGTGGCAGTGCTGCCAAGTCCATTCTATCGGCTTCGGTGAAATCCAGCAAAGACTGTGGGTCCCGGGGGGCCTGTGCTTGAAGAAAGGGGTGGGAAGCTACGCCTCCGAATTTGAAAGGCCAGGAGGACTGACTTGAGGCGGCACTCGTGTGTCAGAGAAGCAGGCACATCAAAGCCAAAGATGTCAGTTGTCACTAACTGCGGGCCCATACGCCCCCCGGACTTACAGATCCGTTTGGCCCACAAGTGTCAGCAAAACCCTTTGAAACTAACTGCTGACATTTACAAATCCAGGAATTCCTCATACAAACTCGGACTTCCAGGTTCCCTTAAGAACTGGCTCCTGTGCTCGCATGGCAACAATTAGCTAGGACTAGACAGTGGTCACCTCCTGTAGACAGACAAGAACTCTGGTTCACCACAGTCCCTGTCCAGCCAATTTTTTAAATGAAAAAAGACACCCATCAGGGAATACACTTTCTAGTTAGTTGCAAGGGCAGAGCAAGAGCGACTAAAACACATCATTTCAAAACAAGCACATCCGACCTGACAATAAACCGAAACAGAACCTCGTGAGACACGTTTCTACACTGGTCACAAGGGTTTGGTGCCCTCGCGGCCACAACCGTGGTCTCCGCTCAGATTCTGGGAGAGCGGTCCAGCAGCGAGCAGGGTGACCGGCTCAGCTCGACAGCCACCTGAATCTCTGTGGAGAGCCACTGGTCTTCCGAAGGGTTAGGAAAAGATGGTACACTGAGACCCGGGCTTTCTATTCTTTAGAAACTGGCTCTAGTTACCAAAGAAAGCAAGTCGTTTACCCATTCAATCTGCCCGTACCCCCCTTCCCCATCCAGTCATGGCTCAACCTAACTACGTTCCCCACTCAAGGGGGAGGCTCTCTCTCACTGTACGCGGCAGACCTCTGAGCCGCACTCCGCTTTACAAATTGTACAGCACTGCCCACCCAACAAGTTCTAGCCCTACTCACCCTCTCGTCCAGATCGCTTTCTGCATCACACTGGGGAAAAGGAAAGACAGAGGTGTCACAAGAGGGAAGAAGGGGGGGCCCGAGGGACAGAGGGGACTTTCAGAGAGGAACTGCGAGGGGAGGGGCCGGTACAGGCAGAGGGCACTTACTATGTATCCAGCTTCCAGAGAATGACGGGAGGACGCCTGAGAAAGACCAGAGTCCAGAGCTAAGGCCGACTGGCGAGGCCTTTGGATCGAGTCTAAACTCCCCAGCAAGGAACGGCAGGCCCCTCACGACACACTCTCCTCCTCTGTCTCGCTGCTTCTCCTCCCGTGGCCCGCCCCTCCCCAGTGCGCTCACCGTTTTCTGAATACATTCTCACATCTCTGTGCTTTTGCTCAGAACAACTTCGCCTGTTTCTCCTCTTAGCCAACTTAGGACTGTCCTTCAAGGCCTGACTAAGGCACCCCAGGGGCTTCCCCTCACCACAACCCTGCTCCCATCCCCCAGGCAGAGCGCGGCTTCCGCATGTGGCTTCTGCAGCATCCCTCCCGGACCTCCGCCTTCTGTAGCTTCTCAGGTTTGGATCAAGGTATCTGCTCAGATTGTGCCTTTCCTGCTAGACTGCCGTTGCCTGGAGAGACCTGAGACTGCTCTAATTCATTTACGGTTCCACCAAGTCTTGCTGATACGTCTCTGAAAAACCAACTGATTTCAGATAGACAGGGCAAGCCAAAAGCAGAAAAGCCTGAGTGTGGACATGCCTCTGTCAGACCTGGACTGAGGCGTGAGGGCTCAAATCTGCTCTGCCATCAGAGAAGAGAATCCCCGTTTATGAGGAGCAGCAACGCTGCCGATGGACAACAACTCTACGTGAAGAGCCGTCCGGTCT
Source organism: Mustela nigripes (assembly GCF_022355385.1). NCBI lineage: Eukaryota > Metazoa > Chordata > Mammalia > Carnivora > Mustelidae > Mustela > Mustela nigripes. The sequence goes on from NC_081567.1 coordinate 16,160,348, forward strand.
TAAAGGACAGGGATCCATGACAAGCTCACCTCTTTCCTTCTCCGCTTATTGGGCCATTTTCGGGCCCGATCCCCAGAGGGCCGTCCAGGCTCCCGATCAGAGCTGTCCCCTGGCTCCCCAGTGGCCCCACTGGAACCCCCCCTCTTCCGCTTCCCAGAATGCTTCAGCCGGTGTTCCAGTCGCTCTGGGGGCTGAAGCGATGCATCCTTCTGTGGAGCAGGAGGTGGGACTGAAGTAGACGGAGAAAGGCAAGCTCCCGACCTCTCTAGGGGTGACCAGGCTACCAAAGTGGCTCTCGGCCGGGTAACCAGGCTGGTCCCTGGAGACTAACCCTACCTCCTCCCACCCCAGGGTGGGGCAGAGGCCTGGCCAGAGGAGCCGGTTGCTCTGGTTTGGGGTGCCAGCATTCCCCCCCAACTCCACCCACTCCGGGCACCATACCCTTCTCTCGGCCCCTCGGAAGCCCCCAAAGGTCCCCAGCTCCCACAGGCCCCACCTGCAAGGCCTCAAGGCTGGCGAAGCTGGCGATGGCGAAGCCATCGATCAAGTCCTCCTCCTCTTCGTCCTCCTCCTCGGGCTCCTCCTCGGCCTCGCCGTCGTCTGCGCCCCCCTCCTCCTCCTCCTCCTCCTCCTCCCCGCGGCTGCCCGAGCCGGCAGGCCGCTTCCGAGCTCGGGGTCGCGGGGGCCGAGGCCTGGGACGGGGCCGCCGTCGTCGCGGGCCTCCGGGCCGCTCTCCGGACGAGGCCGACGACCAAGGCCTGGCGGGCGGCGGCGGCGACGAGGACGACGAGGAGCCGCGCGGGGCGGCCAGCAGGGCCCGGGGCGCGTCGCCGCCGGGACCTCGGCGGCGCCGCTGCTCCCGGTCTCGGTCTCGGCGCGAGCAGCGCCGCCGCCGCCGCTCCCCCTCCGCGGCCCAGCCCGGGCCCGGAGCCGCGGCCGCCGCCGTCTCCATGGCGACCGCCCTCAGCGCCGCATCCGGAGGCGGCGGGGCCCGAAGCGGCCTGTCCGCAGGCCCGGGGTCGCAGGCGCGGCGCTGGCGGCTGCACAGGGACGGAAAGGCCACGGCTTCCCCTTTCAAGCAGGATCTGCTGGCCCCGAGCTGGCCCCGAGGCCAAGGCCCGGGGAGCCGGCGCCGCCCCCGGGGCGACAAGCCCGAGGGCCCCCCCTGTGGGGCCGGCGGAGCCGAGACGGCGAAACCGGGGCGGCCGTCCCTTTAAGGCGAGGCCTCGAGTAGTCCAGCCCCTGACCCCTTTACGACGACCCGATGGTGTCCAGCCGGCCCAGTGCGGTGGCCGCCCCCTGCCAGGGGTCGAGACAAGTCTCCCCGAGGAAGAGGAAGGGCCACCCCTTTAAAAGGGACCGAAAGCTCGCCCCGAAACGCACACCTCCCCTTTAAAAGTGTCTCAAGTCCTCCGGCTAAAAGAGGCCACCCCTTTAAGGAGTCCAGGGTCCTCCACGCAGCAGGCCGCCCCCTTTCAGGGCTCAGGAGTGAAGTTTCTGGTCCTCCGCAAGCGGCCGCTTCCCCTTTAAGCCGAGTTGAAAGAACTTCTCGCGGGGGGAGAAGAGGAGCAGAGACTCCCCACTCGCGCCAGCTCGCCCAACAGCACACTTCTCAGTTTGTCAGCTTCGGCTCGATGGCCTCCCCTTTAAGGTTGCCGATGCAGTCGGCCGAGCTCAGCGGCCACCCCTTTAAGGAGATTTAAAGGGGCCTCCTCCAGGCCTGTCTCTTCCAGCCTCCGCCTCCGGTCGCCATGAAAGGCTGGGGGGGGGGGGGGGGGCCGCGGGGCCAGCCCTCCAAAGCCCCGGATGTGAGGCAACGGTGACGGGTAGAGCTTCTCTGTCTGCCGACATAAAAGTCTCTTCCTCCTTTCCTCCGTCTCTGCCTGACTTGCGCCGTAAGGGATCCGGAACGGCCGTTGGGAGGCGGGGGAGCTCCAGCGCACCCTCCTGTTGTCTCCTTTGGCGTCTGGGGCCTCTTCTCCGCCAGGACTTCCCTGCCCCTCCTCCCTCTTCCTCCTCAGCCTACGCCTCCTTCCTCTCTCGGCCTCCTCCCACTCTCCGCCCCCTTCCCCCTCACCCCTCCACAAGCTTCGTCGTTGATAGGTTGAGAAGTGTACGACAAGGCGGGGGGCGGAGTCAAGCTCCGGGGAGTGGGTAATCGGTAACCGCCCTCCAGTCTTGGATTGGGTATACGTCAGGTTAGCCCCGCCCCCCCTCGGGTCTTGTGACTCGACTGGTTCGAAGTCGGCGCTTGGGGCGGTCCCCCAGGCGACCCCGCCTCTTCCTGCTCTCTGTTCATTGGTCCGCCTTCAGACAGCGTCGAGACTGGGAGTCGTGCTGTACGGCGCGAGCGCCGGGGGCGGTTGGCCGCTGGGCGGCGGGCGGCCGCGGAAGGCCCCGCTCCACGGCCGGATGCGGCGTCTCTCTTTCCGCCGCCTGGCTCAGCCCGCAGACGCCTGGCTTCTCGCGCACGCGCGTGGGGACCCCGGCGGCGGCCGGCCGTCTGCGGGACGCCCCGCGGCGTGCGGCGGCCCGAGCGCCTGGCGAGCGCCGGACGCGCGGGAAGGAGCCCGCGTCCCGTCGTCGCCGCCTTCCGTGGGGGCGGGCGGCGTGCGGTGTCCGCGCTAGCACGGGAAGGCGGGAGCGCCTGCGTGCGGCGCCCGTGGCCGACAGGAGCGCTCCGGCGGGTGCGGCGCTCACCGAAGCCGGCTCCGCACGCCGCCTGTGCTGAGTCACCGCCCCGGGGTGCCTCCGAGTTCGAAAGACGCAGGCGGCCGCTCGGGCCTCGGGTTGCCTGGTTACCGGTTCGCCTCACCTTGTTTTCTGGTTTTTAAATGATCTCTGCGCCCCACGTGCGGCCCGAACTCCTGGCACCTGCTCCGCCCGCTGCCGCTGCACCTGCTTTCCTCTGTGCAGATGTGCAAGGCCTGCTCACGCGCTGTGCGCGTCGGGCACGTACCGCAGGTTGCTGCGGGTGCTCAGTTCCGGGCCATTACTTGTCTCGAATCCAGAAGCGGGGCCACGCCTGCATGTTAGGAGGAATTCAGGGCCACCCTGATCGAGGCCTTCGTCCGCCCTGGGTCCCTCAGCCTCCTCCCTGATGTAAGTGAATTTAGAGAACCCTGATCGGAGTCCGGGGTCTCCGTATCTTCTGGAGCTGGGTCCAAAGTTTTCCTCCACACACGGAAATTTTCAGGTCAAGGAAGTATCTCCCATGATCCTTCCCCCACTTCTTCCCTGTACCCAACCCTCCTGGCCTTCCCGGGCACCTCCCCCATTGCCCAGTCTTTGGGGGCCAAAGTAGAAACAGGAGCCAGTACCGTCAATCCATCTCAAACTCAGGTAGAGACATACGAAAGGATCAGAAACATATCGAAAACTTTACTAGAAATATAGAGAAAAATATATAACTGCCTCAGATGCTTCAGGACGGATGGACAAACAGATGGAGCTCCTAGGTCCGTCGGGGCTGCTCCCTATCTACTTCTTCCTCTTCCAGGAGTGAGGCATCCAGCTCCTCTAGCCGCTGCTGCAGCAGAGGTCCCACGTCTGGGCTGGGGGGCAGGCTGGGGGTGAGGGTCCTGCCACCCGCAGCCCGCACCCCCCGAGACGGCCGCCGGGATCGAGGGAGGCTGCTGTCCCGAAACTCTACAGCCCGCCGAAGCTTCTTGGAGCTGGTGAAAATCAAAGTCCCGTTGCGCTCCCGGGGCTCCTCAAAGATGGTCTCAAAGGTCCTGGACCAAGCAGGGAGGGATGCTGGTTACCAGCAGGGCCCGTGGCTCCTGCCTTCCCTCTGTTACCCCCAAGCCTTCAAAGTGTCTCACCTCCTGGTTGTAGGCGACTGATAATTCTTGTTGGTATAAATTTCTTCTAAGCTGAACTCCTTCTTGTTCAACCTGGGAGCAAAGAGCAGAGGCCATTGAAAAACCCAGAGCCGCTGTACCCTGGAAAAATGATAAGCAAGGCCTGGTCTATATTTCAGTTTCTGGGACACGCTAGGGCCAGGAATGCTGCCTAAGGCAGACAGATGGTTCTACCATCTACAGATGGTGCAAACCATGTCCAGACCAAATGGACTCCTCCAAGCTGGATTACGTTCCCTGAGCGGAGACAAAGCCACTCTTCAGGGGATCTGAGCCTACACCTGTTTCGCCAAGGCAGCTCCACGTACGATGAGCCACTCACCGGATTGGTCGAGGCAGCCCCATTGGTGTAAGGTTTAGCTGAGCACGGGATGGTGTTCTGCGTATTCTGAATCGAGAAACCTTTCCCATGGTCTATGAAAACAGGGCAGAGGGTAAGGGTGCAGCATGGCCTCAGGCTCCCACTTGCCTCCTCCCCACATCTGTACTCCTACCTTGGTCTCCGGGTCTGAAAGCACCTGGTCCTCTGAGGCTCTTGGCTCCTTCCCTTTGGTTGAGCCCAACCTGCAGAGAAAGTGAAGGCTCATGGACAAATTTATAGCAATACCTCCATCTCCTGCCCACTGGATAATAGGGCAGGAGGCTGAGCCCAGACTGCGCCAGGGCTTTAAGAAGGGTTTATCGGAGGGCACCTGGCTGGCTCAGTCAGTTACGTGTCTTACTCCGACTCAGGTCATGATCCCAGGGTGCTGGGATCGAGCTCCACATCAGGCTCCCTGTTCAAGGCACAGTTTGCTTCCCCCTCTCCCTCTGCCCGCCCCACCAACTCGTGCATGTACTCGCTCTCTCTCTCAAATGAATAAATAAAATCTTCCAAAAAAAAAGAAAGAAAAGAAGGGTTTATCGAGAGCACTACCTGGGTTCTGCAGGTTCAGAGAAGGAGGAGGAAGTTGCGGTGGACGAGCAAGTTGTGACAAGGGTAGGAGAGCCTCCCACTCCTCCAAGAGGGAAGACCTCTTTCCGGAGACAGGGCCGAGGGGGTGGTGGGGGTCGGGCCGCCTCTCCACCACCCACGGTGTGCCGCCGGGGCCGTGACCGGCTTGGGTGGTGGGGAGCAGGGGGCCAGCTGCAGGCATCTGGGCCAGGAGGTCCCAGATCAGGGCAGGAGTGGCTTCGGCACAGAGAGGGCTTAGAGAGAGGTGCTGGGGGGCTGTGGTCTCGGGCTCGCCACTGGCGGATAGGGGGCCTGGGGCTGACAGACGCAGTGTCCTCAGCAGCCCGGGACTGCTCGGCCTCTGAGATGGCAATCTTCAACTCCAACTTCATGGGGGGTGATGGGGGTGGGGGCCGTGGGACTTTGTTGGGCGTGAGGAAGATGTCAGCAAAGCTCTCCAGCTTGGAGCGGACGGAACGGAAGAGCGGGGCCAAGCCCCAGGGACTGAGGCGGGGGCGTAAAAGGCTGGACGGCGGTGGGACCGATGGGGGCTCCAGTACAGGATCCGGGGCTGAGGAGAAGGAGAGGCTCAGGTGGGCATTCCTCGGCTGCAGGTGCCTAAGCTCTACTTTGGTAGCCTCGGCCCCTCCCCCAACCACTAAGCTTTCCTCACGAAGGTATGAGCCCACACCTAAATGACCAGGCCCTACATTTAGGAGTTGAACGTCAGGCCTCTGAAGTCTGTACCCCATCTTCACACGCCAAACTCCCCTCAGGGAGGGAGATAAGCCTCTTTCCTTCACCGCCCCCCCCCCTGCCCCGGATACTTTTAAGCTCAGCCAGGATTTTCCAGAGCTCTAAATCTCATCCCTCTGAGTCCTTACCTGGTGGTGGGGTCTCCGGAGGGTCCTCAGGCAGGGCAGACGGCTGGAATGGGGGATCCGGGTCCCTGGACGGAGGCATTGACTGGTGAACAAGCGTCACGGGCTCGGCTCTGGGGTGAAGGGAAAGTAAAGGCTGAGGGAGCTTCCCGGTTCGGGTCCCACCCAAGCCAGCACCTCCCCAGTCCCTTAAGGCTTCGGAAGGTGCTACCGGACAAGCAAATTCTGACGCCCTTAGCTCTAGCTGCCGGGGTAACAACTGCTGCCTGGACATTTCGACAATCCGTGCCCCAGCCCTCTCACCTTCTCGTGGGGATGAGGAAGTTGGGAGTCTCATCAGCAAAACCCTGGATGTAAACAAAGGATGTTTTGGGGGAGGCAGGGAAGCCCCCTATGGCCTCTCTAGCTCCCCACATTCTGACCCTCTCAAGCGTCCAGAAGCCTGCCAGGGGTCACACCAAAGACTTTTTCATATAGGCCTCTCCTCAGTGTCTTCCATAGAGAATGCTGCTCTCCTTGCTCTGGGCAAAACCTATCCCAGCTGAACCCTTATGTCCTTACCCCAAATTCTCATACCTCAGTTGAGGGTCGTGGGCTCGCAATGTCCTCTAGCATCACCACCAGAGTAGGCTGGGGGGCCCAGTCCACCTTCGGTGAAGGGCCCTCCTCTGGGCCAGGCCTCGTCCTTGGTCGCCGCCTCAGGGTAGAAGAGGCGCGGTGGATGCGGCTCAAGGGCTCTCGGCATAAGTGCAGTGGGTCGGGAGGCCTGGAGCGGGAGCAAGGAGATCAGAGGGGCTCAGGTGGGCTCCTGCGTACCCTCCGTCCCGCCATGCTCACCTGGTCTGTGAGGGCCACGCAGCCTCTTGGGGTGGCGAGGCAGGCGGCTGGCTGTGGACAGAGTCCTGCCGGTCGCTGCGGTGCCGTGTGCAGGGGGTCTCTTCCTGGGGCGCCAGGGGAACCTGATTGAGGAGGAAGTGTCGAGGGCAAGGCGGTGAAATGAGGTTGGACCGCGCGGGGCCTTTCTGAGCCTGACGGGGCCACATGCCACAGAAGTGACAGAGGCTACGGCTAGAATTCGCTTCAGAACCCAAAGAAGGGCATTTAACCGACTCCGTTTCGGGGCCAGAGAGTAGATGTCCGGAGCTGTAGTAATCTCGCACAGGCCGTTTAGAGAAATGGAAAGGAGTGACCCTGGGTGAGTCACGGCCCTGTTTTTCTAACCTGTGCAATGGAGCCAAAGACCTCAGCCTTTTCCCAAGAATGGCCTAGACGCTGGGCTGGGAAGAAAGCAAGGGTTTCTCATACTTAAGAGCACTTGTAGAGATGGGGTTCCAGCCCGGCAGGGTTTTTTGTGGGGAATGGGCACTAAAGACCCCGCCCAGACCTAGGTTGGATTACGTGAGAGCCAAGGAGACCTCTCGCATTAGGGAGGCTGCGTGGCAATGGGTGTGAGCACGAGGTGTTTGGATCTCAATCATCCTCACTAGTGATCTGCTCTGACTGTGGTTCTGAAGAGGGGCCCCGGGGGAGAAAGGGGCCTCTCGGTTGAGGGAGCTCACCCTGTGGGCAGCCATAATATCTTCCAGCACCACGGCCAAAACCCGCCGAGAGGCCTTCTCCAGAGGTGAGGGGGCCGCTAGAGACTGCAGTCTCGGCCGTTTGGGGCTCCGGGCTCCCCATAATGCTCGAGCCAGCGGCTGGCGGCACAGACGCGACCGGCCAGGTGAACTGGAAGATGAGAGAAGCCGAGGACGGTCGCCTGAGCCTGTCGTGGGCTCTGCGGTTCCCCGGGACGGCCGCCAGGGTCCCGTCTCCCGAGCTCAAGACAGGCGGGCGGGGTGCGCTCTCACCTGGAGTCCCCGGGCAAGTCCATGGGGGAAGCGGCGGCTCCGGGGAGTCCCTGGGGGATCCCAGGTCGCAGCCTGGGATGGGGGGAGCGGGGGAGCGGGGAGTGAGGGCCAGCCCTTCCCCTGGGGCTCCGCCCTTCATGGTCCGCCCGCGGCTCCCGGGAGCCCAAGGGCCGAAGCCCTGGGGCGTGAAAGGGCGCCCCCGGCTGGCCGTCCGGAGCGGGCGTCTTCCCGCGGCCGTCGCCCGAGATGAGCGGATCCACCCGCGTCCCGACTGGCACTTGCTGGGAGAACCTGGCTTGCAGCGGCGCCAGTTCTCCCACGGCCCGAGCTTCTGGGGCCTTTGTCCCTACAGAATCCGCCCTGAGATCCGCTGGGATCCCGGTCCTGGGAGTCTCCCTTTCCGCCGGGTCCCTCTGCAGTCCTCGTCCACTGCCAGCGAGCGGCCGGGAACTCCGACGCTAGACTCCCGCACACCGACGGTGCCCCCCCGCCCCCGCCCCACCAGACCCCCTAGACTGGGTCCCTGCGGAAGGAATCCTACAGCGCGGTCCCTCCAGGGAGGCGCCGCGGGGGTCCTCTGTCCCCGGGAGTCTGGGCTCCGCAAAGCTGCACTCAGAGAGGAGCGGCCCGAGCCTGAGCATCACGAACTCAGTCCGGATCCCCGGGGATCCACTGTCAAGCCGATACCCCCTTCACGCCAATCCCGGGAGGTCCCGCCCACAGATCCCCTCTCCCGCCGCCCCCGGCTCCCCGCCCAGCGCGCTCCGCAGCCCGCGAGCAGATGGCGCCGGCGTTGGCTTCGCTCCCTCCCTCCTCCCGCCCTCGCTCCAGCCGCTCGGTGCCCTCCCCCGCGCGCCGCTCACCGCCGCCTCCCGCGGATCCCGGGTCTTCGACGGCGCCTACCTCCGGCTCCTTTAAACCAGCCTTGCCCAGCACTGCCCAACCGCCAGGGGCCTTCTTCTCCGGGCCCTCGGGCACCGCCCAATCGCCGGCCCCCGTCTTCCGGGGTGGCGAGAAACGGAGTGAAGCCACCTGGCAGCCATCTTCCCTAGGGGCAAGAAGCCAAACGGGGCGCCGCCGCCATTGCAGTTGAGGGCAGGCCGCGCGGTCCTCGGTGAGCCGAAGCGGGCCGGAGGGGGTCATTTTCGGAAGGCCAGGCCGTGGGCGGCTGAGGACCAGCCCGAGTTTCTCGAGCGACGGAGGCGGCTGTCGCGACTCGTGCCGCCACGTTTTTTAAGGGCATCTTCCGGTTCTTTAGTTCTTAGGCCAATGAACGTGAACCGAATAGTAACGACCGGGGAATTCGCAGCTTCCCAGAGCGGCCTCGTCGAGGGCGGTGCCGGCCCCCCCGGGACTCCTCGCGCCGGTCCCCGAGTCGCGGGGACGATGTGGGGGCGGGGCCGGGCGCCGGAGCCTCCCGCTGCAGGGCCTGCGCGGCGTCCGGGAGAGACCGGGCCGAGCGCCGACGGGGAGGAGGCTGCGGCCGCCGACCTTCCTGCCGGAGGTGCGGGGCTCGCGTGGCCCGCGCGAGCGCCCGGTGGAGCGGGGCCGACCCCCACCTCGGCGTGCTCGGAGGGGTCCGGCAGCTTTCCTCTCCGTCCCGGCGCCCACGAGCGCTGCTGGGGGGAGACATCCTCAGTCACCGGGGGAGGAGGCGCAGTCGTCCCGCGGTGCTAAGGGAGGAGATCCCGCAGCTGGAGGCTGTGCCGGGAAGCCTTTTCCCGGAGGGGGGCCACCTGCCGGGGCGCGGAGTGGGCCCGCACCAGCTTCTCGCGCTGCGAGGGCACCTCACCGCCACCGCAGTGCCCGGGTTCGCGGCCGTCCTCCTTCCCCAGAATTCTCCGATCCAAACCGGCCCTTCTCTCCTTCGGGAAACGGAGGGCGGGAAGCCTAGAATCCTGCGTCTGAGATGAAGGTGCAGAGTTCCCCGCCCAGCAGCATCCTTTCTTCTGGGGCTTGGGGATAGAAGTCACGACGCCGAGAGGATGTACGGAAAGCGCACAGTCAGTAAGAGCTGCCGGGGAAAGGGACTCCCCAGCCCTGTAACCCAGGGCTCAACCAGAGCCATCCAGATGGAAGCAAGGACGCATCCAGGGCTCCCCCTCCAGACCCAGCCAACTCTTTGTAACCCAAGGCCTGCAGGGCCCGCTGGAAATCCATGATGAGACTCTGCTAAGGGTAGGCGGCACCTTTTCCAGCTAGAGGTGTTCTCCCTGCCCTGGATCCCGCTGGCTGTATGGTGCCTGAAGGGGTAGAGGGGTTCCTTAGGGGTGTGGTGACGCTCCAGCTGTGGCTGCTTGGAAAAGCGGATCAACCTTGGTGAGCCGAGAGCCCTTCTGCAGACTCTCACTTTTCTGCTTAAACAGGTGCTTCCTAAGCCCCAGGGCAAGAAAAACTTTCAAGGGCAGAGCATGCCTGATCAGAGTTTTGATTCTCTGGGTCTCCTGAAGAAATCAGCCTGAGGGAGCAGCCTGAGGAAAGGGTCAGGGCCTGGGCCTGAGAATCTGGTAGGGAGGCACAGCCCTAAGACCCTAAGTTGGTGTGCTGGCGTTCATCAAATTAAGTCTAATGTAGACTGGGGTGTCTTGACCCTAAGCCCAGGCTAGTAATGGTGAGCGCTTTCACCTCTGCCTTCCTTGTGACTACCATTTCAACAACTCTTATCACCGCCTGTGCACACACTCCAGGGCATGGCAGTGTGTGCTGATCCAGTAGCAAGAGGCCCCACATAGCTTCCGTTGGGGCAGGGGATGTGGCTGGAGGTTGACACATGGCTGTATCATTCTCCAGAAACTCGGGGCTCCTTCAGACTCGGCCTCACTTCTGCTTAACTGTTCCCAGCCTCAGTGGCCTCACTTGTAAAATGAGAACAATAAACTCTGTCATACCTACCTCGAAATAGACTTGAAAAATCAAAATAAAATCAGAAGATACATCTGAATGTGCCTGATAAATTAAGTCTTGGGCTACAGGTAAAATATATAAAATATGGGTGATAAACCATCTCTCCTTTCGGGGTACCCTCTATTCCTTTTGGCCCTCAAGCCGTCTCTGCTCAGTACCTTTGCAGAAGCCTCTCGGCTGAGCTCCAGATCAGCCAGAGTGGGTGGGGTGGGCTGGATTGTGGCTGCAGGGTACTGGGAGGGGTGGGATGGTAAGCTAGAGATCCTTTGGTAACAACCACTCCTGGAAAATGGCAGGAAACCTTGAGTTTGAGTTGCCCTTCTGGTTGGCATCAACCATTTAACAAGATTTCAACACCTCCTGCACGTGGTGCCTGGGGATAGACAGGTGCTTACCCGCAGGAGGTTAGAGTTTACTTTCCTGTATACAGAAGAGCCATTGCTCAGCCCTCTCTCCCTTAAAGGACTTGTCCCAGCCAAGTGTCAGCAATTCGTGATCAATTTAATTCCCCAGGTGAGGAGCTTTTAAGAACCCCTTCTGGGGCCTTTCCACTTTGGTCAGCTACTACGAGTTGCCGGAATTTGTTTTGGTCTGAGAAAGCTGCTCCTGCGTCTGGTCTAACTCTGCTTCCCGGGTTAGAGGGCCACCTGCCACCAGTACTGTATTTGTCTCCCTTTTTTTTTTTTTTTTCTTTTCGAGGAGGAGATGATAGGAGGGTGTCAAGTTTAGAACAACTGAGTGGTAAAGTGATAGGGCTTATGGTGAGGATGTCAGAGGCGGGGAGAAGGTTGAGCAAAGTAGAGACTAAAGAAGAGTGAAGGCAGATGTCCATTAGTATCTGAAACAATGGTACGTGTCTCTACCAGTTACGAGTTTATCACTCCAGCTGCAAATTCATGCGTCTTGCCTCCTCTCTGAAAAGGGATCTGAGCCCTTTAAATACATTTTCTTTGCCAACCGGCATCATATTAAATGTGTCAGAGGGCAGCTATGGAGGGACTGCAGGAAAAAAGGAGTTTGCTTCCTGGTTGCAGTGAGCCCTGTTGACAGGCTCTTGGGATTTACAAGTGGGTTCCCCCGTGCCCAGATTCTGAAGCGCAGGCCGCTTCTCCAGTGCCAAGCTCCTGCCGGGCACACTGGCCAGAAGCTCCCCTGCTGCATCCCTTGGACGGTTCTCTGGTGCAATGCCTCTGAGGCACCTTCCTGTGAGCAGTTTTCCCTGGCGTCGCAGAGGGATTTCCAGCAAGTTCCACCAGAAGTGGCACCCCAGCAACTTTGGTGCTCTCTCCGAAAAGTTGTAGATCTCACCCCGGGGAGGCCCAGGTAGAGGCTCTTCCTTGGGTGCTGCATCCCCAGCTGGGGTAGTGACTTCTTTTATCTGCTATTCCTGCATTGTTGAGAATCTTTACTTCCTGTTATCTGTAGTGGGCAGAATTGTGTTCCCCCGCCTCAAATATATGTTCAAGTCCTAATGTCCAGTTCCTGTAACTGTGACCTTATTTGGAAATAGAATCTTTACAGACACAAGTGAGGTCATACTGGATTAGGATGGATCCTGACCCGATGACTGGTGTCCTTGTATGAAAAAGGAAATTTGGATACCCATAGAAAGGAGAGCGCCTTGTGACGACATGCACAGAGACGCAGACATCTTGAAACCCAGGAATGCCTGAGATTGCTAACAATCGCCAAAAGCTAGAAAGAGGCGTGGAAGGTTATTACTCAGGATTTCAGAAGGTGTATGGCCCTCCCGATGCCTCGACTTCAGATTCCCAGTCTCCAGAACGATGAGAGAATAGATGTGTGTTGTCTTAAGCCACCTAGTTTGTGTAACTTGTTATGGCAGCCCCGGAAGCGAATACACATCCCAGTCCCTCATTTCTCTACTTCCCTGCTATAGTTGATAATTCTTTTTTTTTTAAAGATTTTATTTTTAAGTCATCTCCCCACACAGTATGGGGCTCGAACCCACAACCCCGAGATCAAGAGCTTCGTGTTCCACTGACTGAGCCAGCCAGGTGCCCCAAGAATTTTATTTATTTATTGACATGGAGAACAAGACAGAGCATGAGTCAGGGGGAGGGGCAGAGGGAGAGGGAGAAGCAGACTCCCCACCGAGCAGGGAACCCCCCATAGGGCTCCATCCCAGGACTCTGGGATCATGACCTGAGCCGAAGGCAGCTGCTTCACTGACTGAGCCACCCAGGAACCCCTGCCCCAGTAATTCTGTAGAATAAACTGTCCTTGTTCAAATTACTGTGTACTTTCCCTCTCCTGATTGGACATAGACTTAAACCGCCACCAACAAAAATACTAGCGTTTTCGCTTAAATAAAGCAGAATATCTGAAAGTCCCTGCTGCAGTTACACGCAGATGTTTCAGAGTAGGCCGTTTTCAGGAGAGGCTTACGGGCTGCATCACGGACATATTCCACAAAGGCATTTTCAGTGCTCCCTTCACACTTGAAGAGAAAAAAGAAGGAAAGAAAAGAAGAAAATGAGGGCAGACGGTGCCTGTGAGAACAGCTGGCTCAGCTGGGGGGCGAGTCGGGCGGCCGCCATGCTGTCTAAAGGCCATCCTTGGCATCCTCTGGTGTCGGGTGGAGGTCAGCTCTAGCACTCCGAAAACAAGTCTAGGTAGAGGTTTCTGGAAATGACTGTGCCTGGTGTTGCAGGCTGGGAAGGCAGAGGGACAGTGGTACTCACAGCTGGAGTGACCGTGTCGGGGCAGGGAGGTCCGTAACACACGCACACACATACACACATCCATGGGGCCTGGCTGGTGGAGAAGGCTCTAAATACGGGCTAAGGTGTCCATTTATTTGCTCAACGCATTTGTTGAATTCCAAGCACATACCAGACACCGACGCTACGATGGTGGACGAGACAGTGAGAGTCCTTTTCCCCAGAGAGACAAGTCAACAGACACAGTGCAGAGTGAGATAAATGCTAAACTCAGGTTGTGTACAGGTTCCTGAAAGAGCACAGAAGCAGAGCTGGAGAAAGAGACTTCTCTGAGAAAGTGATGGATCATCTTGAGAATTGAAGGGCAAGGGAGTTCAGGGAGGGGGACCGTGCCTGGATTACCTCAGCTGTGCAGACGGCCAGAGGGCCAACGCAGGAGGCTGCAAACAATTTGGTGGCAGCCTCTCAGAACTATGGCACGCCTTTTATTTTTTTTTAAATTTTTTTTATTAAAATATTTTATTTACTTATTTGACAGACAGAGATCACAAGCAGACAGAGAGGCAGGCAGAGGGAGAGGAGGAAGCAGGCTCCCCGCTGAGCAGAGAGCCCGAAGCGGGACTCGATCCCAGGACACTGAGATCATGACCTGAGGCGAAGGCAGCGGCTTAACCCACTGAGCCACCCAGGCGCCCCATATGGCATGCCTTTTAGAATGATTTTTCATTCTCCTGTTGCTACGAACAAATGAATGAATAGAGAAGTAACGCATTTACAGGGCTGCTTTTATTTTCATTTATTTTAAAAGATTTTATTTATTTGAGAGAGAAGCGGAGGGAGAGGGAGAAGCAGACTGCAGGCTGAGCAGGGACCTGGACTCAGGGCTCCATCCCAGGACCCTGGGATCGTGACCTGAGCCGAAGGCAGCTGCTTAGTAGCTGAGGCAGCAGGGTATCCCTACTGTGCTACTTTTAAAAACACAATATAACCCTCAGTATAAAAGACAGTCTTTTATTTTAAAGTATGTATCCAATACTATGATAGCGATTACTTACACAAAAGTTTTAAAAAACTGTTTTAAAAAGAGAACAGTTCCCCCCCCACCCAAATTTTGTTTGTTTATTTGAGAGAGAGAGAGGATAAGCGCGGTGAGGTGCAGAGGGAGAAGCAGGCTCCACACTGAGCAGGGGAAAGGGGTTGGATGCCTGAATCTCAGGGAGATGCACTTGTCAGGGCACCGGGCTGGGTGCGTGGGAAGAGCGTGTGAGTCTGGATCTCTGCGCCATGAGTTCAAGCCCCACTTTGGTGCGGAGATTACTTAATAAATAAATAAATAAGCTTTTAAAATTTTTAAAATACATAAATAAAGATGAGGGCTGGGGGGCTCCTGGAGGCTTAGTTAGTTAAGCATTGGACTCTTGGTCTCAGCTCAGGTCATGATCTCCGGGTCCTGGGATCGAGCCCCGCACCCGGCTCTCTGCTCGGCGGGAGCCTGCTTCCCTCTCTCTCTCTCTGCCTGCCTCTCTGCCTACTTGTGATCTCTCTCTGTCAAATAAATAAGTAAAATCTTAAAAAAGAAAGAAAGAAAGACTGTGACAAAAGAAAGAAGAGCCAGAAAAGTAAAACCCACAAAACGAAAAGGGATTCAGACGCCGATGAAATCGAGCGGCAGTGTTTTAATGAGGAAGCTGGCAGGACTTGGAAGAGAATTGTTTTAATGGACTCACGTTGACGAACCCCTGTTGTGTTTGTGTGTGCCTGTGTACCACTATGCGTCCTAGGTGACACAGGTGATGGAAAAGTAGGCGCATAGTGGTAGCTAGCAACAAGAAAGCGACCGCACAAATACGGAGCAACACGGTCAAAAGCAGAGAAGAGAGAAGAGAGAAGAGAGAAAGCAGAGGGGTATCCCACCGCAATTCTTCACCCCTGGAGGGTCGTGGAAAGGACAGAATATTGATCTCTCCCCTTCTCAAGAGGGAAAGAAGTTGTTTGTTGAAGGAAAGAAGAAGGGAGTAGAGCTTTAAACAAATTAAGTTAGAGAAAATCATGAAGGGGTCTCCATCCAACCCTTAGCTTCCTCAGACTAATTTCAATCAAGAGATTGGCTTTTTGGATTGGGAGCCTTAAGAATTTTCTCTTGCGAGACCTGACTGGCTCAACCATAAAGAGCATGAGACCCTTGATCTCCAGGTCACGAGTTCAAGCCCCATGTGGGGCATAGAGATGATGTAAATAAATAAAACTTTAAAAAAAAAAAGTAAATTAAAAAGGAGACTTTTCTGGGACTAGAACAGTAAGAAACCATGCCATTCTTTTAGAACATAAGTCTCTGGAAGGGACACTTGTGCATTTCTACTCCTCTTCCATGAGTTAAGACCCCTGTTTACTCGGATGTGGATGAGCTAAAGCAGAAGTCTTTTCTCAACTCCAGGTTCTCTTCCAAATATTTTTTTAAAAAAGATTATTTATTTGACGGACAGACATCACAAGTAGGCAGAGAGGCAGGCATAGGGGGTGGGGGGAATCAGGCTCCCAGCGGAGCAGAGAGCCCGATGCGGGGCTCGATCCCAGGACCCTGAGCTCATGACCTGAGCTGAAGGCAGAGGTTTAACCCACTGAGCCACCCGGGCGTCCTCCTCTTCCAAATCTTAAAGCCATATAACTACCTCCCTGCCACCTACAGTGTAAGGACCAAAATTCTTGTTTTGTGTTCAGGGAAAGGGAGGAAACTAGCATTCATCGATGCTTACCATAGGCTAAGTGCATTCATTTCCTAGGGCTACTGCAACAAAGTACCGTAAACTGGGTGCCTTCAAACAGCAGCAATTTATTCTCTCACAGCTCTAGAAGCTAGAGGTCCAAAAGTGATGGGTCTGCGGAGCCATGTTCCTTTTGAGACTCTGAGCAGACTGCTTCTCCCTCCCCCCGCCCCAAATCAGTATAGCTTTTATTGCATCTTTAAAATATCACAATTAAGTCTGAAAAATCACCCGGCTTCTCGCTGTTTCTGCAGATGGACAACTCAGATCTTATTCATCAGCCTGCTGAACTGTTCCTTTTTCAGAAACATAGATACCATCCAAAAATTTTCTGATATCCTTGTTTTTAACAGTTGTGGCTTGCTGAATCAAAGCAGCTGAGTTTGATACAAGTTCAATGTCATTTCCTTCAAGAATTAACTCATCTTTTTGGGCTTGAGATACAGAACAAGCAACACCTGGCCTCATCCAAACCCTGCGGATATATTTTTCACCCAAGAAATTTCAGATTTCAACAAGAGAACCATTCTCCTGAATAACAACGTTGATGGGGAAGTGAGCATACACAGACCTCATCTTGTATCAGAAGCCCAGTGTAACGCCCTTGATCATGTTCTGCACGTGCTACAGATGGTGCGAACCTTAGCCAGCTCTTTTCTGTTCCCCCACCATTTGTCAACTCGGAGCCTCTTCTTTTTCTTTCCAAGAAGACTGAGTTCTACGTTGATGTGGTTGAAGTCCCTTCGCAGGGTTCCTCTGGGGCCCTTCACGATCACTGTGCGTCCCTTCAGGGTGATGTCGACATTCTCCGGGATGTCGACCGTCTGATTGCTGAGAATGGTCTTCATCCTCGCAGTAGATGCGGCAAAGAGCGGAGTAGAATGCTTCTTTGCTTCTTCCTAGCTTTGGCATTCCTTGGCCAGCAGCTTCGTCCTTAAATCTCTGTCCTGTCCTCACATGGCATTGGATGTCGTTGGATGTCCATTTTACCTTCTTATAAAGACACCAGTCACTGGGACACTTGGCTGGCTCAGTCAGTAGAGCATGTCTCTGTTGATCTTGGGGTCATGAATTCAAGCCCCAAGTTGGACATAGAGCCACCGGTCCATCCTTGAAGGCCTAGATCAAATGGCACGTCTTCTCTGAAGCCTTCTTCAAGTGTCTTCCTCTGATCTTCTAGGGCATTTCTCATGTCCCTTCTGTCCTGTAATTATTTGTGTTCCCTTCTAAAATGCTGCTCAATTTGGGGTGCCTGAGCGGCTCAGTGGGTTAAAGCCTCTGCCTTTGGCTCAGGTCATGATTCCAGGGCCCTGGGATGGAGCCCCACATCGGGCTCTCTGCTCAGCGGGGAGCCTGCTTCCTCTTCTCTCTCTGCCTGCCTCTCTGCCTACTTGTGATCTCTGTCTGTCAAATAAATAAATAAAATCTTTGAAAAAAATAAAATGCTGCTGAATTCAAAGAATTAGATGGAGAACAAATTAGATAATAATGCATGGGTAAGTTTTGGAACACTAGAGTGCCCCAAATTTTAGTTAGGTGACAAAGAGCTTTCACACACTTTAAAAGAACTTTACTGAGGAAGAGCTCACTTACCACGTAACTCACCTCTTCGAAGAGTGCGATTCAAAGGCGTTTGGTCTATTGGCATCACGACTACCTAATTTTAGAACATTTCTATCCCCGAAGAGACTTCATACCTAGCTAGTGTCACTTTCTATCCCCAACCCCCTCCCCAGCCCGTCCACAGATCTGTCCCAGACATTCCACATAAACCTTCACACATTTTATTTGACTTCCGTAAGGACTTCTTTCGTGGGCTTTTTTCCCCCCAGTGATCTTTGCGGATCAACAGCCCTTTTCCCGGATCAACCCCGGGAGAAGCCGGGCCGAGCTCCGCGGGAGGAGCCGCCTGGGATCCGGAGCGCGGCGGCAGGTCGCTCCCCGCGAGCGCGGGTCCGGCCTCCCGCCCTCCCCAGGCCCAGCCGCCGCCCCCGCGTCCTGCCGGCGATGGCCCGTCGGCGAGCGCGATCGTGGGGCAGCCCCGGCGGCCGCGGCTCCGGGCGCCCAGGGCGCAGCGCCCACCGCGGCGAGGAGCCGGAGCCCAGCCGTGCTCGCTCGCGCAGGGAAAGGTCATCCCACGGCTTCGTCTCCCAAAGCTGGCGTCGTCCGGTTTTCCCCGGGACTGTCTCAGGATGCGGCTCCAGGGTTGAGCGGGCCTCCGGGGGCTCATCAGCTTAAGGGGCGGCCTGGGGTTCCGAGTGGGGAGGATCTCTGGGCGGAAAGCCCTGCCCCAGGCCGACACGGGTCTAATTAAAAAGTCGCTAAAGTCCTAGCCCTTCATACCCACCCCCTGCCAAGCTGCTGTATTTTTTAAATGGGGCAGGGGTGAGGAGGGAGGGGGAGACTGAAAAACAAAACAAACAGTACGGCAGGTGGCGTATCTTAAATGCACTGAGCGCACTGATGCTTTTAACACAAAAATGCACTTCAATGGGGGCACGTGGGTGGCTCAGTGGGTTAAGCACCTGCCTTCGGCTCAGGTCATGATCTTAGGGTCCTGAGACTGAGCCCCAAATCAGGCTCCCTACTTAGCGGGGCGTCTGCTTCTCCCTTTCCCTCTGCTCCTCCCCCACCCGTGCTTTCTCTCTCTTCTCCCAAATAAATAAATAAATAAATAAAATCCTTTTAAAAAATACTCTGCGGGCACCTGGCTGGCTCACTGGGTTAAAGCCTCTGCCTTCGGCTCAGGTCATGATCTCAGGGTCGTGGGATGGAGCCCCGCAACGGGCTCTCTGCTCAGCAGGGAGCCGGCTTCCTCCTCTCTCTCTGCCTGCCTCTCTGCCTACTTGTGATCTCTGTCAAATAAATAAAATCTTAAAAAAATACTCTGCTATGTAATTGTTCTATTTACAGAATAACTGTAAGAGAAAAATGATATAAATAAAATAAAATAAAAATAATATAAATAAAATAAATATATAATATATAATAATATAAATAAAATAAATATAAAAATAATACATAGGATAAGGTCTAGTAATAGTTTCTGGGTCCAGACTACTTGTTTGAAGACAAAACCAAAAGTTTACATTTCAGGGACGCCTGGGTCAGTCAGTTAAGCAGCTGCCTTCAGTTCAGGTCATGATCCCAGAAACCTGGCATCAGTACCGCATTGGGCTCCCCTTCTCCGCGGGGAGTCTGTTTCCTCTCTTTCTGCCCCTGCCCCTCCCCGGCTCTCTTCTCTCGCTCACTCTCTCAGAGTTTCCTGAAAACAAGGAAACTCCTGGGGCTAAAGACCTTCTGCCTCTCTTCCCCCTTGGCCATGCTTCTGAGTCCCTAAAGCTGTGGGTCACAGAGGCAGCATATTCAGAACCTCCAAGTGGCTAAGTGCTTCTGCACTGATATCAGACAGACCTGAATTCTGATTCGGATTCTTTTCTTACATGTGGTGTGGGCTTGGGCAAACCACTTAATTTCTCTGAGCCCCCAGTTTTTTTTTTTTTTAAGGCTAAAATGGTCCCAATAATGCCTAGAAGGCCTCGCAGGAGCTGTATCCCCCCAAAACACACACACACACACACACACACACACACACACACACACACATTTCTTCTTCCCTAGGGTCTGAGAGAACCTTTTGTTTCTTGCGGGAGGCGGACAAAAAGTTGAGGTCTGTGGTCCTCTGGCGCTCCAGATCCTAAAGAGAAGGTACATCCCAGAGAAGTCTGTTGAGTTGAGGGCATCAGTGTACATCTCAAGTCAGACTTCTTGGAAAGCCTCAAGGACACATCCCTCACAAAGATCTCCTTCTCAAGGAACCATCTGGTGCAATTTCAGTACCTATTCTAGGCTAGTTCCATTTTCTCAGATTGCAAGTGGTACCAAGCTCCTTCTAGGTTTGGGGAAATAACAATACGTTTCTAAAAAGAACCCTTGACTATTTTTTCTCCACACATCTTTTCTCCAATGAATGCTATAGAGAGAGGGGGTCCTGATGTGGAACTGGGGAAGAGAAATAAATTTTGTTTAGCACTTACTGAGCTCGGGTCCTGAATCTCAGTGCTCCTAAAGAGGATCTTTAATTACATTACCTCATTTAATCCTCACAACATCCAGAAGAAAAAGAAAGGATTATCCATGTTTAACAGGTAAGAAAATTAAGGCAGAGAATTCTGGCCCCTTGTTAATGGGGAGCATAGGATCGGAGTGCTTTGTAAATGGGAATTCAAAAGGAAACATGAACTCTTTGGAAAGGGTCCCAAAGATGAATTAAGTATTGGAGCTCAGGGTACATTTTCTTTCATTACGGTGGGAGTGTTGTAAGAGCTTAGTTGATGCTCATGGTCATTTCAAGTTTTAGTATGCCACTCATTAAAAAAAGGTTAAAATCTAGTGAGTTTTTTTTAAGGTGTCCAGTTACACTTTCTGAATACTCATCTTGGGCCTTTGGAAACTTAAAACATAAAGGATATCAAAGTAGTTTCTCAATAGAGTGACGATCTCAGGACTCTTGTCTTTAGCTGAGCTAATTCTAGAGGGTCCCTAGAGGATTCCTGTTATTGGAAAGGAGTGTTGGGGGGAGTCAACCTTCACAGGTGGAGAATAATATCTCGACTGCGACATTCGATCAATCATCCTTGACAAGATGGACTCTTGGTTGCAAAGATTTTATTTGTTTATTTGACAGAGAGAGAGAGAGAGACGGTGAGAGAGGGAACGCAAGCAGGTGAGTGTGAGAGGGAGAAGCAGGCTTCCTGTTGAGCAGGGAGACCAATGGGGGCTCGATCCCAGGACTCCGGGACCATGCCCTGAGCTGAAGGCAGATGCTTAACTAACTGAGCCACCCAAGTGCCCCGTGATGGGATGACCCCAGGATTCAATAAGACTGTGAGCCAACTGTGGGGACTTGGGCACCTCTCTTAAACAACTCTTCAGGAGGGCTCTGACTCAAGCCTTTGAATTTGCCACTGCCTTTATGAGCCATAAGTGGTTACAGACTAAGTTCTGAGATTCTGCCTATTTTTCAGTAGAAAATAAGAGGAAAGAGATGCAGAAGGAAGGGACCAAAAGCCAAGAAAACTTGGGAGATAGAAACATCAGGGCCAGAGCAGATGCCTCACCCCGAGACTGAGGACCAGGGCCTGGCATTCAAGATGCCCTGACATCTTAGGACCCACAGTCTGCATCCAAGTCTGTGTTAATCTCCCAGTATAAACCCTGTAACCAGATATGTTACCTTGACTGTAACTGGGCCTTCTGAAAAGTCCCTACCTTGGATTTGCACCAAGATGCATGGCCTTGCCTCTTTCCTGAGTGTGACTGTCGCTTCTCAAAGGCCTAGGAACTGATTAGCCACAGAAGCAGTACGCAGAAATATCTCACTACTGGTACAGGAAGTGCTGGGCCCTTTTCGGCTCTTACAAGGACATCGCCTGAATGAGTAAGCGGGAAGTGACATCACACCTTTCCCAAAGACCTGAAGTATTTTCCCATCTATTAGCTCTGATTAAGCATCAACAGAATGATCCTCTGTTCAGTAGTAGAAAAAAAAAATCCAGAAACATGTCAAGAAGCAGTAAAAAGAACAGGGGTCTCAGTTCCTAGATGTGGACTCACCTGAGGACACTAAGCACCATCCAGATACCTTCCAGAAGTCTAGGTGAGTTGAGTCTGGGAGAGTGAGGGGGACACCAAGAATACGGGTTTGGGACATCCTTGAATAGCTAAGGGATGGGACCCTGGAGAAGATGGGGCAAAGACCACACCCCCAACCTTCAAGGCTTCTCCAAGAATAAAAAATATAAACTTACAGCATGTCTCCCTGCTTCAAGATAGTAGAACGCGGTAGGAAGCCTCTCACTTGTTGGCAAGTTTCATCTCCCTCGGATAATAACCCTCTTGAATTCACTGCTTCCCGGGCCCCAAACTTTACACACTCATGGAAACCCCAGGGACCCGTCTGGGAGCAGAAGGAGCCGAGGTAGAAGCGGGCAGAGCAGGCTCCGTGCGGGTTCACGCCACAGTCAGGGCGCGCGGTCCAGCGCGTAGGAACCGCCCCCTGTCGGGCGTTACCTAGCAACAGCGTCCTAGCGTCGGCCCCAGCGACCAATCAGCGCAGACCTAGTTATTTCAGGGATGGAGATCAGGCTCAGGCGAGGACTGGCCCAATCACCGAGCGCGGCCAGTCCTCGGGCCCATCTCCGCCGGCTCCACCGCAGGCTTGGGGGTTGCATGAGCGGGAGCTGAGCGTTCGCAGCTGACTCTCGACAGATGAGGTCAACCGAACGAGTAACAAGCTTCCCAGTGCATCGGAATGACGGTTGTGAAGGCCGGTCGCCGCCCTATTCTCGTGGGGCATGTTCCGGTCTCACTGTCCCCGAATGACCCAGGATGCCGTGATTCCTCCTTTCCGGACGGAGCTTGGCCCCACGCGAAGCGGGACCCGGAGCAGCTCAGAGGCCGGGCCCGGTGGGGTAGTGTCTCCTCAGCCCGGGAAATACAGTGACCCTGGGGTTGGAGCATGCAGGATCTGGGGGCTGAAAGAGTCCACGGCGCCGCCGCCAGCCCCGCTCCCCGTCTGGAGCGCAGGACCTGGACCCGAGCCGCGGAGGCTCGCCGCGGTGGTCGTGCATGTCCTCTGGCGGGAATGCAGACGGCTGAGGCTCGGAAGGCCTTGGCCGGATGGGATGCGGGAGACCTAACGGCCACGTGGGGGCGCTCGCTCTGCCCATTTTCTGCTGCTCGCTCATTCGTTTTTTCACAATGTATCGAAACTGCAACCACGGAAACCACCCAGACCTGCAAAATGCCTAGAGGGGACAGAGGAGGTCAAGTGTGGGGCTGAGACTTAGGGAGGGACTGTTCTAGAATGCCTCCCGGAAGCCTTGGGCTTTTTGTTTCATTTTCCAAATAATTTACACAACCATCTTTCCCTGTCAGAGACGACTACAACATAGTTGGGTTTTTTTAAAAAAAATTAATTAATTATTTATTTTTAAATGTTTTATTTTATTCATTAATGAGAGGCACAGAAAGAGAGGCAGAAGCAGAGGGAGCATCAGGCTCCCCGAGGAGCGGGGAGCCCGATGTGTGACACGATCCCGGGACTACTGCATAGTGACCTGAGCTGAAGGGAGACGCTTAACCGACTGAGCCACGCAGACACCCAAGTAGAGTGTTTTTTTTAAACAGTTTTATTGAGATATAATTAATTCGCCATAAACTTTGTCCCTTTAAAGTATATAATTCAGTGATTTTTTAGTATATTCAGAGGGCTGTACAACCATCACCACTATCTAACTCCAGAACGCTTTCATCACCCTGGGAAGAAACCCTTTAGCCATCACAACCCCGTTGTCCCTTCCTTCAGCTCTTGGAAACCACTAATCTATCTTCTGTCTACTGATTTGCCATTCAGGACATTTGTTATCATTGTAATCATAAGATATGTGGTCCTTTGTCTGGCTCTTTTCACGTGACATACTGTATTGAAGGTTCACCTGTGTTGTACAATGAATGATTATTTTTTAAACAGTTTAATTGATTTTATTTTTTAAAGTAATTTAGGGTTAGGCTGAAAGTACCAAGAGTTCCTGTACCTCTCTACCCCCATCTCAGCCTCCCTACTATC
Organism: Mustela nigripes; assembly: GCF_022355385.1. Classification (NCBI taxonomy): domain Eukaryota; kingdom Metazoa; phylum Chordata; class Mammalia; order Carnivora; family Mustelidae; genus Mustela; species Mustela nigripes. Next base: position 16,183,856 of record NC_081567.1, read on the forward strand.
AACATCGCATACAGATTGGTACATTTGTTACAGCCTATGAGTCTACATTGATATCATCTTTATCATCCAAAGCCCACAATTTACATTAAGGTTCCCTTTTGTTTCTGTACATTCCATGGGTTTTGGGAGAGGCATAAGGACATGTATCCACCAATTATTATAGTATTATTACCCTAAAAACTTCCATGCTCCGCCTTTTCATTCCTTCTCCCCAAATCCTGACAACCACTCATCTTTTTTTTTTTTTTACTGTTTCCACGGTTTTTGCCTTTTCCAGAATGTAATATAATTGGAATCGTACAGTATATAGCTTTTCCAGATTGCCTTCTTTCTCTTAGTAATACTCATTTAAGGCTACTACACGTCTTTTATGACTTAATAGCTCACGTATTTTGGGGCTAATATTTCATGTATGAATGTACCATTGGTTATTTATCTATTCACCTACTGAGGAGTTGCTTCCAGGCTTTGGCAGTTATGAATAAAGTTGCCATATGCATCTCTGTGCAGGTTTTTGTGTGTACTTATGTTATCAACTTATTTGGGTAAATACCAAGGCGCATAATTGCTGGGTCATATGGTGAGAGTATGTTTAGTTTTGTAAGAAATTGACAACCTTATAAAAATGGCTGTACTAATGGCCTTTTTTCCTTTTCCCTTTTCAAAGTGTGCTCTACACCCAATGTGGGGCTTGAACTCATGACCTCGAGATAAAGTCATATGCTCTACTGACTGAGCTGGCCGGGCGCCCCAGTACTAATGGCATTTTTGGTGAATTCCTCAAGAGTTTATATATCATGTCATCTACAGATAGTTTTACATCTTTTTTTTCTAATCTGGATGCTTTTATTTTATTTTATTGCCTAATTTTTCTGGCTAGAACAATGCAGTGTAATAGAATAGAAGTGTTGAGGATAACAGTGGTGAGTAGAATAGAATAGAAATGGTGAGAGTGGGCTTCCTTGTCTCGTTCCTGACCTTAGGGGGAAAGCATTCGGTCTTTCATCAGGTGGAGGACATTTTCTTTGAGTGGTTTTATCATGAAGGGGTGTTGGATATTATCAAGGGCTTTTTGCACTTCTATTAAGATGATCGTGGGGTGCCTGGGTGGCTCAGTGGGCTAAGCCTCTGCCTTCAGCTCAGGTCATGATCTCAGGATCCTGGGATGGAGTCCCGCATCGGGCTCTCTGCTCAGCGGGGAGCCTGCTTCCCCCCTCTCTCTGCCTGCCTCTCTGCCTACTTGTGCTGTCTGTCAAATAAATACATAAAATCTTTTAAAAAAATGATCATATGGGTTTTGTCTTTGTTTTATTGATAGATGATGACAACCATTCATTGATTTTCAGATGTTAAACCAACTTTACATTTCTGGGTTAGTCCTGTGCAATTCTGGTATATAATCTTTTTTATACATTGCTGGATTTGGTCTACTAGTGTATTTGGGTAAGTATTTTTATTTTTATTTGTGGCAAAACACACACAACATAAAATTTACCATCTTAACCATTTTTTAAGTGTATGCTCTCTTAGTTGTTGGGCAACTAATCTCCAGAACTTTCTCCTCTTGTAAAACTGAAACTCTATACTCATTAAATAAACCTTCCCCGTTCCCCTCCACCACTCAGCCACTATCACAATCACCCAACCTCCTGCTTCTATGAATTTGATACTATAGACACCTCATATAAGTGTAATCATACACTATGGCTTATTTCACTTAGTATAATGTCCTCAAGTTTAATCCAAGTTGTGGCATGTATCTGACATTCCTTCCTTTTTCAGCTGGATGGTATTCCATAGCACGTTATCAACCACATTTTGTTTCCCCATTCATTGATCTACAGACACTTGGGTTCCTTCTATCTCTTGACTGTTGTGAATTTGCTGCTATAAACATGTGTAGACAAATAGCTCTTCAAGGCCATACTTTGAATTCTTGCGACACATACCTGAAGTGGAATTGCCGGGTCATAAACTAATTCTATTTTTACTTTTTTTAGAACCCGTCATACAGTTTCCCATAGTGGCTGCACCATTTTACATTTCCACCCACTGTGCACAGGAACCTAGTTACTCCACATCCTGGCCAGCACTTACTCTTTTCTCTTTTTCTTTTCTGTTCTTCTTTTCTTTTTTTAAATTTACATATAATAAATTATTTGCCCCAGGGGTACAAGTGTGTGTATTATCAGGCTTACACACTTCACAGCACTCACCATAGCACACAGCCTCCCTAATGACCATAAGCCCGCCCCTCTATCCCTACCCCGCCACCACCAGCAGCCCTGTTTGTTTCCTGAGATTAAGAGTTTCTAATGGTTTTTCTCCCTCCTGATCCCATCTTGTTTCATTTTTTCCTTCTTCTTTTATTTCCTTCCTTCCTCCGTCCTGCCCTCTTTGTTCCTTCTTTCTTTCATAGTAGGCCTCCCAGTGGTTTGGAGAACAGCATAGCATTTTGAATATTGAACAGGTTTATCTAATCATCCCTGTTTTAAACAACTGCTTTATTTTTTTTTTAAGATTTTATTCATTTGACAGAGAGAAACGCACACAGAGAGGGAGCACAAGCAGAGGAAATGGGAGAAGGAGAAGCAGGCCTCCCGCCGAGCAGGCAGCCTGATGCAGAGCTCGAACCCAGGACCCTGGGATCATGACCTGAGCCAAAGGCAGACGCTTAACGACTGAGCCGCCCAGGCGCCCCTAAACAACTGCTTTTAAAAAAGATTTATTTATTCATTTTAGAGGGAGAGCGCCAGAGCATGTGCAGGAGCAGGGTGAGGGGCAGAGGGTGAGAAGCAGACTCCCTAGAGGGAGCCCCACATGGGACTCAGTCCCACCACCCTGGGATCAAGACCTGAGCTGAAACCAGGAGTCAGACAGACCCACACAGGCGCCTCTAAACAACTGTTTTTTTTTTTTTTAAATTTTTAAAAGATTTTATTTGACAGACAGAGATCCCAAGTCGGCAGAGAGGCAGGCAGAGAGAGAGGGGGAAGCAGGCTCCCCGCCGAGCAGAGAGCCCGATGCGGGACTCGATCCCACGACCCCGGGATCATGACCTGAGCTGAATGCGGACACTTAACTGACTGAGCCACCCAGGTGTCCCTGAACAACCGTTTTTAATGTAATTTCTCTAGCTCTTTCTCCAGGTTTCAGTCAGTGGGGAGCTATTGGCCTTTTCGCTTGCTCGCTTGCTTTCTCCAAATCGACTCACAATGCCTGTCTTCTCCCGTCTTCGTTTTCCTCCGCTCTGTCCAGGGGTGGTCTTAGAATTCCCTGGTGTGTCCTGGCTAACACTGTGGCTTTGTCATGGAAGATCCCGTGTGAATCTTCGCAGGTTTACCAAAATGTTGGGAAAGGGGTGTCACCTGAGGTGAAAGAAGCAGGAGGCCCACTGGGCTGCCTTCCGATGCTGACTAAGTCATACTAGGCTAGGAGTGGAGTCTCCGTGCATTATGATGACTTTGTTATCTCGGGACTGGGGCTCTTCTAGCCCCGGGGGCACCCAGACCTTTGTACCTCAAGAGGTTGTAAGCATCCCCGAGAGCAGCCACCCTAATGCGACCTCTTTCCAGCCCCCAGCAGGCTGTTCGGAGACGCCACGTTTAATCGGGATCAGACACGGAGACCTGCAGGCGCTCTGGGGCTAAACCTCGGGTCCGACCCAGCGGAGAGCTGAGACTCTGGAAGGCTGTGAAGGGCATTATGTGGCCTCCATGGCCGAGGACGCTTGGTCAGCGCCCTGCTCCGGACGCAGCTCCGAGAGCGGAGCTCAACACGGGCGCGCTCCGTGCAAGCTGCAGCGTCGTTCAAGTCGGAGTGCAAAGGCGCCAGCGAGCCCCCAACCGCGGCGCAGACGGGGCTCTGGCGAGACTGGGGCCGAGCCCGCCCGGGAGGACGAGCGCGGCCGTGGGCCCCGGGGCAGCCGGGCTGCGCGGCCGTCGCTTCGCACGCGGCCCAGCACCGCGCGGGGCACGGAGCAGGGGCTCGGCCGCTGAGCTCCGGGATTGGCTGGGGCTCCCGGAAGAAGGCGGGCTCGCGGGCTGCGGCCGGCTTCCCTCCAACCGAGTGATTCGCCGAGACCCAATCAGAACGCGGCTCCGGGCTTCCTGCCCCGCGTCACCCAATGACCGTGCAGGGGAGGGAGAAGGGCGTGAAGCCCGGCGGAGCCATTATCCTTGCGGGCGAAGGGCTTGGAGCCCCCGGTGCTGAGCCCGGGGCCCTCGGCCAGGATGAGATGAGGCCGGCCCCAGGCCATCTGGGAGAATCGAAGCGTCCCAGCTCTCCCCTTCTCCGCATTTTAACCAAAAGGGGTACCATTCGGTATGGGTGCAGATGCGCTTGTGTGGGTGTTGTTGGGGAGGGTCTTCGCTCGGGTTTGGGAGGCTGTACTCACCCCTGCCCAGAACTGTACTCACCCCTGCCCGGAAGACGCCTGGTCTCGGTTCCAACCTCGCAGCACGCCTTGTTCGTGGCCTCAGCTCCTTCGGATTCGCAGGCCCCGAGCCCTCCTTCGTCTCCTGGAAACGGAGGCCGGAGGCTTGGAGCCCGGAGGGCAAACGTCCGGCGGCGGCGGCGGGGCCCCGAGGCTCTGGGCTAGGTGAGGAGAGTGGGGCTGAGCCGGACGGCAGCCGCTCTTGGAAGCCGGCCCAGGGCAGGCGCTTTCTTCCCGCAGCCACACCTACACCGCACCCTTCTCTTTCAGACCCCAATTCCTAAGAATCCGATGAACCTTCTAAGGTTCTTTTCCCCAGACCTGGGTGCGTCCTTGCATTCAAGGGTAGCCCCGACTGGCAGCTGGGGGGAGACAACAGTTGGGGTTTGAGGTCTTTTGCCTTCTTTCCTCTGAGTGCTTTGATTATTGCTTTCAATAGAGCTTTACTCAGGGGGATGTTCTGTCTGTGAGGTCGAACACAGAAGCCATTAGCCACGTGTGGCCATTTAGCACTTGTGCCCCAGGAAGTGAGCTTTTTCATTTTAATTAATTTAAAAATAGGCATGGTGTATTTCTGACGGGACTTGGAAGGGGGCTGTTTCGGTTTGTTGGGCGGCCCCTGTTCTCAGGGCATATCCTGCCCTAGGAAGCTGCCTGGAACCCTCTACAGAATTTAAAGACTTGCCACCTTGCATTTAGGTTGAAGACAGGTGTTTTTGTGTGTGCCACAGGCACTGAGGTGTGGTTTGTTTGGCTTTTTTTTTTTTGAAATGTTTCCACGGAAATGTCCATATGTAAGGTCTTTAACTAGGGAGCGGAGCCAGCTTCCCTCTGAAAAAAATCCAGCCCTTCTTTTTAGGAGCGCTCTACACTTCCGGAGGCCTGCGGTGAGAAGGGAGGGTTCTCCTGAAAATAGGAAACTGCCTGAGGCTGGTGGATCACGGCCGGGTGAAGCCTTCACCCTTAAGATCCTTCTGTCCTGGTTGAACCGGGGCGAGTCTGGGGTGGGTCAGAGCACCCCACGATCTTTAGTTCCGATTCTCTTTTCTGTGCAGAAAGCAATGGGGGTGAAGGAACTGAATGCAGCCTAGGTGAGAGGGGCCACCCTGTCTGGGCTGTACTCTTCCTCCTAGCCAGGCCCCCCGGGCCTTCTGTGCTGAGCAGCGTCTCGCTGTGACCCTATGGAGGCTGCTTTCGTGGTGCAAGGAGCTGCTCCACCGTCAGCTCCTCCGCCCAGGCGAGACAGTCTCCCGCTGCCCCTTCCCGCACCCCTCCCCCAGGTGTGGCTGCTGTTTTTGAAAAAGTAGGGCGCTGGCCACCTCCATAAGGAAGAAGTTTTGTACATGTCTGGGCCGTGGGCAGCTCTTTCCGGTCCCCTCACTGTTAGACTCCGGTGGATCCACTCTCAAGACTGTCCCCGTGTGTGTGCGTGTGCGTATGTTAAGGGGGGGGGGGTTGTGCAGTGTCCACTTTTCCCAGAGGGTGCACGTGGTCTAGCATAGCTGCTCCACACCGGCACACCTGCGTCCTGACGGCGGCAGGTGCAGCCTGTGGGTGTGTCCTCGCACGCCCCGCCCTCCCGGCCCCCGACCTGCGCCTGTGTGGGGCTCGCTGTGCTCACCGGAAGCCCTCGCCGGCCCCAGCTTCTCCACACCCGGGAGAGGCCCTACCGCTGCTGCGGCTGTAGGTGGTGCTTCAGCCACAGGCGCCCTTGGTGGTTCACAGATACGCACTCACACCGGGGAAACCACCCCTGCCCAGAGTGTGGCCATCTTCTCCTCCCTCTTGCTAAGCCACGGGTACCTCCACTCTGATGAGAGGCCCTTTCTCAGCCCTGAGCATTGGGAAAAGCTCCAAGAGGAAGTTAACCCTGCAAGCCCCCCAGTGAATCCATTGGGGGCACATGGAGAAGTCAAGGGGCATCCGGGTGGCTCACTCCGTTTCCTGACCGACCCTTGATCTTGGCTCAGGTCGTGATCTCAGTATTGCGAGATCCAGCCTCGCACTGGGAGTGGAACCTGCCTTAGACTCTCTCTTCCTCTGTCTCTCGACACACGCTGCCATGTGCTTGCTCGCTGTCTCTAAACAAACAAACAAACGTGGATAGACCGAGGTGTGGGAGACTTGTGCCCTAGCCTCGCCCTTGGAGATCAGGAGCCCTCAGTTCATGTCCACTATTAGCTAAATTCCAGAAGTGTGGGTGCTGTGAAGAAGCTTATGATGGAAAATATTCCTTTTGATCAAGTGGTAGCCACACAGAGTGAGAAGAGGCAGAAGAATGGGGCCTTTCCAGCCAGGGCCAAAGGGCTAGGCTGCACCTCAGCCCAGCCTGCTCTCCCCTTTCCTGCACGTGGGAAGAGGGCTCAGCACCTTTTCATCTTAATAGTAAATCATCCTTCCTGTTCAATGTCAGCAGCATCATTACCATTCAGGCAAAATGTCCACAGATTTGTTTCCAGTCTTCTGTTTAGTCACTTTCTTCTAAATTAAATGGTTTGCTCTCCATTGGCCTTTGTATTCTCTTAGTAGCCTAAGTTTACCATCTTATTTCTCCAAACTGAATTATGTATAGGCAGAAAGCTTAGACACAAAGCTGTCGGTTTGCCCTGCAAACAAACTACCAGATTAATTTTCTGAAAACATTATCGGGAGATAAATCACTCCTCTGGACTGATTTGGAGCCCCCCAGTGTGCAGGGTGAAGCCGTCCAATATCTGGTGCCAACCTATCGGATCAATCCTTCAGTTTTACCCTAACAGTATTTTGTGCTGCACAGAAAGTGTCCTCATTCCTGCCACACTCAGAACTTTCCTGAATTCCTGGCTTTGTACCAGAGATCTTTATGGCCATGGAATTCAGCTGTTTATTCAACAGATGTACATTGAGCACCACTGCCCTCCCCAAACCCTACCCATTCATAGACCAAACTCATTTTCCACCTGATGTATCACTCTGGAAAGTTATTCCGAGGGGACTCTATCTTACTCATTGTGACAAGCTTGACATTCCACCTCCTCCCCCAGTAGTGTGCTCGATAAACCATCACTATGCTTGGGACAGAGTAGAACTCAATGTTTACTGCAGGGGTGTGTATGTGTGTGTGTGTGTGTGTTTCCTACTTTCTCTGTTCAAAGTCAATCTTCCTTGGAATCTCTTAGGACCTATGTTATCTTGTGAATTCCTGACATGTTGTCTTTACTCCTTGCAGGCTTTGGGATAGTGTTTTTGTTTTTTGAGAGAGCAAGAACAGAGCAAGCAGGAGGAGGGTTCGGGGTGGGGTGGTGTTGGAGCAGACTCTCCGCTGAGCAGGGAGCCCAATGTCCAGCTTGATCCCAGAACCCTGAGATCACGACCGAAGCAGAAGGCAGATGTCCAGCCGACTGAGCCACCCAGGCTCTCCATGGTGTAATGTTTTGCCCATAGTAGGTGCTTTGAAAAAAAAATTAATGGGTTGGAGAGATGTGTGTCACCAGCTGAAGTACGTAGTAAATGGCATATTGCTGACCCTCAAATGCCCTGGGAGATGACCCTGAGCTGGTGGAACCCTGCACGCTTACACAGGAGCCAGGGGCTGATGGAGCCGGGGCCGACTGGTTCCATCAGCAATTTTCTTCGGCCTCGCACGTCCATGCCTGCAGCCCTGCTCTTAGTTGTAAATGCATATGCCTCAGTCAACTAGAAACCCCAGAGCATGGTGCCTGCCGTAAACTGCCCAGAGCTACACTCTGGACACTGGACAGATGCCATGGAAACCAAGTCCGGGGAGATGTGCAGAAGACTGAGCCTGAGAAGAGGCCAGAGCTCGGACTGTTGAGTTGACCCGCGACCTCGGATTTAGGGCGAAGGGAGCCGAGCTCAGCGGTTTGGATAAAGGCCGGGTCAGTCCCGGGTTTAATCCTTGTTCCTTCTCTTTACTGACAGTATCCCTCTGCGATCTTCCTTGTCAGGAGACCCGGATGATGACCAGCACTTAACACAGTGGTAGCAAAGAGGACGAAAAAGACTTCACGTGTAGCGGGGCCGGTGCCTGCGCGCGGGAAACGCCAACGTCCGTGTCCCTCGCACAAGGGCCACGAGGACATCGTCCGATTCTCAGAAAGCCACCGGGGGTCATCTCAGCCCCGGGTTGGCCGCAGTGGCTCCGTCACTCCAATCATCCCGTCCCTCGGCGGGGCAGCGCCCGCCCGAGAACCGGAGCCTGTCCCGGACGCGGGGCCGGCTCGCCGCCGCCCGCCTCGCCTCCGGCCGCAGGCACCCGGCGCGGAAGGTCGGCCGCCTGCCCTTACGCTTCCGTTGGCTTCGTTCAAACAGGCCGCTTTCGCCAGCAGCCAATCAGCACGCTCGATCTTCGGCCGCCGCCCAATGAGCGCGCGGAATGGGGGAAAAAGGGCGTGACGCCCAAGCGCAGCGCCATCACACTTGAGGGCAAAGAGGTTAGGCAGCCGGCATGGCGCTCCGGTCAATAAAATCGATAGCTGGAAGCCGCCCGCGTTCCAGGCTGAGGCGGTGCGGGAGCGGCGCCGCCATCTTCCCCGGAGGCATCTTCCGGTGCCTTTCCCCCGAGTTCGGGCAGGAGTTGCCTGAATAACAGCAAAAGGTTTCCGGGAGCCCCGCAGGGCGGCCGATCCGATTCCCTCCGGGCCTCCCGGGCCCGCGCAGCGCCGGTGCGGCCGGGCGCCCCAGTCCGGGGTCCGCCGCGGGTGCGGGCCGGGGAAGGCCGTGGCGCCGGCTCCCGCGGTCCGATGGCGCCACCTTCGGCTCCGCTCTCCGCGCGGGGACCCGGACAGCCCGTTCCCGGCCGGAGGAGGGGAAGGAGGCCGAGGGCCGTGAGCTTCGCGGACGTGGCCGTGTACTTCTCCCCGGAGGAGTGGGGCTGCCTGCGGCCCGCGCAGAGGGCCCTGTACCGGGACGTGATGCGGGAGACCTACGGCCACCTGGGCGCGCTCGGTGAGGCCCGGCGCAGTTCGCCTCCGCGGGCCCGGGGGGTCGGGCGGGGGGTGAAGGCGCGGGGGCGGGGCGGGGGCCGACGCGGGAGCGCGCGGTGTCGGGATCCGGCTCGCGACCCGGCTGTGCCGCGGGGGGGCCCGGGGCTCGGCAGGAGGTGACAGCGGGTGGTCCGCACCGGCCGTCCCGAGGAGCGGGCCGTCTGACGTTCTCCTTCCCCAGGGCGCGCAGGTCCCAAACCAGCCCTCATCGCCTGGCTGGAACGGAACACCGACGACTGGGAGCCGGCGGCCGTGGACCCGCAGGAGAGCCCGAGCGGGCTCACAGTCCAAAGAAGTGAGTGGAAAAGGCCCGTGCAGGGCCCGCAGCCTCTCCACTTGTCTCGACTTAGCGGCCAGGGGTCCCCGTGCCGCTGCTTGGTTTCGCAGCTTCAGGGTCTTGTCCCTCTGGTGCTGGGCGGGTCCCACCGCAGGGGTTTGCAGGTCCGTTTGCACCCGAGGGTCCGCAGTTCTCTATTGCGGGAACGAATCCGTTAGCTGCCCTCTGGCCTCCTCAGGATCCCTGAGCCCGGTCTGCTCTGTGCCGGGCTCGGAGACACGAGACATCTCCCTGAGTTTCTGGGTTTGGGTTGAAGGGATCTCCCGGGGAACGGCGGTCTGGGAGCGCAGAGCCCTCTTTTCTGCCCTTTTGGCGGGGTGACTCTAATCAGTGCAGGAATCTCCGCTCTCTGGGGATCAAGCAAGGCTCTTCTTGATGCCAGGCAGGGAGAAGGGCCCCGGTCCACCCGTGGGGCTGGATGTGAGCGTCTGGACCGACATTCGTGCTAGATTCTCTGAGACCAGGGCTCTCTTTCCAAGATAGTTCCTTACTAAGTGATACTTCCTTACTAAAATGATACTTCCTTACCTAAAGTGATACTTCCTTACTAAAATGATACTTCCTTACTAAAATGATACTTCCTTACTAAAATGATACTTCCTTACGGAAAACCTTTCCGTTTTTCCATGGTAGGTTGTCAGACGGCTGTCCGTTATCTCTGAGTCACTTGGGGAACTCGGTAAAAAAAAAAAAAAAAAAAAAAATACAGATTCCTAGGAGCGCCTGGGTGACTCAGTCGGTTAAGCATCGGCCTTTGGCTCAGGTCCCGATCCTGGAGTCCTGGGATCCAGCCCCACATCAGGGTTTCTGCTCGTGGGGAGCCTGCTTCTCCCTTTCCCTTTGCCTGCAGCTCCCTCTGCTTGTGCTCTCTCTTCCTGTCAAATAAATGAATAAAATCTTTTTTTAAAAAATAGAGATTCCTGGACCCAGAACTATTGATTTACTCCGATGGCTGTCTAAGACTTTGTATTTCTCTTTTAACAGCCCCAGCAGATTGGCATGCATGTTTAAGTTTGAGAACCATTGCATAAAATAGAGTTCACGCTCCTGAATGGCAGTGGTTCTGAGGATGTAGTACTCAGCATCACCCGGAAAAGAATCAGATACAAATTCTTGGGCTCCATCCCAGACCTGCTGAACCCAAAATTGTTTCAACGAGCCATCCAAGTGATTCTGATCATAAAATTTGAGAACCACTGGCTTAGAGGGCCTTCTGACCTAGTCCCTGCCGGCCTCTACCTCGTGTTCCCACTTCCTGCCTTATACTTACAGCTTCAAAAACTTAATTTCTCAAGCCTGCAGAACCTGCAAGAAACACTTCCCGACTTCTCCAGATGGAGCTGGGGACTCCTGGAATATCCTGCCCGTTTCTGTAGCGGTTGTGTCCCAGTGGGGGGGTCTGTGGCACTAACACTCCCTGAAGACAGGTTGAGTGTCTTCGCCTTCTAACCTAGAACACGGCCGTAGGCAAGGGCAGGGGCCCCGTATTTGTTAAATTAATGTCTCCCTGTGTGTCCGTAGAAACCAGAACCAGAAAGAAGAACGGAGACAAGGAAGTGTTCCCACCCAAGGAGGCCCCCCGGAAGGGCAAGCGAGGCCGGCGGCCCAGCAAACCCCGACTCATCCCCAGGCAGACCTCCGGGGGCCCCATCTGCCCGGACTGTGGTTGCACCTTCCCTGACCGGCTGGCCCTGGAGAGCCACAAGTGTGCCCAGAATCTGAAAAAGCCTTACCCTTGCCCGGACTGCGGGCGCCGCTTCTCCTACCCCTCCCTGCTAGTCAGTCACCGGCGGGCACACTCTGGTGAGTGTCCCTACGTTTGTGACCAGTGTGGCAAGCGCTTCTCCCAGCGCAAGAACCTCTCGCAGCACCAGGTCATCCACACGGGCGAGAAGCCCTACCACTGCCCTGACTGCGGCCGCTGCTTCCGGAGGAGCCGGTCCCTGGCCAATCACCGGACCACGCACACGGGCGAGAAACCCCACCAGTGCCCCAGCTGCGGCCGGCGCTTCGCCTACCCGTCGCTGCTGGCCATCCACCAGCGCACGCACACGGGCGAGAAGCCCTACGCCTGCCTGGAGTGCGGCCGCCGCTTCCGACAGCGCACGGCGCTCGTCATCCACCAGCGCATCCACACGGGCGAGAAGCCCTACCCGTGCCCGGACTGCGAGCGCCGCTTCTCCTCGTCCTCCCGCCTGGTCAGCCACCGGCGCGTGCACTCCGGCGAGCGGCCCTACGCCTGCGAGCACTGCGAGGCGCGCTTCTCCCAGCGCAGCACGCTGCTGCAGCACCAGCTCCTGCACACGGGCGAGAAGCCCTACCCCTGCCCGGACTGCGGCCGCGCCTTCCGGCGGAGCGGCTCCCTGGCCATCCACCGCAGCACGCACACCGCGGAGAAGCTGCACGCGTGCGAGGACTGCGGCCGCCGCTTCGCCTACCCGTCGCTGCTGGCCAGCCACCGGCGCGTGCACTCGGGCGAGCGGCCGTACGCGTGCGACCTGTGCTCCAAGCGCTTCGCCCAGTGGAGCCACCTGGCTCAGCACCAGCTCCTGCACACCGGGGAGAAGCCCTTCCCCTGCCTGCAGTGCGGCCGCTGCTTCCGCCAGAGGTGGTCTCTGGCCGTCCACAAGTGCGGCCTCAGAGCCCCGAACGGCGGCCCCAGAGCTGCTGCCGCGGGGGCCGCGCAGAAGGGCAGTGCCCTGTAGTCCAGGAAGGACGGTGGATTGTCCTTTCATTTCCCGGAGGGGCTCAGGGAAGCGAAGGCGAAGCCCCGGGTCAGACAAGGCAGCGGCGGAAGGGACACCCAGGCCTCCGGCTGTGGCGACCCGACCTTGAGTCTGTCTCCCCACACTGGCTGCCTTACCGATGTGTCTACGACAGCCCGGTTAGGAGAGGTGACATCCCGTGGTGGTTTTCCAGGCTACCCTATCCCGAGAGGATTTCTGTGTGTGGACATCAGGGCTAAAGGGCCTCCCATCCATTTTAGGCGGCTGTCCTAGTCGTGCGCACAGTTGGTGGGGCAGCGTCTGGTTTAGTCCCCTTCCTTCTACACTCCTGCCAAGTGGTTTCTTTTTTCTTTTTTCTTTTCTTTTTTTACTTGCTTTAAAACCTCCCTGGATAGGGAGCTCACTACCTCACAAGGCAGGTCATTTCGTTTTGGGATAGCTCTGATCTTTAGAAGGCGGTTAAGTACCACCTTCTCCTTCCCTAGAAGCCTAGCCGAGTATGTAAGACTTCATCTACAGGGCAGCATTTCAGATAACTTAACCACAACGGCTTTGCCCACGTTTTCAGGTTAAACAGCACGATCTGGTCAATTGTTCCTTAAAGACAGGGTTTCAGTTCCCACACGTGATCTCTCTCCAAACAGGTGGTGGTTTTTCAGTGTCCCTTCTAAAGGGTCATCCAAAAATAAGCCAGCACCACAGTGTACAGAGCACACCTCTCTACTTATTTTAACAGCTCTAGATGGCACTGAATTTGGGGGTGGTGACATTAGAGCAGGGCTTCATTGGGTTACGGAGACATAAATACCTAAGCTTTTTTTTTTTTTTTTTTTTTTAACCACATACTGTGAAGCTAAGTCTTCTGCCCCCTGTGTTCGGAAAATTGAAGTTGGGTCTGGGACATAGACAAAGTGAGTTTTGGGAGAAGACTGATTTTAAGGAGAAGCAGGGGAGCTATGGTCTAGCAGCAAGAGGTCAAACTGGACCAGCCTGCACTTCATCCAGGGGATTTGGATTAGTTTCAGGCAGCCAGTGGCTAGAAAGTCCTTGAGAACTGGGTCTCACTCCTCCCTGATTCTCAACCGAATAAGGAGACATCAGCACAGAACCTTCCGTGAGTCCTCAGTCAACATTTTTCATAAAGTGAGGTGAGGCCATTCAAGGAGGGCAGAAAGCCAAGTACTTGAATACAGGGCCGGAGGAGTCTACAGCCATCGAGTTGTGTTTATGCCTGCCTTCCTCACAGAAGCTCCCCAAAGCAGCAGCAGCAACGTGTCTTAATCTTTGATATGCCTCCCTGGCACCTGCCCCTGAGTAGATGCTCAATAAAGCTTTACCGCATTAAATGAACAAGGCCTACCACTTTGCCTTGGGTAGCTGCACCAAATTGGGATTTCCGAACGTGACTTCTCTCCTATTCAACAGCTGGAGTGAGTCATGCTCTACCCCTGTTGCTTGTTCCTTCAGCTCTCCTAATCTCAGCCCTAACGTGGGAGAGCAGTGTTTGTAGTGACCTCTGTTCTGGTATTTAGCAAGATGCATTGTCACTATTTGTCTGTTTCTCTTTGGATGAATGGATGAGCTGCCCCAAGACAGGGGTCCTGCCAGATTGGGTCTCATTAAAATGTCGATAAATGATGTTCCTTGTGGAATCCCTGTTTATAAACTGAAAGTCTAGGTCCTTGACTGGGTAAAAATTTTTACTCCACGGAGACCTGCCCTGTCCTAACAGAGCTATTTGAATGTCTGCCTAGCTCTGTATTCGAGGGGGCTGTTCTACTCTTATCTGACCCAACCCTACCTAGGAATTTTGTAACTTTTCTCTGGGCCTGGACTGTGACTCATAAGGCTTGGAAGTCCAAGTTCCAGGGTGTGTGCGATCAGTGGAGGGCCAAGATGAGTGACCATTTCCTAGGTTCCCTAAGGCATGTCATTCCCAGCATCCATTCCTGACCAGCTGAGATCCTGGCCCTGTTTTCAGTGGGAGATCCCAGTATCCGTCTAATTCATTCCCCTTCTGTTCCAGGTGGTTTGAGTTTCTGTGACTTGCAGCCCAAAGAATGAACTATCCCCCCTCCCAGTATTGATTTATCACCCACGAGCTGCAAAGAGGGGGAGATTGCAGTGCTACCTCCAGGGGCCTGCACACCTTTCCTGATCGCCAATCTCAGTGAGCCTTCAGCATGACTTAAGTCTTCCCTACATCCTTAACCAGTGAATACCTTCTCTTTTTTTTTTTTTTTTTTTTTTTTTTTTATTTATTTGACAGACAGAGATCACAAGTAGGCAGAGAAGCAGGCAGAGAGGAGAGATGAGGAAGCAGGCTACCCGCCGAGCAGAGAGCCCGATGCGGGGCTCGATCCCATGACCCTGGGATCATGACCTGAGCCGAAGGCAGAGGCTTTAACCCACTGAGCCACCCAGGCGCCCCAATACCTTCTCTTTCACTAAGAAACCCAAGGTTTCAGATAGGAACTCTTAACACTGCATTCCCCACTTTGACCAGTATTTTTACTTGGGCACCACGCTCACCAACACAGCTGTGCTCGTGATTCCCCTACTGCCCTCCTGGGGACTTTGCTACGTCTGTTATTCTTCCTCTCCTCTTAGTTTTGTGGTTTCAGAGCCGCTCTCTTTTCTGGAACACACACATGCCAGTCTAAAATCTGTCTTTTAAGATTTTATTTTTTTTAAGATTTTATTTATTTGACAGAGAAAGAGAGATCAAAAGTAGACAGACAGACAGAGGGAAGCAGGCTCCCCGCCAAGCAGAGAGCCTGATGCGGGGCTTGATCCCAGGACCCTGATATCATGACCCCAGCTGAAGGGAGAGGCTTAACCCTCTGAGCCACCCAGGCGCCCCTAAGATTTTATTCTTAAGTAATCCCTACACTCCACATGGGGCTCGAACTCACGGCCCCAACATCAAGAATTGCATGGTCTACCGACTGAGGCTAGCTTTCTTGAAACAGTAGGCTGCATTCACTGTGTTCTTTGGCCTGCTGCAACAGTATTATAGCCGCCGTGCTGAGCATTTACCATGGGCCCGGTACTGTGTAAAGCACTTTACATACATTCCCATGTAATGTGAACCACACAAAGTAGTTGTGCTTCCATGTGTCTCTCGCACCGCCCCATATCTTGCTGTTTTTGCCAAAAATGCAAGGCCTTGCCTTCAACAAATGGTCAGACGAGCGGATTCCAGACCTAGAGGCTCCTGAATGAGGAAAAGTTGAGTTCCTTGATGAAGGACTACGTTATATTGGCGAAGACATGCTGTATACGTTCCTTCTAGCCTTTTCCGAATGCACCTGCAGCCATTTCCCAGGGTGGCAGGGCACGGGAAAAGGGGAAGTAACTAGAGTTTTCAGGGCTTACTGGACATTGGATCTAGACACGACCTAATTCTTGGAGATCCAAAACATCACTGTAGTTCACCAGGCGGTGGCCTCATGAAGATCAGGCGTGTGCAGAAAAGGACTAGCTCAGCAGGCCCGGGCTGCTCAAACCCTGCACGTTCCAAAGAAAGCTCATCTTCAGGACTAGCACCTGGCGCCTTCCTGGGAGGTAAATTCTGAGCCCTTGTACTATTTTGCCTGATGAGGGTGTTCCTGTACCCTGGAGGCCTCGAATCATGCGGCACCAGTCTGACCAGATGAGTTCATCCTAACAGTGTGGTTTATGATGAATGCCTGTCTTTGCTCTGGGAGACAGAGTCTGAGCAGCTGAGGTGTCATGTGAGTCTCCATGTCTGTGTAACTGACTCCCCAATAAAAACCCTAGACACCAAGGCTTGGGTGAGTTTCTCCACTGGGCAACAGTTCACACATATGGTCACACGTCGTTGGGAGAATAAAGGGCAACTCTATGGGACAAGGACACCTGCAAGTTTGTAAGTTCGTGTCTGGTTTCTCCTAGACTTTGCCCCATGCACCTTTCTCCTTGGCTGATTTTCATCTGTATCCTTTTCCTCTAGTGAGCTATAACCTAGGCTGTATGGGGGGAGAGACAAGGCCCTGACAACTCGTTAGCTCTGCCCCAGCCGTTTCTTCGGGTTGGGTTTGCATTAAGCAACCGTGAGGGAGAAGGAGCGTCTCTATGTGGGACAAAGAGCAGCTTGCTTACTCCTGACCATAAAGCACCAGGTTCCCCAAGTTCATTGTTCCTCCTCCACAGTGCCACTCGCTGTGTGCCCGGCATGCATCGGGCCCCTCCTTGTTGCCTGTGGGGCTTGGGAGGCGAAAGAGCCAATACATACATGAGTCTCACTTGGCTTGTACCATGAATAAGGCCTTTTGTCCATGACACTGGCATCTCTTGTCTTCTGCCAGCATCCATGAAACAGGTAATCTTAAATTGCACACCTGACAGTAGGTATTATTTCCCTTTAATGGAGGAGGGAACTGAGGCTCACTGGTAATACTAAATAACCTGTCCAGAATCACGTATCTGGTAAACCTAAGAGCCAGGATTCCCAGCCAGGTCTGCCTCCAAAGCCGGCTGCTATCCGACGAACTACAGCACCGAAACTGTCCTTTAAGACACCTCAGGGCTTAGTTAGCAAATCAATAATTTTTATTATTTATCTTAGTTCTCCTACTGAAGTGCTCTCATAACTTGGCTTTCATGCTCCATTTTCTTCCAGCGCCTCTTCCTGGTGCCTCTTGTGGTTCTTTCTAGTGTGCACGCGTAGGAATGCCTTCTCAGCATTTCTTGGGAAATGTATACATTTTCCTAAGTTCTGAGAGCAACTGGTCAAAAAAACCAGGAAAATTAAAAAAAAAAAAAGTATCATGATTGTCCTGCAAATTGAAGCTTAACAGCAAACACAGAGAAGGGGTTCCTGGGTGGTTCAGTCAGTTAAGCATCTGTCTTCTGCTCGGGTCATGTTCCCAGGGTCTGGGATTGAGCTCCGCATCCGGCTCATTTCTTGGAGGGGAGCCTGCTTCTCCTGCTCCCTCTCTCACTGTCAAATAAATAAATAAAATCTTTTAAAAAAAATAAATAGGTTACTGGTTTAGGGGTCATCAAAAGCAAGACCAGGAAACACTCCTACAGAGTTGAAAGTGAAAGGCAACATACCTGTAAATGGGACAGAAGCACCCAGAAAAAAAGATGTCCCCACAGGATCGGGTCATCTTGCCTGTAGCTGTGGCCATGTGGTAAGTCTGCATTCCTGGGCCTGCCGGCTGCTAACCAGGAGTCAGTCTTGCAAATAAAATATTCCCTTCACAGGCTACTTTGTACAAATCTCCTCCAAATGGTGTTCAAGAAGTAAACTTTGGAAGTAAAAAATGTTGATCTCTTACATTGCTGTGGCAGCTCCAAAACTGTGGGTTTTTTGGTGGTAAAATATAAAATTTACTATGCAGTTCAGTGGCATTAAGTGCATTGTACAACCCATCACGATGTCCAGAACTTTTTCATCAACTTCAATAGTTACTACCACATTGCTTTCCAAGGAGGTGGTAGGATTTTACACTCCCCTCAGCAGGGTGACGGCCTCCGCCTCCTGAAACACGGCGCCTCGGTCATCCCTTCATTCAACAAGTATCTTGGGCAACGGCCACAGGCCATGCAATGTTCTAGAAGATGGAAATGCAACAGTGGACACTATAGTCTTTGCCCTCATGGAGATTCCAGGCTAAAGAAAAAGATAAACCATATTAGGCAGCGCTCGGCACAGGATGAGGGGATGAGTGACGAGGGGGACTATTTTGGGACAGGAGTGTCAGCAAACTTTTTCCCCCTGCCAACCCTCTTCAGCAAACCTTTCCCTGCCATCAGTCAACTTTTTGATCCTTCCTCATCTAAAAGCTGAAAAATACCATCATGCAATTCTATGTTGCATTCCCCCGTTACAAGTGATCGTATTTTCAAATGCTTTAAGATGTTGGATTTTCTTTTATGTGAACTGCCACTTACTTATACTGTTTACCTATATTTCTGTTGTTAGCCTTCGGCTTCTGCATTTGTAGTTCTTTAGTAAGAAATGAGTCCTCTGGAATATAATTTGCAAATATTTTTCTCAATTTGTCGTTGTATATTGACTTAATGATTTTTTGCTACGTACTTTCTTTATGCAGGTTTTCACCCCTTGTTCTTTGAAAGTTATACATTCTTTTGGAAGTTACTCATCAATTTCTAACACATATTTAGGTCTAACATTTCTCATTATCTGTATGCCTCTTTTTATTTTACTTTTAGTATTTTTCTAGCAAAATGCCACAATTTTCATCATTCAGTGTCACACGTTGTGCTGTGACTCCTATCATTTCCTCCAAGTTCGTCCGGAAAGCGTGGTCATTTGGTGGGGGGACTGCACAAAATATGGAACACTTCACGAATTTGCAGGTCATCTGTGAGCAGCGGCCATGCTAAACTTCTCTGTATGATTCTTATTTTAGTATATGTGCTGCCAAAGCGAGCTCTGTAAATGCCTATTTTTTTAAAAAAGATTTTATTTATTTATTTATTTGACAGACAGAGATCACAAGTAGGCAGAGACAGAGGAGGAAGCAGGCTCCCTGCTGAGCAGAGAGCCCGATGTGGGGCTTGATCCCAGGACCCTGAGATCCCAGGACCTGAGCCGAAGGCAGAGGCTTTAACCCACTGAGCCACGAACGCACCCCTGTAAAATGCCTATTTTTAAATTTATTTTTTATTTTTTTTAGAGAGAGTGATAAATGGGGGAGGGGCAGAGGGAGAGAGAGAGAAAATCCCAAGCACGCTCCACACCCAGCGTAAGCCCCATGCAGGACTTGATCTCACCATCCCAAGACCCCGAGATCCCAACTTGAACAAAAATGAAAAGTGGGTCACTTAACTGATTGATCCACCAAGGTGCTCCTGCCTGTTTTTAATCTAAAATGAAAAATACTGGGGCACCTGGGTGGCTCAGTCAGTTAAGCATCAGATACTAGGTACTCACCTTTCACTTTTATTGTACACAGTATAGTATTTTCACAGGGACTTGCTAAAGGATTTCAAAGGTTTAGCTTTTGGGGTGCCTGGGTGGCTCAGTGGGTTAAAGCCTCTGCCTTCGGCTCAGGTCATGATCTCAGGGTCCTGGGATCGAGTCCCGCATCAGGCTCTCTGCTCAGTGGGGAGCCTGCTTCCTCCTCTCTCTGCCTGCTGCTCTGCCTACTTGTGATCTCTCTCTGTCAAATAAATGAATAAAATCTTTAAAAATAAAAGGTCTTAGCTTTTGAAGGAAAAAAAAATCTAATGAACAAATCTCCAAACTATAAGCAAAACATAAGGACCTTACAACATTTTCACTTAAGTCACTGTACTCCCACTTAGGGCACAGCAGACACTCCCGAGCAGCTGAAGGACGGAAGGATCACATGACAGGAATTCATTAAATGAGAGAAAATGTCCTTCCAGAAATAAACCCTTGTATTTATGATCAAGTGATTTTCTTTTCTTTTCTTTTTTTTTTTTTCCTTTTAAGATTGTATTAGAGACAGAGAGAGCATGCATGGGGGAGGAGCGGAGGGAGAGGGAGAAGCAGACTTCTCACTGGACAGGAAACTGGATGTGGGGCCGCTCCCAGGATCCTGGCATCATGACCTCAGCAGAAGGCTGACACTTGAGTGACTGAGCCACCCAGGCCCCTGCTTCTTTCTTTTCCAGTAGGCTCCATGCCCAACATGAGGCTTGAACTCATGACCCTCAGATCAAGAGTCCCATGCTCTACCAACTGAGCCAGCCAGGCACCCCTGCGATCAACTGATTTTCAACAAAATTGCCAAGACAATTCAAAAAGTGAAACGGTCTTTTCAACACATGGTGTTGGGACTAGATATACACATACAAAAGAATGAAGCTGGATCCCTACCTTCAACCGTATATAAAAATTAATTTGGGGCACCTGGCTGGCTCTGTTGGTTAAGTGTCTGCCTGCGGCTCAGGTCATGATCTCAGGGTCCTGGAATAAGCCCCGCATCGGGCTCCCCACTCAGCAAGGAGTCTGCTTGTGCCTCTGCCCCTTCACCCACTTGTGTTCTCTCTCTCAAATAAATAAAATCTTTAAAAAAAAAAATTAACTCAATGTGGACAAACAATAGACCTAAATGTAAGAGCTAAAACTATAAAACTCTTAACAGTAAAGGCAGATGTCAGTCTTTGTGACTTGGGTCAGATAATGGTTTCTTAGCTTTGACAAAAAAAAAAAAGTACAAATGATGAAAGATAAAAATAGATCCACTGATTTCATCAAAATTAAAACTTGTGCTTCAAAAGATATCTTGAAGAGAATTAAAAGACAGTCTACTGAATGGGATAAAGTTCTTTCCAACAGATATATCTGAAAAGGGGTTTGAGTCTAGAATATATTTTAAAAACTCTTACACTGATACCAGAGCTAGACAAAGATATTATAAGAAAATTATAGACCACTATCCCATACAAAAATTGATAGAAAAATCCTCAAAAAAATACTAGCAAACCAAAGCAGCGTATTATAAGGGTTGTACACTATGACCAAGTGGGATATATTCCTGGAATACAAGAAGGCTTCAACAGATGAAAGTCAGTCAATGTACTATGACACAATAATAGGACAAGGGAAAAAAAAATGATCATCTCAACTCAGAAAAAGAATTTGACAAAACTAAACATGACAAAAACATGGAAAAAAGAAAAAACTCTTGATACACTCGATATAGAAGAAAACTTCCTCAACATGATAAAGGCCATAGATGAACAACCCACACCTAACATCACACTCAATGAGGTGCGATGGAAAACTTTCCCCCTAGAATCAGGAACAAGACAAAGATGCCCAAGATTTTGTTCTTGTTTTTTTAATATTTTATTTATTTTTTTACAGTCAGCTCCTCACCCAAAGTGGGGCTTGAACCCATGACCCCAAGATCAAGAGTCGTATACTCTCTATCGACTGAGCCAGCCAGGAGCCCCGAGGATGTCAACGTTTGCCACCTCTTTTCAATACTGTATCGTAAGTTCTAGCTAAAGCAGTGAGGCAATATAAAGAAGCAGAAGGTATCCAAAGTGGAAAGGAAGAAGTAAAATGATCTCTATTCACAGATGACAGGATCTGATATCTAAAAACCCTAGAGAGTCCACACACATGAACTGTCGGAGCTAAGAAATAAACTTAGCAAAGTGGCAAGATGCAAAACCGACACACAACAGTCAGTTGCATTTCTATAGATCAGCAATGAACAATCCAGAAGAGTAATTAGGAGAGTATTCCATCTACAGTAGCATTAAACAGAATAAAACACTCAGGAATGAATTTTACTAAGGAGGCAAAAGACTTGCACACTAGAAACTACAACATACCGCTGAAAGAAATTAGAGACTTGCATACACGGAAAGACACCTTGCATTCATGGAATTAGAAGGCTTACTATTGTTAAGATGGCCACAATACCGAGAGAAATCTACACATTCAATGTACCCAAATCAAAATCACAAAGGTGACAAAGTTTTGAAAGACAGGTGGCAGTTGCCAAATATTGTGAACGCCCTAAATGCCACTTAATTGTATGTTTTAAAAATGGTTATTCATGCCTTGTCTGGACAACATCCAGTTTGCTTTTCTTTTTCCCCATTTTATTTTGAAAGTTTTCAAATGTTAAGCTGAAGGTATTTCACAGTGACTACCCCCATACGCACCACCTGGTTCCAGCGTTAACATTTTACTGTACTTACTTCACTGCATCAACTGCCCACCTCTCTTCCAGTCCACTTTACTTTTTGGATGCAGTTCAAAGAAACTGTCAACGTCAGTACACGTTACCCTGAACACTTCCGCATGCACATCATTAACTAGAGCTCAGTATCTGCTTTATGTATTAATTTTTTAGTTAAACTGACATAGGGGGCGCCTGGGTGCCTCAGTTGGTTAAGCGTCTGCCTTTGGCTCAGGTCATGATCCCAGGGGTCCGGGAATCAAGTTCTGGTTCAGGCTCTGTGCTCAGTGAGTCTGCTTCTCCCTCTGCCTCTGAGTCCTCTCGTGCTCTTTCTTTCACGTAAGTAAATAAAATCTTTAAAAAAAAAAAAAAAAATAGGGCGCCTGGGTGGCTCAGTGGGTTAAGCTGCTGCCTTCGGCTCAGGTCATGATCTCAGGGTCCTGGGATCGAGTCCCGCATCGGTCTCTCTGCTCAGCAGGGAGCCTGCTTCCTTCTCTCTCTCTCTCTGCCTGCCTCTCAGTGTACTTGTGATTTCTCTCTGTCAAATAAATAAATAAAATCTTTAAAAATAAATAAATAAGTAAATAAACAAACTGGGGCGCCTGGGTGGCTCAGTGGGTTAAGCCTCTGCCTTCGGCCCAGGTCATGATCCCAGGGTCCTGGGATCGAGCCCCACATCGGGCTCTCTCCTTGGCGGGGAGCCTGCTTCTCCCTCTCTCTCTGCCTGCCTCTCTGCCTACTTGTGACCTCTCTGTCTCTCTCTGTCAAATAAACAAATAAAATCTTAAAAAAAAACAAAATAAACTGCCATAGGATAAAATGCAAACAAATTTCAAGTGTGTATCTGCTGAGTGTTGACAATGCTTACACCCAGAACCTTGATCAAGATATAGAACATTACCATCATCCTACAAAGTTCCCTTCCTGGTTAAACCCATCCGCATCCCGCCAGAGTAGTCCTACAGTGTGTATTCTCCTGTCCACGACTTCTTTCATTCAGCATAATCTCTTTGAGTAATGCTTTTTGCAGATCTTCAGCTCTTGAATTCAGAGCTGGGAGAATGCTCCTCCACCCAATACAGTGCTTGACAAAGCTCAGAAACAGCTCCTCAGTCATGTTACCTGGATTAGTTTCCAACTGCTACTATAAGAAATTACCAACCAGGTGCTTTAAAATAACACAAACGTACTATCTTACAATTCTGGAGGTCAAAAGTCTGAAAATAGGTCTTACAGGACTAAAATCAAGGCGTTAGCAAGGTTGCATTTGGCCGTCTTTAGAGGAGAATCCTTGCCTTGCCTTTTCCAGCCTCTAGAGGCTGCCCAAAGCCCTTGGTTTGTGTCCCCTTTCCAGAATCCATCACTCCCCCGTTTTGTTGTCACATCTTCTTCGGCTTTGATCTTCCTGCCTCCTCCCGCTCTTCTTTTGTTTATATAAATTAACTCAATGAGAAAAGTTCCTTCAGTCATCTGATGGCAGACTTCACTGTCACAACAAAAGTGGGCTTTTATGTCCAGAAACTACCATTTTCATGCTGGAACCACAATGCCAGATGATCATGGCTCATGTTTTCATCTTTGGTCTGCCACGGAAGGAGCAAAAGTGTACTTGGAGTGCTGGCTTCTTTCGATTTTTTAAAAAAGATTTTATTTATTTGAGAGAGTAAATGAGAGAGAGAACAGAGAGAGAGCTCGAGTGGGGGGAGGAGCAGAGGGAGCGGGAGAAGCAGACTTCCTACGGAGCAGGGAGCCTGACATGGGGCTCCATCCCGGCACTCTGGGACCATGACCTGATTGAAGGCAGATGCTTAACCGACTGAGTCACCCAAGAGCCCTTTATTTCTATTTTCTTCATCATTTTCCTGAGGGAGGCATCATAATGGGTCCTGTATTTAATGACAGTTCTCTTGGTACATTTTAGCCATGTTGCTGCAAACCAGCTCCAATCCCAGAAGAGCCTCCTGTTTATAAGGATCATTGTGATTACATTAGATCCACTGGGATAATTCAAGATAGTCTTCTGATCTGAAAACCTTTAGCTTGATCATATCTGCATATATTCTGTATATCTGCATATATATCTGCATATATCCTGTTTGCCAATATAACATATTCACAGGTTTCAGGTATTAGAACATTGACATCTTTGGTGTCCATTACTCGGTTTGCCAGGCCACCTGAATAAATAAAAGACCTTAAGCCATGCTTCTCAAAATGGAGCAGCTTGAAGATACAAAATAAATATTATATATCTTCTGGATATTTCAATGCTTCTCATGGATCTGGGAGAAAATCTTTTTTTTTTTTTTTAAGATTTTATTTATTTATTTGACAGAGAGAGATCACAAGTAGGCAGAGAGGCAGGCAGAGAGAGAGAGGGGGAAGCAGGCTCCCTGCTGAGCAGAAAGCCCGATGCGGGGCTGGATCCCAGGACCCTGAGATCATGACCCGAGCCGAAGACAGAGGCTTTAACCCACTGAGCCACCCAGGAGCCCTGGGAGAAAATCTTAATTAATAAATGGCTTACTCTGCTTTCAGCTCGGGTTGTGATCCCAAGGTCCTGGAATCGAGCCCCACATCGGGCTCTCTGCTCAGCAGGGAGACTGCTTGCTCCTCTCTGTCTGCCTGCCTCTCTGCCTACTTGTGATCTCTGTCTGTCACATAAATAAATAAAATCTTTTTAAAAAAAAAATTAAATAAATAAATGGCTTAAAACACTAGCCTTCCCTTTGAATCAGCGATTCTGCTTCTAGAATTTTATTGTACAGACATGCTCATATATGTGCCTAAAGAAATATATCTAAGGATGTGACTTATGTATTTTATGGTAGTGAGACGGGAAACCAACTAATAGCTCATCAATGGAAAATGAACACTAGGTATGCAGCCATTAAAAAAAGCGATCTATATATGCTGAAATTAAACAATCTACAAGATGTATCAAGTGAGAAAAGAAAGCGAAGTGAAGTGTGTTTATTATGCTACTTACAAAAAGAAAAAAAGTGTGTTTTTAAAAAGTGTATGCTTTTACGTACCTAAATTATCTCCAGAAGGACACAAGAAGCTGGTAACAGGGGTTGCCTCTAGGAAGGGAAAGGAAGACTAGAGGGAGGAGACTTTTTTTTTTTAAAGATTTTATTTATTTATTTGACAGAGAGGGAGAGAGAGATCACAAGGAGGCAGAGAGGCAGGCAGAGAGAGAGGAGGAAGCAGGCTCCCCGCTGAGCAGAGAGCCCGATGCGGGGCTGGATTCCAGGACCTTGGGATCATGACCTGAACTGAAGGCAGCGGCTTCACCCACTGAGCCACCCAGGCGCCCCAACTTTTTGGTTTTTTAATTTTTTTTGAATTACACATACCTAAGTGTGCAGGTCAATTCTCACACATAGAACACATCTGTGTAACCAGCACCTAGATCAAGAAACAGAATATTGGGGCGCCTGGGTGGCTCTGTTAGTTAAGCCTCTGCCTTCGGCTCAGGTCATAGTCCCAGGGTCCTGGGATCGAGCCCCGCATCGGGCTCTCTGCTCAGCGGGGAGCCTGCTTCCTCCTCTCCCTCTGCCGGCTGTTCCCTCTACTTTTGTTCTCTGTCAAATAAATAAATCAAATCTTAAAAAAGAAGACGACGACGACGACTATTATCAGTACTTCACAAACAAAACCTCAGATCGGCAATACCTTGCACCGTTCTGCCGGATGTCACACTCTGTAAGCGGGATCTCACCGCACAGGTTACTTCGCGTCTTCCGCGCCGCGGCGTGTGCGCAGGCGCCGTCCGCGGCGTGTGCGCAGGCGCCGTCCGCGGTCTCCTTGCGGGGCAGTGGTCTGAGACTAGCGCTCCACGAGTACCCCACGGTGTTTCTAGTCCTTTTCCCACGGCTGTGGGCAGCTGCCGGATGGTGGCCGTTGCGGCTCGCGTCTCAGGAAGTACAGCTTGTGCCGGGCGGCCGGAGGTCGCGGGCGCGCGCGTGTCCGGCTTCGGTGGACGCGGCCCGACGCACACCCCGGCCGCGGCGCGCGGACCCTCGCGTCCGGACCCTCGCGTCCCGCCGACGCAGCGGTAGCAGGAAACCGAGCGCGGAGCCGCACGAGCCGACGAGCCCTACGACGCCCTCACGGCGGCTTCCTTCGCGGCCGCACGGACGGCACGGCGGGAACCGCAGCGAGGAGCCGCCCGCCCCGCGTTACCCGCCGGTGCGAGCTCCGGTTCAGACACCGTTTCCGGCCCAGCCGCGCCCGGCGTCTCCGGAGCCGTTTGCCCGGGTTTGACTCCGCTCCACGCCGGGACGTCTGCCTCGGCCCGCGGGGCTCCAGCCCGTCAAAACCTTTTCTCGGTCCCGCTCAGGTGGCGCCGGTCAAACAGCCGCCTAAGCTCTCAGCGCCCTCCACCTCCGGACCAGCCGCTCCCTGCCCTTCAGCCTTTCAAATAGGCCGCTCCGGCCTACCCAATCACAGTCTTCCTTCTTCACCGGCCCGCTACGCACCATCCAATCAACGCACGCCATCTATGATTCGCGGCGCCGCGGAGCCAATCTCCTTTCTCGGTTGCCCCTCGGTACGTAGGAGGCGACCGGGAAGGAAAGGGAGGTTGAGGCCAGAGACGCCATGTTGGTCAAGGGCAGTGCTGTGGCGCTGAAGGAGCTAGGAAGCGTCTCCTGGCGTCAAAGCAAAGGGCTTTCCTATGGCGCCGGCCCTGACCCCGCTCCTGGCGGCGGTACCGGGGAGGCCGGGACGGGCTGACGGGGCAAAGCCGCCCTGGGGCCGCGAGCTTCGCGGACGTGGCCGTGTACTTCTCCCCGGAGGAGCGGGGCTGCCTGCGGCCCGCGCAGAGGGCCCTGCGCCGGGCCGTGATGCGGGAGGCCCGCGGCCACCGGGGCGCGCTCGGCGAGGCCCCGCGTCCAGCCCGGACCGCGTCGCCACGGGAAGGGGGACTGAGGTCCCGAGACAGGCGGGCTGCAGTGTGGACGGCGCGCCCTCGCCGAACCCGGCGTTCCCGCAGGACTTCCAGGCCCCAGACCCGCGCGGTGGAAGGAGGCGCGGAGCCCGAGGCCCCGGGCCCGCAGCGCGAGCGCCCGCAGGGTCTCCCGAGGCGGGGCGAAGACACAGGCGCTTCCCTTCGAACCCAGCGCGGGACCCGGGAGCAGCCCCTGCCCGGACGCGGCCGCGGCCCACACCGCCTCCGAGGCCCTCCTTCCCCAGAAGTCCCGGTCCGGCCGCAGACTGGCTCGGAGCACGGCGGACCGCGGCTACCGCACCGCTTCCTTCTACAGGGAAACCCGTTTCGTGCAAAATCGCGCCCGAGGCGCCAGGGCAGCCAAGCGGGGAGGGAGACTGTGATTTGTTGGTCGTGGAGTGAAACGAAGACAGACGTTCCTGTCGGGCAGGACGCGGGCACCCCGCCATGATGCGGAGATTTTAACACCAAGAAAGCTGCTTCCTCCGCAGCTGTGTCATAACAAATGCTTGTTCCCAGGTCTTCCCGTGGAACCTGGGGGATAGCGCACGTGTAGACATTTTGGCGACGGCCCTGAAGGCCCCGAGGAAGATCACTTAATGGCTATTTTGGGAAGGGATCATGAACGGGTTGCGGCCAGTGAGCTCTATGAAGGCTGGTCCATCACCTCCCTCGCTGCCGGACACGGGGGTCAGTATTGTTGACGCCTCCAGTGATCTCCCGTTTTCAAAGCTTCCGGGTTAACACCAGTCAGGATGAATTTGGCACTTACTCCGGCCCGATGAGGCCCCAGGCTCGAACACTGCCATATGCTCAGACTTTCATGCTGCCTCCCAGGCAGGCCACTGGATGGAAGGTGCTACTGAGTTTCGACTTCTATCTTTCCCCGTCTCAGGATCCAGGGATGAGCGTGAAGAGAAAGAACTGTTGAAGAGTCCAAAGCAAAAAGAGATGGCGCGTGAGGAAGTGTCTCTCGAGGGGTGGTCACCATCCAGCTGGCCACCGGGTGCCGGTCACAGAACCACCTGCTCAGAGCTCTGCTGGAACTCTGGGCAGAGCCCAGTCAAGCCTTGGTTCAAGGACACTACAACCCGCAGATCACCCTTCTCCTGCTCAGACTGTGGCCGCAGCTTCAGCTACCCCTCCCACCTGGCCACCCACAGGTGGGTCCACTCCGGGGAGCGGCCCTTCCCCTGTGACCAGTGCCAGGCCTGTTTCTCCCAGCGCAAGTACCTGCTCCAGCATCAGCTCATCCACACTGGGGAAAAGCCTTACTCCTGCCCTGATTGTGGGCGACGTTTCCGCCAGAGGGGCTCCCTGGCCATCCACAGACGGGCTCACACCGGGGAGAAGCCCTACCCATGCCCAAACTGCAAAAGTCGCTTCACTTACCCCTACCTGCTGGCCATCCACAGGCGCACGCACACAGGCGAGAAGCCCTACCCCTGTCCAGACTGTGGCCGCCGGTTCACCTACTCCTCTCTCCTCCTCAGTCACCAGCACATTCACTCCGACAACCAGCCCTTCCCCTGCCCACAGTGTGGAAAGGGCTTTAAGCGCAAGTATGCCTTGGAAGCCCACCAGCAGATCCATCGC
The DNA here is from genome assembly GCF_022355385.1 of Mustela nigripes. Taxonomy (NCBI): domain Eukaryota; kingdom Metazoa; phylum Chordata; class Mammalia; order Carnivora; family Mustelidae; genus Mustela; species Mustela nigripes. The sequence goes on from NC_081567.1 coordinate 16,212,554, forward strand.
TCTGGCAAGAGGCCGAGGTGGCAGCGGCCTGCGGTAGGGCTCTCGGAGCCAGTCCTTGTTTTGGGAGGCCAGGATCCCCCAGTTCATTTCCGGTGCTTTCCAGATATATTTCAAGAATGTGGGTGATGGAGCTCGCAAGAGATGACCTGTTTTCTTTGGAAGGGAAAAGGCAAAGTTGATGTATTTGGGGGGATAAGGAATGGATGGAAAGGAAGTAAGCATTTAAGGAAGACAAAGCTCTGAGTTAAGGGAGCACAGAGCTGGTCCTTCGGGAGGAGGAGGGAATCTGAAAGGTCACCTGAAGGCTGAACCCATCTTCTGAGGCTCTCGCTCCCAATCCAAGTCCCACTTGGCGTTTCTTCGCAGGAAATCATTCACCTACCTGGCTTTTCTCCCTGGACTGTTCTCTCCCTCAGAGGATTCTGCTTTCTGGTCTGTCTCTCCTGTTCCTCAGAGATGGGGCCCCTCAGTGCAAGAACCCATTAAAGGAGCCCATGTACATCTGAGTATCCCCTGGAACAGAAGGGACACCTTGGGCCTATCCTCAGTAGGGGAAGCTCACCCAAGGATTCTTCTAGCCAGGGTCGATGAGACACCTGGCGAGGAAACACAGTGTCGAGCTGCTGTTGGCACTCTTGGTCTTAAGTCCTGAAGGTGACCCCAGGGAGGAGAACAGTGGCTTCCGGCGGGGCCGTCCCGCCCCACGCGCACATCGCACAGGGTGCACGCAAGTGTCAAGCTTAGCTTAAAGGGTTTTTTCCCCTCCAACTTCTATGAATCAGGGACTGCAGTGTTTTTCTCTTCAGATACTTGCCTGTTGTCGGGATTTTACACCTTCTGAAGGAAGAAGTGTTCTTGGGCCACAGCAGCTGGAAACATAATGCTGGAATTTGGTTTAAGAGAGTAAATTACCTGCCATTAGGCTTGAAATCAAGGCCAAGCATCTCCAGTCTAGTTTGTAGCGTACGCTTGTATGTGTCAGTAGTGAAGAGGGTCTTTCTGACCTACTCTGACCTGCTAGCCACACTTTGGATCCGACTATCGAAGGAATAAGGACTTCGGTGGGACTAAGCAGAGCCGTGAGCCAGGAGCGGTCCTGGGGGACACGAGTATCTCTGTGAACAAAGGACTGCTCTTGGAACCTCTGGGTTCCAAAGATGATTAGGAATGGGAACTGGGTGTTATTTTACTGAACCACATAGCCTCTCCTGAACTAGTAGATCTGGATTCCGGGTTTGGCTCAGTTCCCACTCGCTGTGGGACCGTAAACCTGTCATTCAGCCTTTCTACGCCTTCACTGTCTCGCTTGGCTACTCCACAGGGTTGTCTGAGAAAAAACCTGAAAGCACCTCAGACATCATCGTGGTCTGAAGAACAAGTGGCTGAGTGCCCCCCATGACGTCTCTACTTAATCTAGATTCTCTAATTATGCTACATTTGCTTTATCACATGCCAATCGCTCAGTCCATCCCGTCTGCTCATTTATACATCTTATTTTTATTTCACAGTAAGTTGCAGGCATCATTATTCTTCACTCCTAAACACTTCAACAGCAGGCTGAGATTTATGCAAGAAACAGCAGCTCTCCCTTAAAATTCAAATGTACTGGGTGCCTGGGTGGCTCAGTGGGTTAAAGCCTCTGCCTTCAGCTCAGGTCATGATCCTGGGGTCCTGGGATTGAGCCCCGCATCGGGCTCTCTGCTCAGCAGGGAGCCTGCTTCCCTTCCTCTCTCCCTACCTGTGATCTCTGTCAAATAAATGAATAAAATCTTAAAAAAAAATTCAAATGCACTGGGGCACCTGGGTGGCTCAGTTGGTTGAGCCTTGAACCCTTGGTTTCAGCTTGGGTTACAATCTCAGCGTTGTGAGACTGAGCCCCATGTGAGACTCTGCGCTCAGTGTGGAGGCGGCTGGAGATTCTCTTCCTCCCTGTGCCCCTTCCTCTGCTCGTACTCTCTCTCTCGAATAAAAAAAATTAAAAAAAAAATTCAAATGCAGCTTGTTATAGACTAGTAAAATTAATGAACTGTAATTATCTTTGTTTTGTAACTTACTAAGTTAGATTAAGATTCTGGAACAAACATATACAATTTGGTGGGCAATAAAACGATTTGAAAGCAAGAGCGTCTTTGTATTTTTAGGTTTGGCAGGAAAAACAACATGACATCAGCCACTTAGGATGGGGCAGTTTTAGTCCTAAAAGTTTGTTTCAGTCTCTTTAGTTAAACCCCAGGTTAATTGTTTGGCTCCATCTCCTTCATTTTTCTCCATCCCTGGTACAAAAAAGAAGTGACTCATAACATAGTACCTGAGTAAACAAAGGAATTTTGGGTCTAGGTGAAATCCTTTGTGGTTTCTTTGTAGGTAAAGTTGATTCTCTGTTTAGAAAGAGACTCCTGGGGCGCCTGGGTGGCTCAGTGGGTTGAGCCTCTGCCTTCAGCTCAGGTCATGATCTCAGGGTCCTGGAATCGAGTCCCGCGTCAGGCTCTCTGCTCAGCAGGGAGCCTGCTTCCTCCTCTCTCTCTGCCTGCCTCTCTGCCTGCTTGTGGTCTCTGTCTGTCAAATAAATAAATAAAATCTTTTAAAAAAAATAGAAAGAGACTCCTACCTGAAGATCAATTTTTCTTTTCTTTTTTTTTTAAAGATTTTTTTTTTATTATTTACTTTTTTATTTATTTGACAGAGAGAGAGAGAGAGACCACAAGTAGGCAGAGAGGCAGGCAGAGAGAGGAGGAAGGGAAGCAGGCTCCCCGCTGAGCAGAGCCCGATGTGGGACTCGATCCCAGGACCCTGAGATCATGACCCGAGCCGAAGGCAGCGGCCCAACCCATTGAGCCACCCAGGCGCCCCTAAAGATTTTTAAAATTTATTTGACAGAGACAGCGAGAGAGGGAGCACAAGCAGGGGGAGCCGGAGAGGGAGAAGCACGCCTCCTACTCAGCAGGGAGCCCGATGTGGGGCTCCTGGGGGGCTTGATCCCAGGACCCTGGGATCATGACCTGAGCCAAAGGCAGAGCCACCCAGGTGCCCCTGATGATACTTTTTTCTTTATTCCACTTCTACACTATTCACCACAATGAGTACAGTGAGGCCTCATCAGGACTCAAGTTTATTTTTTATTTTTTATTTTTTAAAGATTTTATTTATTTATTTGACAGACAGAGATCACTAGTAGGCAGAGAGGCAGACAGAGAGAGAGAGAAGGAAGCAGGCTCCCTGCTGAGCAGAGAGCCCGATGCGGGGCTCGATCCCAGGACTCTGGGAATCATGACCTGAGCCGAAGGCAGAGGCTTTAACCCACTGAGCCACCCAGGCTCCCAGGACTCAAGTTTAAAAAGTTATAAAATAAGCAACTAATTGTCGAGGTGAAATCATTAGAAGTCATCCCCAAAGCCGTAAGTATTCCGGGGGAAAAATCACAAGGGTGGCGCAAGAGAATCTGAAGGTGGAGAAGGCACTATCTCAGCCGTGAAGGACATTTGTGAACAGCAGGGAGAGAGAGCGTGCGCTGCGGCAGTCCTGATTGCAGGAATATTCCCGGTAGGACAAAGCTATCCAGTATCCATAGTCCAATGCCACAAGCCATTAAGATGATCCATCTCCACTAAAAAAAAAAGGAACCTATTGAATCTAGGAAGCAGAGGCTACAACCCTGGACAGTAGGGAACTCAGACCCGGGATGACAGATGAGGCTCCGGCAAGTCTGGGGAGAGAAGACTGAGGGGTCAAAGAAGGTTTCCCAGGGGAAAATGGTGTTTGCGATCTGATGGCGTCCCCAGTAATTCAGAACAACTTAAAGAAGCAGAGGGGAGCCCGGGTGGCTTAGCCAGGGAGTCTGCTTTTCTCGTCACCCGTGACCCTGATCATGCTCGTTGTCTCTCTCTCTCTCATGAATAGATAAAATATTAAAAACAAAAACAAAATGGGGGCGCTTGCGTGGCTCCGTCAGTTAAGCCTCTGCCTTCAGCTCAGGTCATGACCTCAGGGTCCTGGGATCGAGTCCCGCATTGGGATCTCTGCTCAGAGGCGAGTCGGCTTCTCCCTCTCCCTCTGTGATCTCCCCCGATTTCACTCTCTCTCAAATGAATAAATAAAATCTCATAAAAAAAAAACAAAAATTAAAAAAAGCAGAAAGCACAGACAATGCATGGAGAAAGGGAATACAACCGGAAATCTTTAAAAGGCAAACAATGACAATGGCAATCATTACAATATATAAATTTATCAAAACGTGTCATACACCTTACATTTACAATGTTCAAGGTCAAATATGTTTCAGTAAAAAAGAGCAAATAGTTGGTAAGCAAGGAAACATAATTACAGCATATACAGGAAATTTTTTTAGAGATTTTATTTGTCTATCTATTGCTCTATTTATCTATCTATTGATTTTAGATAGAACTTGTGCGTATGAGCAGAGGGCAGAAGGGGAGGAAGAGCACAAGCCGACTTTGCACTGAGCACAGAGCCAGTGTGGGGCTGTATCTCACAACCCTGAGGCCATGACCTGAGTGGAACTCAGAGTCGGATGTTCAACGGACTGAGCCACCCAGGCGCCCCAGGAAATCTTATAATAATTTCCTGCATTATGTTGGGAAAGAGCTGAGGGAGATGGGGCTAGAAACTAAGTAAGTATCGTAGCCGGACGCCCACAGATAATTTCTAAAACGGATATATCAAGGGATGCCTCCTGCTTCTCCCTCTGCCTACCAGTCCCCTGCTTGCATGTGCACACTCTGGCAAATAAATCAAATCTTTTTTTAAAAAAGATTTTATTTACTTATTTGACAGACAGAGATCACAAGTAGGCAGAGAGGCAGCAGAGAGAGAGGAGGAAGCAGGCTCCCCGCTGAGCAGAGAGCCCGACGCGGGGCTCGATCCCAGGACCCTGAGCTCATGACCTGAACCGAAGGCAGAGGCTTTAACCCACTGAGCCACCCAGGCGCTCCTCAAATCTTTTTTAAAAAATAAAAATAAGGGGTCCCTGGGTGGCGCAGTCAGTTAAGTGGCTGCCTTTGGGTCAGGTCATGGTCCCGGGATCCTGGGATCGAGTCCTACATTGGGCTCCTTGCTCAGTGGGGAGCCTGCATCACCCTCTGTGCCCTCTTCTCATGCCCTCTTGGTGTCAAATGAATAAATAAAATCTTTAAAAATAGGTTAATAAAAATAAAATGGATATATCAAGCAACAACAGTAAAAGCATACTTTTTTAAAGTGTTTTTTTTTTTCGAAGAGAGAGCAAGAGAGAAAGAGCACACGTGTGAGCAAAGGGGTGGGCGCAAGCAGGGGTGCTGGGGGGTGGGCAGAGGGAGAGAATCTAAAGGGTATTTAAAAACAAAAACAAACAAACAAAAAGGGCTAAGTGTTAAAAGTGTATTGATCCAGGGGCACCTGGGTGGCTCAGTGGGTTAAGCCTCTGCCTTTGGCTCAGGTCATGGTCTCAGGGTCCTGGGATCAAGTCCCGCATCAAGCTCTCTGCTCAGCAGGGAGCCTGCTTCCCCCTCTCTCTCTGCCTGCCTCTCTGCCTACTTGTGATCTCTGTCTGTCAAATAAATAAATTAAATATATTTTTTTAAAAAGTGTATTGATCCAGTTAGTAAAGATGAAAAAGTTCTAGAGAGGGTGGTGGTGATGTTTACACAACAATGTGAATGTCCTTAATACCACTGAGCAGTACACTTAAAAATGGTTAAGATGGCAGTGAAATAAGTCAGACACCAACGACAGGTGTTACACAGTTCCACTTACATGAGGTACCTATAATACCTACAATAGGGAATTCACAGGCACAAAAAGCAGGTTGGAAATTACCAGGAGCTGCGGAAAAGTATGAGCAGTGACCACCTTTGTGGATTCTCAGTTTTCTTCTGCAGTGGTGAAAATGTTTTGGAAATAGTGGTGACAGATGCATGGCATCGTGAATATAATTAATGCCACTAAACTGTAAACTTAAAAGTGATTAAAATAGCAAATTTTAAGTCTTGTGTCATTTTACCGCAATTAAAAAAAATAACATAATATATCCAAACCCACTGAACTGTACAATTTAAATACGTGAGTTATCTAATGAGTGAATTTTATCTCAAAGTGGTTAAACAAAATGTCTTGCACAAATGTTCACAGCAAAATGAAAGGTAAAAACGACTCCAATTTCCATCAACTGACGAATGGATAAGTAAAATACGGCATGCAGGTGTCCCCTCACTTTTCTTTTTTAAGATTTATTTTATTTATTTTAGAGAGAGAGGGAAAGAGCACGGGGCGGGGAGGGACAGAGGCAGAGAGAGAGAAACACAGGCAGACTGAGCACGGGGCTGGATGACGCAGGGCTCGATCCCACCACCCCGAGATCAGACCTGAGCCAAACCAAGATCCAGATGCCCTTAACCGACGGCGTCACCCCAGTGTCCCCTCGTTTTTCGAAAGTTCCCATTAGGCTACTTTGCTTTAAGGAAAACCTACATTAGTACCGGTTTCACTGACCACAATAAATCTAAAGAGGATTTTTGCCTTTCGATGCAGCTCCCGAGGCTGAGCAGCAGGATTGGCCCCATCAAGGCTCTTCCGAGGGACCTACACTCAGCCTTTCAGCACCAAGCTACTATACCTTTGAACTTTGTGAGCATCTGTGCTTATTCGACATTTATTTTGTGCATCTTTAAGCAAGATGTGTCCTAAGGCATCAGGAGAGCCTAAGACAGGTTAGTTATAGGGTCTGGGGATGCTGAGAACAAGCTCCCTGTAAATTAGTGGTAACTGCTTCCTTGCTTTACATCATTCCAGCTTAGAAAGGTTTCCTAGAAATGTTCCACTTTGGGAGAGCAGGGCACCGCCTTTTTCATCAGAAACCTGTAAGGTTTTTCCGGCGAGATAAACACCACACCAGGCAAAGTGCGT
>NC_081567.1:16224450-16288606 GCF_022355385.1 Mustela nigripes
GAGCCCGGGGCGGGGGTCTCAGGGTCCTGCTTGGGCCTTTGTTCTCCGGTCCGAGCTCAGGTGGTGTGGCCCTTCCTGCCAGCCCAACAAAACCTTTGTGCTCCTTTTTAAAAAAACACGCATATTAACTTGCAGAAAATTAAAATATGGATAATTTTAACTAATTAGTAATTAATTTATATTAATAAATATAATGTGTTAATTAATAAAATACATAATTTAATTAATTGATAACCTGGATAACTTCCCCACTCCGATTCGAACCGCATAAACCGAAGCCCCCCATCAGCTCCAGCCCAGAGACCGAGAGCCCACCCGCGGGTGCAGAGTCGGGCGCGCCCCGCAGCCGTGGTCCCGACCGTAAACGTGTACCTGGTCTCCACCTCGGCCGTCCCCAGGGTCCGGAGAGGGTCTGCGCGGCTCTCGCAGCGGGAGGGGCCCGAGTCCAGACCCCGCCGTCGGGAGGCAGAGACGGAGACCGTCGACCGCACGGCGCTGAGCTCCACAGGCCACGAGGGTCTCCGCCGATCCAGGGGACCAAGGTGCGCCTTCCACAGTCAAAATCCCGGCGGCGGGGCGGGCCCGCCTCTTCCTGCTCTGCGGGCCAATCACCGGCCGCCGCGCCGCGCCCGCGAAGAGCGGTACTGGAAGCCGCGGCTCGTCCATCTTTCTTGAAGGCAGGAACGTCCCGCCCCCCAGGCCACGCCTCTGCGTCCCGTCTCCGCCTCCCCGAAACCCCCACCTGCGGCGGCCATTGCAGTTGAGGGCAAGCGGCCGCGGAGGCTCGAGAAGCCGGGCAGGCGCCATGTTTGGTGCGATCCCGGAATGGCGCCCTTAAGAGCATCCACTGACAGCTGAAGCCAGGATGTCGCCATATTCTCGGAAGACACCTTCCGGGTCCCCAAACCCGGCTAAGTCCAGGGGGCCAGGCAGTGAATAAACACCGAGGGATTTTGTTTGTCCCCTTCCCAACCCCCGAACCCCTAGCGACCAGCTACCTCGGGGCCCTCGACTGCGATCGGACGCCGAGGCTGGGCGGGGCCCGACCTCCGGAGAACCTTCCTGCGGACGACGGGAGCGGAGGCCGCGCGCGGGGAGGCGGTGGCCTCGGGGACGGGACGGCCACGGCGCGGGGCCGGGAGGCCCCATGGCGCCGCCCCCAGCCCCGCTTCTGGCGCTGAGACCGGGGGAGACCGGGCCTGGGTACAAGGAGGCCGGGGCCGTGAGCTTCGCGGACGTGGCCGTGTACTTCTCCCCGGAGGAGTGGGGCTGCCTGCGGCCCGCGCAGAGGGCCCTGTACCGGGACGTGATGCGGGAGACCTACGGCCACCTGGGCGCGCTCGGTGAGGCCCCGGGTCAGAGCCCCCCTCCTCCTTCACTGGGGCTCACAGGGGAGATGACACGAGGACCGAGAGGACTGTGCGCCCTCATCCCACACCGTCCCGCCAACAGCAGCAGCCGCCTCCGCTCCCAGGGCTTCAGGTTAGGGAGCGCTTCCACCCAGCAGCCGCTTCCTTCAGGCAGGAGCACTGCGGACCCTGGCCGCGCTGAGCCCAAGTTCTGAGGAGGTGTCCTTACCCTGGCAGGGGGATGCCATCGGCCCAGGACAGCCTCTCAAGCCCCACTGTGATCCCTGTTCTCTCCCAGGATTCCCAGGCCCCAAACCAGCCCTCATCTCTTGGATGGAACAGGAGAGTGAGGCTTGGAGCCCCGCCGCCCAGGATCCTGAGGAGGGGGAGAGCCTGGGAGGAGCTCGGAGAGGTGAGGGATTGTCCCAAGTCTCCCCCACTTGACGCTCCAGGGCTTCCTGCCCCACGAAGTTTTCCCTTAGATGCCCACTTCCAGCAGCCCTGAAGGAATTCAAGACCCTCTGCCCCCGGCCCATGCTGGATACTAAAGGAGAGAGAAGGCAGACCTGGTGCCAGGTTTCAGAACTCGGGACGGTCCTCATTTTAGGACCAGAGTGGGCGAGTCAGGACCCCAAGTCCCAGACTCCGGTTCTAGGGCCCTCTTGGAGAAAACACCGCTCATTCTCCCCTTTCGGGCACAATGAAAACCTAGGAATGCACGGGGCTTCAGGTCGGCCTTTCACATTCCTCAAGCAAGGCAAAGTGGGACAAGAGGGGGGACAAGGGAAAATGCCCAACAACGGCAACAACCTCACCATCTCCCCTCCCCACCCCTTAGCAGAGTGACCTTGAGCCAAGATGCTTCCTCATCTGTACAAGTTTTATCCTATAAAAAATGGAGCAAACACAGTAGTAATAGCTATTGTTTTATTGAGCATTTACTAAATGCCTAACATGCTTCTGATTTAATCCTCCCAACAACCCTGTGAAGTAAAGAAACCATTGATTCCCATTTGAAACATGAGAGGCAAGACCCGGATAAGTCACTCTTAGGAGATGGGAAATTTGTTGATCATCCTTCAAAGGCTGTGTGTCAGTCGCTGGGGAGGACTTTGCTGCTGCTTCCCTAACTATAAGAACCCTATAACCTGAGAGGATGTAAGCAAATGTGTTTGAAAATGTATCTTGGGGGTGGGGGGCACCTGCGTGGCTCAGTCCTGAAGCATCTGCCTTCGGCTCAAGTCATGATCCCAGTCCCCCCTAGTCCCCCAGGATCCACCCTGTATCAGGCTCACAGGGAGCCTCCTTCTCCCTCTCCAGCTCCCCCATGCTTGTGTTCCCTCTCTCGCTCTCTCTGTCATAAATAAATAAAATCTTTAAAAAGAAATGAATGAAATGTATCTTGGGGCGCCTGGGTGCCTCAGTCAGCTGAGCTGCCCTTGGCTCAGGTCATGATCCCAGGGTCCTGGGATCCAGTCCCACATCAGTCTCTCTGCTCGGCAGGGAGCCTGCTGCTCCCCTCACTTGTGCTCTCTCTCTGTCAAATAAATAAGTAAAATCTTTAAAAAACAAGATAAAATGTCTCTTACTTTCCATTTCCCAGGAGACACCCCAAACAAGAAGAAAGCCACACGGGAAGAAGGGCCGGGAGCCAAGGGACCCAGAAAGCCTCCCGGCAAGGAGCCTTCGGAAGAGCTGGTTAAGCACAACCCCGACTGGACCGTCAGAAAAGCTCGGGGCAGAGCACAGCCGGCCACCAGTGCCGCCTGGAACCAGAACACAGGCGTGCAGTCCTCAGCCCCGGCGGCCAGCGTGGACACTCAGGACAGCCAGCGGCGGCACGTGTGTGCGGACTGCGGCCGCCGCTTCACCTACCCATCCCTGCTGGTCAGCCACCGGCGGATGCACTCCGGCGAGCGGCCCTTCCCCTGCCCCGAGTGCGGCATGCGCTTCAAGAGGAAGTTCGCGGTGGAGGCGCACCAGTGGATCCACCGCTCCTGCTCTGGGGGGCGGCGGGGCCGGAGGCCTGGCATCCGCGCTGTGCCTCGGGCCCCGGTGAGGGGTGACCGGGACCCACCTGTGCTGTTCCGACACTACCCAGACATCTTTGAGGAGTGCGGGTGAGCCCCTCGCGCAGGCTGGAGTTGAGCCTGAACCACCTGGACTGCCTGAGCCCTGAGGGGGGCTCCCGTGGCAGGGGTTTGGGAACCGAAATTCATCCCTTGGGCTTCCCTCAAGGATCCCTCAAGTTTCAAAACTTGTAAAAAGAAAAGTGCCTGTAAAGATACAAATAGATTAAACTTGACCCTACTTGCCCCAGTATTTCTAAAAAACAAACAAACAAACAAAAACAAAGAGTAGAGTGAGATGCTGGACCTTTCTCAAAGTGTTAATCTCACTGAGGCTTTACCGTTGTCTCAGAAACTCACCCCTTGCTGCTGCTCTACATCAGAGGCAAGGGCTGAGGGGACTAAGGCCTGGGGAGGGGCCCCAGGACCCAGGGGTGGTTCAGCCCCGCAGCAGTGAGCCTGGGAAGTGACGTGGGTGGAAAAGAGCACGGATGCCCAGATCTAGTCTCCGCAGCTTGTCCCCAGGCACAGCCGGAAAGTCACATGCTGTCCCTGAGCCTCCGCTCCCTCATCTGTAAAATAAAGATTAAAAATAGCTACCTCAACGGGTTACTGTGAAGGCTGAAACTTTAACAAGATAATATGTAGGACACAGTAAATGTGCAATAAACATTTGTTGAAAGAGTGAACTGTCGTTGACATTTTATGCTTCAGAAAATGGAAAGAAGCCTGCTAAGGAGACAGGGCGTGGACATCAAAGCCATATTTTGCAGATGAGTAAACTGAGGCTCTGAGGGACAAAGCGATTTTCTCAAAGCATCATGACTATAAAGCAGCAAAGCTGGACAAAGCTGACACGGTGCCTAGTTATCTACCACTTTCTACGGCAGTTACATCTCGGCAGGAAACAGAGCCGGGGCTCCGGTGAGGGTGAGGTGGAAACTGGGGTCTGGGCAGGGGCCTAGCCCTGCCTTCCCGGGGGAGTCTTAGCAGGAGATGGAGAGTCCCACCAAGGCCAGTGACCTTGCACTTAGAAAGTGCTGTCAATATTCAGGGGCCGCAGACCGTGTGGCTGCTGTGGGGGAGATGGCCGGGTGGTACGGGAGTTCCAGGCTGGGGCAGGCAGGTCCCATCCACTCATTCACTCAGCAAACACGATGTGACGCTCCTGTGGGTTTTGTGCTGGGCTCCAGTGACATTGGGACTTGGGTCCCCTGTTCCATGGTGATCGAGACTAGGTTGGAAGAGGTCCAGAGGGACCACCTAACCCATCCTGGCTGCTGATCCACCAGGAAATGTGGCTTGGAGAGGAGATGCTTGTGCTTCCCATATCATGACTAGGAAGTCTAGTAGAAACAGAGGGAATAGCGGAGTAGGAATTGTTGTGGGGGTAGATTTTCGGGCACAGGGAGCCTTGCTTCATAGAAAGGATGAAGATGGGCACAGTGCGGAGTCGGTGCTTGCTCACCTCTCTGTGCCGTAGTTTCTTCATCTGTGAAACCTGCATAATAACAGCACCTACCTCCTAGGAGTGATGTACGGATTAAATGAGATAATACAGAAGAAGGCCTCGCATGTTAGTGTTCCGTAAACACTGGTTACTGTTACTCCAAAACAGTATGGGAGGAAGGCAAAGAGGAGACCCGGGAGGTTCCCTGGAGGAGGAGGTTCAAACTGGCCTTGAAGGATGGGGAAGATTTCAACCCTGTCTAGGGAATGGTCAGCAGTTCCACCTGAGTGACAACTAGGTAAAGGGTCCTAGAAGACACACACAGCAATCTGGGAAGGCCACAGATCCCTGCAGGAGGGCTTGAGGTTTGCCGGGTAGGCACTGAGGAGCCATAGACAGGTCTCTAACAGGAGCAGGGGTATTTGACCAGCTCTGTCGGAAGATGTGACCCACGCAGGAGACTAGACTTGAGATCTGTTGGGCATCTGCTACCAGCTAGAGGTGAGCAGGAGCTGGGACCAGGCTAAAAAGCAAGATTTTTCTTGCAGTTGCCTTTGTTTGCTGACCTGGGGGCTGGGGAGAAAGATACTCAGGAGAGGCTTCTGCCAGAGAATCGGCATGACTTAGTGACTGGCGGTCGGAGCTGTGAACAAGTACATTCCAGGGGGGTCGAGTATGAAGAGCTGGAGCAAGGGATCCTGAGGGCCTGGCGAGGGGCCGTCAGTCAGGAGTGGGACAGTGTGGAGGACAAGGGATGACCAGTACTGGAGAGGGCTGAGGCGAAGAGAAGGTGGGGCTGCAGCGGAGAGGCAGCCCGGGGAGAGGGGAGCGGAACCTGGCACCGTGTGTGGGGCCCGGAGCAGCCAGGTCGGCACTCGGCCCAGTGAGGGCTTTCTTTTCTTTTCTTTTGTTTATCCATTTAACAAATACATTCTAAGCATCTGCTGTGTACCAGGCACTATTCTGTGTGCCGAGATACAGCATGGAGAACAAAATGAACTGTTGTGGAGCTTACGTTCGAGAAGGGTGGGGTAAAACTAGTGATAAGCCAGCATGTGAGTAAGACAGGCAAGTGGGGCGCCTGGCTGGGTTAGTCCGCTAAACGTCTGCCTTTGGTTCAGGTCACGATCCCAGGCTCCTGGAATCGAGCCCCCTGTGGGGCTCCCTGCCCAGTGGGGAGCCTGCTTCTCCCTCTGCCTGCTGCTCCCGCTCTCTCTTGCTCAGATACATAAATAAAATACAAAAAATGTAAGACATAAAAGTGATAAGCCAGTACAGGAGACAAGTTATTATAACTGTAAATAATGAGTACTACAAAGGTACAGAGGATGTCCTCAAGCATCTGTTGCAGACGGGTACTTAGGCTGGTCTTGGTGTGCAACTGAACTGAGACCCCGATGAGAAGAAGGACCCAAGGGGAAACAGGTCAGGTGGCGGGTTGTGGGAGTGGGGCAGTGCAGGGTTTCAGAGGCTGGGAGTTAGGGTAGGGGGACTGGGGGATGTTCCCAAACAGAGGAAGTAGCAGGTGCCCTGCTCTGAGGTAGGGATGAGTTTGCGTGAGGTGCAGAAAGGACCCTGGTGGCTGCATTGAGGAACTGAGTGGAGAAGAATCACAGATGACCTCGGAGGGGAAAGGCAGCGGGTTATGGAACTCTGGCTTGCCATGGTGCCAAATCTAGATTTGATTCTAAACATATTGGAAAACCACTGGATTGTGTTTGTTTTTGCCTTGTGGTAAAATACAGCAAAATTTGCCATTTTATATATATATGTTTTTTTTAAAAAAAAGATTGTATTTATTTGACAGGCAGAGATCACAAGCAGGCAGAGAGAAGGGGGGAAGCAGGCTCACTGCCGAGCAGAGAGCCTGATGCAGGGCTCCATTCCAGGACCCTGAGACCATGAACTGAGCCGAAGGCAGAGGTTTTAACCCACCGAGCCACCCATATATATATATATATATATATATATATATATATATTTAAAAGATTTTATTTATTTATCTGACAGAGATCACAGGTAGGCAGAGAGGCAGGCAGAGAGAGAGGGGGAAGCAGGCTCCCCGCTGAGCAGAGCCCGATGCAGGGCTTGATCCCAGGACCCCGGGATCATGACCTGAGCCGAAGGTGGAGGCTGTAACCCACTGAGCCACCCAGGTGCCCCCCAATATTTTATTTTTTTTAAGATTTTCTTTATTTGACAGAGAGACAGACAGTGAGAGAGGAAATACAAGCAGAGAGAGTGGCAGAGGGAGAAGCAGCCTTCTCACCAAGGAGGGAGCCTGATGTGGGGCTCGATCCCAGGACCCTGGGATCATGACCCGAGCCGAAGGCAGATGCTCAATGACTTAGCCACCCAGGCGCCCCTCAAGTATTAAGTATAGAGTTTAGTGGCATTAAGTACAATGCGTGTGCGCACCCATCACCAGCAGCCCCTCTAGGCCGTTTCCATCCTCCCCAGCTGAAACCTGTACCCGGTAAACACTATGCCCCCCCCCCCCCCCCCACCATTCTATTTTCTCTCCCTCCGAGTCCGACTCTTCTAGGGACCTCACGGGTAATGTGGCTTGCAAACCCACTCTGGCCACTCTGGGAATGGACTGCAGTGGGGCAAGCAGAACGGAGATGGGGAGTCGCAGCAGGTCGGAGGGGGACACCGGGAGCGCAGGGGACAGGACAGGACGTGGGGGCTGAGAGCATCACGTAAGCCAGGAATGGTGCTAAGAGTGTTGGCTGAGTGAGGAGGCGGAGGGAGGGCCCGTTCCTGGGGTGACCGGGGTGGCGAGGCGAGGACAGGGAGGGCCGCGGCTCTGCGGAACCGGAAGGGGGCTCCGGGGGCTGCGGGGTTCAAAGGCTGAAGCAGGTTTAGGAAGCTGGGGGTGGAGCAGGTTTCTTGGCTGAGGAGAGCGTCGGGGGCCATGGGGAAGAAGGCTCGGTCCTTTCCACGGACTTTCAGGGAAGTGCTGCCGCACAGAGCCCGCTCTGCGAAGGGCTGCGGCCCCAGACGGGGGGACCTTACCCAAGATCGCACAGTGCAAGTCCCCGGATTCTTGCTCTTTTCACTGAGCCAGGCTGCGGCGCTGCCGGATGGGAAGGCCAAGAGCAGGAGGCCCGAGACCAGCCGGGCGACCCTGGGGTCACAGCAAGGGTCGGAGCGAGAGGAGCCGCGGGTGAGAGCCGCAGCCGGGCACCTTCAGTGAAGCCGGTCGCCACCCGCCCCGGGGCAATTTCACAAACCGCCTCAACACCCGAATGACTTTTTTTTTTTTTTTTTTTTTTGCCCTGACACGACCCTTACATACAACCCCTTTACTTACTGTCAATACTCAGCACAGCCCATCATTTCAGGCTTTCCCTCTGTGCATGTACATAACGGCATGGAGTTGCAGAGGCGGCCGAGCCGCGCTCCTGACCCCCCAGGCCGCTGCCCGCAGGCCACTCCGCATTTCGACTGCGTCCTGGGGGCCTCGCTCTGTGGCTGCGGAGCCTGTGCCTTGAGTTATTCGAGGCACGACAGCGCGGGGTTCTGGAGTCAGCCCGTCTGGGTCTGAGTCCTGGCTTGCGAGCTGGGGGGCCTGGGCAAGGTCACCCCTCCGAGCTCCGGTTTCTGGCCGAGGGACGGGCGGCTCGGGGAGGGCACGGGCGCGAGCGCTTCCGACGGCTCCACGCAGCGATCGAGTGCGCGGAACGCCCCCGCCCGACGTCTGCGCCCGAGCACGGAGCCCACCGCCGCCCTGCGCCGCCGGCCCGGGGAGAGAGCTCGCGGGGCACCGTCGGGTGTGGCAGCGAATGGGCCGGGTCACGCCTCTACGTCCCCACCACCGTCCCTTCCGCGGGGGACGCGGCTCAGCGCGAAGCCGGCGGTTGCTCTCCTGGAACAGGCCGGGGGCAGGCGGTGCGCGGCGGCGGAAAGGCTCCCACGGGGCGTCCAGCCGCGCCGGAACGGACGCGCCGCCCGGCCTGGGCAGCCGCCCGACGGCCGTTTCCTCTTCGGTCACAGCCCAAGTCCGAGGCCTTCCGAGGCCTGCGGCCCAGTGTCCTGGGCGAGGGAGCAAACGTGTGGAAATAGGCCGTGTGTGGACGGAGGGCGTGGGGGCGCCCCAGAATATCGCGACGGAGGAGTGGAGACACGAACGAGCTTGCCAAAGAGACCAGGCCTTTCTGAAGGGGACTGGGAGAGAGTCGCCAGGTCGAGGCCCCTGAATCCTGGCCCCTTGTGCCCCCTTTCGGACCTCCAGCCGCCGGCGGCCGTCACACTCCGGAGCCGCCTCCCGTCTCCCCGGAGCGCCGGGGCCGAGACGCCGAAGCGGCCGCGGCCATCTTTACTGTGGGCAAGTGGCGCCCCCGAGGGGCTTGCGGAGCGGAAGACCGCCCGAGAGCGTCACTAACCAGGTCATCGATGCCAGGCCCCCAGGGACTCGGCTAAATGCTTCTCTAACACTGAAGAAGCCCTGGAATGCCGCCTTCTTTGCTGAGGGCGCCTTCGTTTTGTCCGTCGCGGGACCACCGAGCTCGCGGAACCGACCGCTTCTAGCTGTCCTAGAGCGGCCGCAGCCGCGGTTACTTCCGGTCGCCCGGCTCGCCGGAGGCCGGATCCTGGGTCCCCCGCCCCGCGCGGGGCGGCTGCTGGGGAGCGGCCTGGGGGTCCCTGGCCTCGCTCCCGGCTTCGTGCCGAGGCGCCGCGGAGGCGGCCGCGGATTCCCTTCCCGAGGAACGGGTGTCTCCGGCGCGCGCGGAGGCCGGCCTGCCTAGACGTGCTGCGGCCGACCGGAGCCCCCCGGGGGCGCTCGCTGAGGTCCGGCCGTGCGGGTCGCTGAAAACCGAGAGGGTCGGACGGGATGCGGAGGCCTGAGTGCCGGGCCGGGCCCCACTCCGCCTCTCGGAGGGCTTCGTTTCCCGTGACCCCCGCCACATCGGCCCAACCGAAATCCACGAGTGAGCGGCTCTGGCTCTTGGTGGTTCCCCGGGACCGCAGTGTGAAGGCCCGTGCGTGGCTTGCTGACCTCCAGTCCAAGCCCAGCCTCTCCCTACAGCCTAATGATTCCGTTGGCTCTGGCTGCAAGGAACCTTTGGGGGCTTTGGACACAGCCTGGCTTAAGGAGCATAAGCTAACATCTTTCAGTACCCTTTCAAATGTGGTCTCGAAGAAATTCCTCTTGGAGCCCTTCTGCCCGAAGAGGGAGGTCTCAACTGCAGCTCCTTGTCTAGCTCTCTAACTGCCCGAAGCTCTCTTACCTTTGTCCCCACAGCTCTTAGGCGGCATCTCTCTCCGTTAGTGTAAACTTAGAGCAGGGACATTATCTTGGTTCACCAATGCCTCCCAGCACGGAGAACGCCTGGAACAAAGCCTGCCACACAAACGATGCCCAACATGTTGTCATTAGATGAATGAATTGTTTCTGGAGTGATGAGGGTTCTTCTCCAGGATTCCCAGACCCCAAACCAGCCCTCATCTCCTGGCAGAGCAGATGGCCCAGCTGTGGAGTGTAGATGCTCAGGATCCCCAGGTGGCTGTCTGAGAGTAAGAAAGATGAGAACTGGGGGTTATGCTCCAGGTCCAGCTGGAAGGGAAGATGTTTTATTGAACAAGAAATACCATGTAGGGGTGCCGGGGTGGCTCAGCTACTTAAGCGTCTCCCTTTGGTTTCGGTCATGATCTCCAGGTCCTGGGATTGAGCCCCGCATTGGGCTCCCTGCTTAGAGTGGGGGAGAGTCTGGTTCTCTCTCTCCATCTGCTTCTCCCCTCACCCTCCGCTCATGCGCTCTCTCTCTCTCTCTCTCACATAAACAAATAAAATCTTAAGAAAGAAAGAGAGAGGCACCTGGGTGGTTCAGTGGGCTAAAACCTCTGCCTTCGGCTCATTCATGATCTCAGGGTCCTGGGATCAAGCCCCACATCTCTCTGCTCTGCAGGGTGCCTGCTTCCCTTCCTCTCTCTGCCTGCATCTCTGCCTACTTGTGATCTCTGTCTGTCAAATAAATAAGTAAAATCTTTAAAAAAGAGAGAGAAAAGAACAAAAGAAAAAGAAAGACCATCTGTATGTCCCTTACTGTGTTCTGCTGCCTTGAATTTATGATACCCACTGGAGACTAGAATCTTGGCCTTCTCCTTTTCACTAATTGACTGAGGCATCCAGGATTCCCAAGGTCAGGTCACACTACACAGATTATCCAATCTCTAGGTCAGTGGCAGTGTATGAATTAAAGTTTACTTTGGAAGCAGTTCACCTTTCTGTCTCTAAGTGGCTGTGCCTTGTAACAGCTGTTCCTCTGGTTGAGGGTATCTCTTTGGGTTGGTCCTGAAGTGGGAATGTCCTTGACTTCCTGTGACCCCCTCAATTGGTCAACATAATCTAGGTGGGTGCTTCCAGGGGCTAAGCACCCATCTGCACTTGTGAAAGTTGATTCTGTCACCTGAACATTTAGTTGAATTTGACTGAACTGGACCAAAATTAAATTTTGAATCTCCTGTGTTTCAAAGGGCCACTCAGAAAAAGTGATGTATTTGGAAGAAACCAGCAGAAGGAGTCTATTGGGGAGTTGTCGTGAGCCTCCAGGGACACTAGCTTAGTGTCTGAGCCTGGGGTCAAAGCATCCAGGTGGACAGGCCTTTCCCAAGCCCCAACTGTAGACCCAGCCTCAGTGACTTGTACTCACACAGCACCTGCCCGAGAGCAGGCACACTCTGCCATGACCTTTCACCTGACTCAGTGCATTCTGGAGACAAGCCTTTGTCCGTGCCTAGTGTGGCACCTGTTTCTGCCACAGCTAGTACCTCTCATGCTACCTGCTGACTCACACAGGTGAGCTGTCTTATTCCTGTCCACAGTGTGGAAGGTGCCTCAGGCAGAGGACCACCAGTAGACCCCAGTGCCAGCCTGGTGCCGTGGACCTCAAGGGCTGACACACAGGTGTGAACTCTGCCCTGGGCTCTTTCTCAGGAGCGTCCGGACCCACCTGTGAGTTTCCAGCACCAACCAGACCTCTTCCGGGCCTGTGTGTGAGAGGCATCGCCGTGAAGGGTGGGCACAGACATGATAAAATGCCATTACTCTTACTGAAGTTTTGTGGTTTTGTTTTTCTCCTTGTGTCCTTCAGGGACCTGAGGCTAGGGGTAACTAGGGCTCAGTCAAGTCCCTGGGCAAATCTGCATCCTTACCTTTTCCCAGGCTTTTTGTCTTTTCTTTTTCCCCTTTCTGCTTTGATCACCTCTACTTGCCCAGCTCCTGTAGTGGGGGGAGAAGCATCCACCAGATACAGTGCGTTAGGCAGAAGCCTCAGGAAGACCTCTGGAAGGCGGCAAGCAGAGAGAAGCTCCAGACCTAGACCCCAGACCTGGTGAGGGGAGGTGCATTTCCAAGAGGTATGTGAAATGCAGTGATTTAGGCAGCCAAAGGAAAAATTATCAAGTCTTCTTAAGGTAGAGTATTTATGGGGCACCTGGATGGCTCAGTGGGTTAAGCTTCTGCCTTCCACTCGGGTCATGATCTCAGGGTCCTGGGATGGAGCCCAGTGGGTTCCCTGCTTAGCAGGGAGTCTGCTACCCCACCCCCTTCTCTGCCTACTTGTGATCTCTGTCAAATAAAGAAAAAAAATTTTTAAGAAAAAAGGTATTTACGAAGGCATGTGGGGACACAGAGAGCGCCGTCATAAATGCGGAGTGAGAGAGGGAGTTTGGAGGTAGGAAGGGTAGGGAGCGTTGATGGCGTTTGCTCGTAAGGACCCCAGGAGGAGCAGGGAGAAGGAGGAGACGATGAGCTCAGCGGGAGCCCCGCCTAGTGCGAGGTGCTGGGGTGCGGTGGGGGGTGGCTCCGCGATCAGAGCTGGGGAGCCAGGCCTGAGCCAGAAGCAAACAGATGTTTGCGAGGCCTCCTGCAGGGCCCGTGCGGAGGGAGGAAGCCTGCAGAACGCGGGTGTTTCTTTTACAGACCTTACCCCACCCCCCGCCCCCGCCGCCCCCACGATCTCCCGAGACAGAAGCTCCCAGAACCTCGGGCTCGAAGAAGCTTCCGGCAGAGGCGGTTCTCTCCGCCCCGCTCCGCTCCTCTCCGCACTGGGAGAAGCGCGCTGTCGCCCGCGGACAGGCCCAGAGCCGGAAACCCGCTTAGGAAGGTCCCGGCGACCACCGGTCGCGTGAAATTCCCGAGGGCGGAGGGGCGGGGTCGGCGCGTCCCGCCTCCGGGCCGCGGCGGGGCTGAGGCCGCACCTCCCAGCGCGGCGGGCGGTGCGGGCCCTCGCGGGCCAAGGCCGGCCCAAGGCCGCGCTCCCGCCCTGGTCGCCGTCGCGGCCATTTTGGCTGAGGGCCGGAGGACAAAGCCTGGGGACCCCGGGGAGGCGCCATCGGGGCTCGGCTGCGTCGCAGGACGTTCGCGCGCCGCGTGGCCGCCATTCCCGGCCGCCGCTCTGTGCCCCTGCGCCCGCGGCTCTCGGTCTTTCCCGGGGGCCCTCGGGGGGTCGGCTGCTGCGGCTTCGGCCCGGCGGGTCCACGGACCCCGGCTCGGCCCCACGGGCCCCGGCCCGGCCCCGGCCATGTCGCCGCTGCGGACCCCGCTCCCCGCGTGGGAACCGGTCGGCGCCGTGAGCTTCGCGGACGTGGCCGTGTACTTCTCCCCGGAGGAGTGGGGCTGCCTGCGGCCCGCGCAGAGGGCCCTGTACCGGGACGTGATGCGGGAGACCTACGGCCACCTGGGCGCGCTCGGTGAGGCCCCGCCCCCTCGCCCCGGCCCCGCCCCCGCCCCGCCCAGCCTCCCGGGCGGCGCCGGCCGTGGGAGGCCCGAGGGCCCGGGATCCCGGGGCGCGGGGGGCGGCCTCCCGGCAGCGTGGGCTTTGCGTTCTCCTCCTCCAGGCTTCCGAGGCGCCAAGCCAGCTCTCATCTCCTGGGTGGAGGAAGAGGCCGACCTGTGGGGCCCGGCGGCCCGGGATCCGGAGGCGGGAGCGTGTCCGCCCGCCGCGGACGCAGGTGACGTGTTGGGGACTGCGTTCCCGGGGACCGCCTCTGGGCCAGAGCCGTCCAGCTGCCCTCGGCCAACACCCTCCCTGCGCCTCCCGTTCTCCCCTGAGTTGCCTTCCCCGCTGAGGTTTCCCGGCCGGCCCCTGCCTCCCTGCAGGGTTCGGCCCCGAAAGGGGCTGCGAGGGCGGCCCCCGCCTCCGCTCGCGCGCAGGACCTGGCGCACCTGCCTCTCCGGCGCGTCTGCGCCCCTCTGCTCTTGTGGCCGCTCTGCGGGGCAGCTCCCCTGCACTCCAGCTGCTCTGCCGCCTCTTGTGTTTCCGGACCCTTCGTCCCGTTGTCGTTTTGTGGGCGTCTCCTTTCTCCGGGTTCCACTGTTTACTTCCTCCGGTTTGTCCTGGCGCTGTAGCCCTCCCTTGAACTTGTCGGTGCCGGCCGCCTTCCTGCCTCTCCTCCACTGTTCCCGCTGCCCGCAGTGTCCTGAGACCTCCACGCATCCTCCGTGACCCGGCGGAGATGTCCCCTCTGCTCCGATTTCCCCAGCTCAGAGGCAGGAGGTGCCTCTGCCTTCCTTCCGTCATCTCCAGGTCTCTTCTGCCCTCTGCAGCCCAGGAGAAGGTGCCACTCCCAGCTTCCCTGCCTGTCCCCAGCCGAGTCCCAGGGGCTGCAGTGGGTCCAGAAGGTGGCTGTGTCTAGAAGGCCTTTCTGTCACCATTTGAGGTTTGGCCTTAAGGACCAGGGTAAGCCAGGGTCTGAGCTCTCCCCTTACCTCCCAGCAGGTTCCAGAAACAAAGAAGAGAAAAGGCAGGGAGAAGGGACTGAGGCCCTGGGGAAGAGCCTTTCTGTGGAAGCCGGGCCTCCTGGACTGAAGGCTCTAATGCACAGTTCTTCTGCCGGGCTCCCTTATAGCGTGGAGCGGCCGTCCAAGGCACCTCGCCGGGGTCGCCCCCGACTCTGTGCCCACCCCCCTGTCCCAAGAGCCGACCAGCGTCATGGCTGCTCCATGTGTGGGAAGAGTTTTGCCTGGCGCTCTACGCTGGTGGAGCACCAGTATACGCACACGGGTGAAAAGCCCTTCCGCTGCCCGGACTGTGGCAAGGGCTTCAGCCAGGCCTCCTCTCTGAGCAAGCACCGGGCCATCCACCGCGGGGAGCGGCCCCACCGCTGCCCGGACTGTGGCCGGGCCTTCACCCAGCGCTCTGCCCTCACCACTCACCTTCGGGTCCACACGGGCGAGAAGCCCTACTGCTGTGCTGACTGCGGCCGCTGCTTTAGCCAGAGCTCTGCCCTCTACCAGCACCAGCGGGTCCACAGTGGCGAGACTCCCTTCCCCTGCCCAGACTGTGGCCGTGCCTTTGCACATGCGTCAGACCTTCGGCGCCACATTCGCACGCACACAGGCGAGAAGCCCTACCCGTGCCCAGACTGTGGGCGCTGTTTCCGGCAGAGCTCCGAAATGGCAGCCCATCGGCGTACCCACAGCGGTGAACGCCCCTACCCCTGTCCCCAGTGCGGCAGGTGCTTCGGCCAGAAGTCAGCCATGGCCAAGCACCAGTGGGTCCACAGGCCCGGTGCCGGGGGACACAGGGGCCGGGGTGCCAGTGTGTTGCCTGTGCCTCTGGCCTCCAGCCAAGAGGACCTGGACCCACCTGTGAGCTTCCAGCACTACCCAGAAATATTCCAGGAGTGTGGGTGATGGTCTCAAAGATGTCCAGGCAAAGGGTGGCGATCTAGACATTGCCTGAGGCCCAGGTTGGGCTCAGGGGCCTGAACTTCTGTGGCAGTTCTAAGGAGGTCCCAGAATTCCAGGCAAAAGGTGGACCTGGGGAATGAGGACCCTTTTCTCTTAGGCCTTCACAAGCTTGATCAGCTGCCACCTTGCTCCCTGTGGTCCCAGACCCTAGACACCCCTCTGTTCCGTGAGGGCTGAGCTAAGCACGTGCACAAGACCTCCACTGTGGGGAAGAAAAAGCTGGTTTCCCACTTAGACACGTTAGGAGGATTGAGGGAGAAGGGACGTTTGCTGTATCCATTGTCTTACTGCCGGAGTTAAAAACTGATGGCCACGAATCTGGCTTGTAGCAACCTTTCACAAACTCTTTTCGGTCCAACCAACATTTAAAAATGTTACAGATCATGGTTAAGACTTAAAAGGATATTTCACACAAAAATTCAGGTTTCTGGCCTCTTTGGAAAAAGCCAAGGATTTGGCAACTTGACCTGAGCTCCCACAAAAGCACAGTTGGCAGGAGGTACCGGGCAGCTGCTTGGCCTTCCCGGCTTGCAGCCAGCGTCAGCTGGCCCTCGTCCCCTCTTGTCCTTGTCCTGGTACAGCAGGCCCTCTCCGCTGGCCATTTTCCCCTTGTTTTCCTGACCCGTTGGGCTCCTGTAGTCATTTGAGTTTGCAGACTGGTGGACAGCATTGGAGAGAAGGAAAAGCAGGCTTTACTTCAGATGTTTGCTTGTATCACGTTCTCTGGTTTACAAAGTCTTGTCCATCAGATCATTTTGCCCTTGTAACTGCCCGAGGAGGGAACCGTGTAGCTGGGAAAGGACAGCCCAGTCAGGAAGAGGCTCCCAGGGCTCTCTTGTTTTGCGCCAAACCGAGAGGTGTCTCTGCCACACCACGGTAGGACTCTGGGCTGACGGGTAGTTCCTAGTTTTGAAGACGAAGGCTCTCAGTATGCCCTCCAGTCCTCCTCGGGCCTCCCTGGGACAGCCCTAGCGCTCAGGCCTTAGCCACCCTCCACCCAGCCAGAAGAGACTCCTCACATTTTGGAACTGGAGGAGATCTTAGCTTTTCTATCCTTTTGCATCTGAGGACTCTGAGACTGAGGAAGGCAAACAACTCGTTCAAGGTCACATGCAGAGTGAAACTCCAGGGTTCTTGGTTTACTGCGGTCTTTGCCACACTACTCCTGAGTCCCTTGCCCGTGTCTCAGCCAGGGTTCTGGAGGCATCTGCTCCCTCCCTACGATGGCTCCCAAGCAATGAACCTGGACTAGGGACAGAGCAACCCAATGCCAGTGAAGCCCAGTTCTGAGATGACAGAACAGCCACATAGTAAAGCAAGGCAGGGGAGCAGCCAGCCCGAGAGGAGAGTTCCAGGGCAAGTAGAAGCAGAGCTTCCCTCTTCTCTTTTTACGTATTTCCTCGTGAACAAGGAGGGACAAGGCCAGGAACACTTGGGTTTAGTAGCCAAGGGAACGGCTCATCTGTATTCCCAAGCCGGGTCCCTTGTGACTCCATTATTCATCAGCACCCAGTTCCGCTGTGGTCAGAGTCCAGCCCTGACCCGCTGACGAAGCAGCAAGCCACAAGCACACTCGTTCCTGCCTCCCTCACCCCCTCAAGGAGGGGCTTATGTCTTCTGCGGGTCTGTGTGCACCTGCCTTCACCCAGCTGTACCCCATATCCTGTCTGGCTTACCCTAGGAAGAAACCAGATTTGCCAACCCAGAGAAGCTTCTAAAGGAAGAGGTAGAAAATTGGGGGGAAAAGACACTGTTCAGGTCAAATGACCAACTGAATTGATAACAATTTAATCTTCAAACCTGACCCCACCAGGACCCGGCTTACCCTAACATTTACTGGGAGGGTTGGCTCAGGTGCCATCTTGTCACAAGGGAGACATGCAGTGAAAAGAAGCACCTTGGCAACAGGAACTACCCTTGCGCCAGCTTTTAACTCCCTAAAGAGAAGCCAGGGTGCCCTTCCCTTCCCCCACGCTCAGCACTGCCCGGGGAAAGCCCAGCCTGTAACACCAGCTGTCGAATTCAAAGCCATATCTGGATCCTGCCCTCAGCTCGCCAATTAAAGTTACCATAATTACTACTTTTCTCCAAGTGCTTTGAAGTTTTCAAGGCTTAGGGCCCCCAAACCAGACCGAGTTTCTCTGCTTCCTGTCCTTGTGACCCGTCTTTCTGCCTTTAATGGACTTGTGAGTGTCAAAATCATGAAATGCATCATGAAACTCACTTAATCGTGAAATTAAGTGAAATGCTTAAGCCTCAGCCTCACTCCATTCTCAGCTCATTTCCTGGCATGGACACCCCCACCAGAGATGGGGCTCCCTTTTCTCTCTGCTACCACAGGTCTTTAAAGGCTAAGACCCCAAAGCACTTTAAGCCAGGAGAGGGTTTTCCTACTGTTCCCTCGGTGCATCAAGAGAAATGCTTGTCTGGAAAAAAACAAAACAAAACAAAACAAAACAAAAAAACAAAAAACGATTCTGCATAAAGCTCTTGTTGCTGCCAAAAAAATAAATAAATGCTTGTGTGAACCATAACAAATGAGCCCCATCCACATGGCCAGATTGAAAGGTCAAAGTCATGACCACATGACCCATTCCTAACTAATCTAAGCCATGTAAAATAAGGGCAAGTATTGATTTGAGCTTTTAAAGACCCCTAAACATTTTTTTAAAGGATTTTATTTATTTGAGAGAAAGCACAAGGGGGACGGTTGGGTGGCAGAGAAGGAGGGAGAACCAGGCTCCGCACTGGGTAGGAAGTTTGATACGGGATGTGGGGCTCCATCCCAGGACCCTGAGATCATGACCCGAGCCAAAGGCAGATGCTTAACCGACTGAGCCATCCAAGCACCCCAACACTCCTAAACATTTTAAAATATTTATGTCTCTCCAAGAACAGAATGTATAAAGATGTTTATGACCCAAAAAAGCAAAAGCCTGCTCTAGGCCAGTATTTTTCTTTTTTAAAGATTTTATAAGAAAGGGAGCACAAGCAGTGTGGGAAGGGGCAGAGGGAGAGGGAGAAGCAGACTCCCTACTGAGCGGGGAGCCCAATGTGGGGCTTGATCCTGGGACCTCAGGATCATGACCTGAGCTGAAAGCAGGTGCTTAACTGACTGAGCCACCCAGGTGCCCTTAGGCAAGTGTTTTTCAAAGTGAGGCCACAGAATCCCATTCAGTAACTTTAAAACATCACCAGCTCCCTGGGGTCTATATCTGGACTATTAAATCAGAATCTCCAGGGATGGACTCTCATACCTGGTAATGATGCTCTGAACAAAATGTTACACCCCAGCTGCTTTTAGTTTTGCAAATGCCTGAGGTTGAGGTTGGAAGATGAGCCATATACAAAGACTCCCATTTTCTTTGTTCTTCTCAAAGGGGCCTGTGCCATGGTTGAGCTCTTGCTGGGTACCTTAGATCTTCTTGACTATACTGGGGTGTCTCTTGTAGCATCTGACAGAAGGTCCCTTAGAGGGCTTGTCTGCATACAGGGAAAGAGCTGTTCACGCAGGAGTCCCCCTCACACCGAGGACCTTTGTTCAAGTGTCAGTCCATTTGGCCAGACGAGAAGTCTTGTCTGCACATTGAACACCTTGGCCTCAGTGCCGCCGCACACCAGGAATAATGCGGCGGACAAAGTGGCTGCCCAACTGAGCTTTTCCTCACCAGGACACGTGGTAGAATAAGGTCAGTGGACTCGCGCCTCGAATTAGCTGGTGCTGGCTCAAGCTGGAGCCTACATCAGAGGATTCCCTGGTCTTGAGCCTCTCATTGCAATGGGTGAGTGGCTGGCAGGCCGGTTGTTTCTCCAACCCACTGCGTGGATAGTGCTGGAGGAGGCTGCCCGAAGTCAGCGACTCGTCTGCTCTGGGCACTGGGAAGACTGGTTTTCCACATGGCAATGTGGGTGCCAAAGCAGCCTGCAGCCTTGGCCTGACCTCCACTACATGTGGGCCTCATGGAGAGGGCTGCAGGCAATAGGATGGGGGTCAGAGCTGCGGCTGGAGGCCTTGCCACACACTGCGCTCTCCTGTGTAAATCTTCTAGTGGGTTAGCAGGTTGGAGGTCAGAGAAGAGAGTCTCATGAGATTTTTGTTTCTCATTTGTGTGAATGCTTTGGGAATGACCAAAGGGTGCTCCAGGCCCTGCTTCTTCCGTAGTCCGTGCCCTTGTGGGGTGTCCTGCCCATGTGGGGCCTCTAGTGCTGGACGGTGTGAACCATTCTTCACAGAAGGCTTTAGGACAGACAGACAGGGGGTGGGAGACAGGCCTGGAGCTGGAAGCTGTTCCTCTGCAGGGGAGGAAAGTGCTCCTGCTTTATTTGTAGGAAGGTAATTGTGATTCTATGTGTAAGCCTGTTTTCTCTGAGCTCCTACTACTTGCAATTCTCCAGATTCTTGTTATCTCTTTTCAGGAGAGTGGAAGGTGCCATCTTTCCTCCTAAACCAGTTTCTTTCCTTCATTTGTCTGAGAAGGCAACGAGAAAACAGTCCTGGCCTCTGCATCACGCGCACAGCGAGAACTTGGCTCATCAGTGGTCAAAGATCGCTGCCAAAATACCTCCAGCAGCAAGAGTGAAAACCGGGAGAAGCATTGTTTTTCCAGAATCACTTTCCCTGATTCACCGCTGCACCAAGGGCAGTGCTGCGGAGGTTTCCTCCTCCGAGCTCCCGTTCCAGCCGGGGCTGGAGAGTGCTTAGCGCCCTCAAAGGCCAGAAGTTTCTCTGCTTCTCCTGAGCTTCACCCCCTCACCTGGAAGTAAGTCCCATAGGATCCCTGCCTCTCCGGGAGAAAATCCAGGAACCGGGGACTAAGGCTCTCATCGGGGAAGGTGGGAGGGACGGGCGAGTCGCGGAAAAGCCAGCCGCCCCCCCAGCGGATCGGCCCCGCGGCCCCGGGAACCGCGCGAGAAAGGAAAGGGCTGGCAAAGGAAGCGCGCGGGAGCCCGGGGGGCGGGCGGAGGGTGTCCCCCTCCAGATCCCGGGAGGTCAGACATCGGGACAGGTAAACGGGGCCGGAGAAGGTGGGGAACCCGCGGGCCGCCCGCGGGAAGGGAGACCCGGGAACCCCCCGCTCAGCCTTCCCGCAGGCCGCGCCGACCGCCGGGTAGGCGGAGCCGGCCCGCCCTCCCCGCACCCAATCGGAAAGGCGCCTCGTGCTCCCCGGCGAGCCGTTGGTGTAGGGAGGAGGCGGGACGACGAGAGGACGAGCTCCCCGGCCAATCGCTGTGCGGACCGGGAGGTAGGGGCGGTGCCTCCGGAAACCGGAGGCGGGGCTGTTTCCTTGGCAACGATCCCAGCCCTCGCAGCGGGGGGGAGACCAGGAGGCGCGGAGAGGGAGGGGCCGGGGGAGCGGGGGGTGGGCGCGCGGGGGAGGGGCGGTGGGGTTCGGGGTGGGGCGGCGCAGTCCCCGACTAGGAGCTCCAGGCTGGGGGGTACGGCCGGGTTCCCGAGGCGCGGCCAGAGCGCGCCCCCAGGCCCGGGAGGGGAGGGGAGCTAGACGCCGCCCCCGCTGGCGCCGGGAAGCGTCGCTCCTTCTCGCTGACCTTGGTCTCGCTTGTCGCCTCGCCCTTGGCCATAGGCGCGGACGGACGCAGGGCCCGGGACGGACAGACAGGCTCCCGGGCGGACGGAGACCCGGGGCACAGCACACCAACCACCCCAGCTTTTCCCGCCGGCTCCAGGGCTCCGCGTCATTCCCCACCTCCCAGCCGGGGCCGTCCAGCCCAGGGTTAATGCCAACGAGTTTCCACCTCCAGCCGCTCCTAGAGAGGCCGCGGCGCGAGCCGGCGGGGGGAACTGGCCTCGGACGGACACTTCCTGTGCGGGGGTAGGGGGGGAGGGGGTCGGACAGCCGCAGCCCAGCCGGGGCCGGGGGGGCCAGACGGCGGGGTCGCGGGCGGGGAGCGGCGTTCGGGGGCGGCAGGGCGAGTCGTGAAGACCCTCGCCACCGAGGCCGCGACGCACGCGGGCTTTGGAGGGCCCCGGGGCAAGGCGAGACCTTGGGGTGGGGGCGGGGCCGCGGGTAGGGGAGGGGCCCGGCCGGCCGGAGAGGCCCAGGGTCAAGACGTCCGGCCTCGGGGGCCCGGGCTGGGCGGCGGGGTCCCCTGGGCGGCGCTGAGCGGGCGAGCGGCGAGGGCCCGGGTCTCAGGGGACTCCGGCCCGATCGCAGGATCGTCCGCCATCGCCGCCGCCGCCGCACTGGGAGCCGGCGGGGATGGAACGGGAAGCGTCGCCGTGGGGCCTCGAGCCCGGGGCTGTGCAAAGCCCCGACGAAGTGGGGAGCCGCGAAGGGTCCCTCAAAGGTGAGGGAGGGAGCGCCTTCCGAGAGCGTGCCTGGGAGCGGGAGCGGAGCGGGGGCTGTGGGCCGTCGGGGCGGGGGAGAGGGGGGCTTGGGCACCTGGGGCCGGGAGGAAGCGAGGGCGGGGACTGCACGTCCCGGGTCCGCGGAGGGGGAGGTGGGAGTTTCAGCACCTGCTCTGGGGCCAGCGACCCTGCTGCGGGAGGAGGGAGTCGTTCGTGGCAACCAGGGGTGGGACCGAGTGACCTTCCAGGCCCCACACTACCTGGATTTTCTGTAATTCTCTGATCCTGCAGGCAACGTGAGTGAGAATGAGGAAGAAGTGTCTCAACAAGAAGGCAGTGGGGACTATGAGGTCGAAGAGATACCCTTTGGGCTTGAACCCCAGAGCCCTGGGTTTGAGCCACAAAGCCCTGAGTTTGAACCCCAGAGCCCCAGGTTTGAGCCTGAAAGCCCAGGTTTTGAGTCCCGAAGCCCTGGGTTTGTGCCCCCAAGCCCTGAATTTGCACCCAGAAGCCCTGAATCAGGGTCTCAGAGCCCTGAGTTTGAAACCCAAAGTCCTAGGTATGAGCCTCAAAGCCCTGGGTATGACCCCAAAAGTCCTGGATATGAACCCCGGAGCCCTGGGTATGAACCCAAGAGCCCTGGGTATGAACCCCAGAGCCCCGGGTATGAATCCCAGAGCCCGGGATTTGAGTCCCAGAATCCCGAGTTCAAAACCCAAAGCCCTGAATTTGAAGCTCAAAGTTCCAAATTCCAGGAAGGTGCAGAGGTGCTTCTGAATCCCGAGGAAAAGAACCCCTTGAGCATCCCCTTGGGAGTCCACCCCTTGGACTCCTTCACCCAGGGGTTTGGGGAGCAGCCCACAGGGGGCCTACCCCTAGGGCCACCTTTTGAGATGCCCACAGGGACCCTGCTGGCCACGCCACAGTTTGAGATGCTCCAGAATCCCCTGGGCCTGACAGGGTCCCTTCGGGGTCCAGGCCGGCGGGGTGGCCGGGCCAGGGGTGGGCAGGGCCCTCGGCCTAATATCTGTGGCATCTGCGGGAAGAGTTTCGGGCGGGGCTCCACCCTGATCCAACACCAGCGCATCCATACGGGTGAGAAGCCCTACAAATGTGAGGTCTGTAGCAAGGCCTTCTCCCAGAGCTCTGACCTCATCAAACACCAGCGCACCCACACGGGCGAGCGGCCCTACAAGTGTCCCCGTTGTGGCAAGGCCTTCGCCGACAGCTCTTACCTGCTTCGCCACCAGCGCACCCACTCTGGTCAGAAGCCCTACAAGTGCCCGCACTGTGGCAAAGCCTTCGGCGACAGCTCCTACCTCCTGCGGCACCAGCGCACCCACAGCCACGAGCGGCCCTACAGCTGCCCCGAGTGCGGCAAGTGCTACAGCCAGAACTCTTCCCTGCGTAGTCACCAGAGGGTGCACACAGGGCAAAGGCCCTTCAGCTGTGGCATCTGCGGCAAGAGCTTCTCCCAGCGCTCGGCTCTCATCCCCCATGCCCGCAGCCACGCCCGTGAGAAGCCCTTCAAGTGCCCGGAGTGCGGCAAGCGCTTTGGCCAGAGCTCGGTGCTGGCCATCCACGCCCGCACCCACCTGCCGGGCCGCACCTACAGCTGCCCCGACTGCGGCAAGACCTTCAACCGCTCGTCCACGCTGATTCAGCACCAGCGCTCCCACACGGGCGAGCGGCCCTACAGGTGCGCCGTGTGCGGCAAGGGCTTTTGCCGCTCCTCCACGCTGCTCCAGCACCACCGGGTCCACAGCGGGGAGCGGCCCTACAAGTGCGATGACTGTGGAAAGGCCTTCTCGCAGAGCTCCGACCTCATCCGCCACCAGCGCACCCACGCGGCCGGCCGCCGCTGACCTGGGGCCCTGCCGGGGGTGGGGTGGGGAGGCGGTGGGCGGCGGAGCCGGGGCCCGGGAGCTGGAGAAATTAAGAGGGAAGAGGGGGAAGGCCGGGGGAGGATGGAGGAGCGAGGCCGGGGGAGGAAGGTGCGTGCCCTGGAGACCTCTGGCAAATGCGCTCTGAAGAGGGGTTGGAGAGGGGCCAAGCAGGCAGTGGGAGGTTCTGGGAGAGATCCAGAAAAGAGGTCAGCAGAGATCTGGCCTTTGGCAGCAGCATGGCCCTTGGTAGGTGCCTGGCTTGGCAAAGTGCTAGGCAGGGGTGGGGGGGGGGAGGGTTACCTAATTAGAGTGGGGTAGCTTAGATGGGTAGTACCCAGACCCTCATTGAGTCAGGAAGGGGTGAGGGTAGGTGGGGTGGGGAGTGGGGCCCTGGGTGGGGGCTCCTGCCTCAGCGCAAACCCCAGCTCCCTTGTCTTCCTCAGGCTTTGGAGCCCCTGAATTTGAGTTCAATAAAAACCTTTATGTGATAAAAGAGACTTGTCCTTAAAGTGTGTACATGGGCAGTGCCCTGGGCAGCGGGAGACACCCAGTGATAGCTACACAGAGCCGGTGAAGCCATAGGGACCTGTCTGGGAAGGGCTT
Organism: Mustela nigripes; assembly: GCF_022355385.1. NCBI lineage: Eukaryota > Metazoa > Chordata > Mammalia > Carnivora > Mustelidae > Mustela > Mustela nigripes. The sequence continues at coordinate 16,248,814 of NC_081567.1, forward strand.
TTATGCTCCAGGTGTCCCTTGAATCTTAAAGTCTGATGCTCAGGAGACACGGCCTGCCCGTACATCCCCAACTTTTGTCTCCTGCTTTGAAGCCGGCACAGACACAGAGGGAGGTCAGTGTAGGAGGTGTGAGAAAGCTTTTGACTTTGTGGGATATCCCTTTCACCAAACACAAAGGGTGTGTCCTGGTCCAGAGGACAGAGCCTGTCTCAGCCAGGCATCGAGCCTGGGCTCCATCTCTCGGGCTCTCTCTCCGTCACTCGCGCTCCCGGCACCTAGCCAGAACCTCGAGTCCTCCGGGCATGCAGACCCTGAATGACCAGAACCACAGAGAGTGCCTGGAGTCCCGGCCCCACCTGTAGGGGGCACACAGGGGACCCAGTGAGAGGATCTGAGGACTCGAGGCTTTAAGACCCACCCACCAAGCTGGGCCTGATTTGCCACACCTCTGCCTCGTTTTTTAGGACCCCTGGCCCTACTGGTATCTCCCTGTCCCACCCCACCTTTATCCTGATTCTCTTTCCTCTATGAGTCTCATCCTCCTGATACGTGGCCCTCAGGAAGGAACGGAGAGTTGGAACGTGCAGTGAATCTGTGGGATCCTGGGGTGTGGCCTGCCTTGACCTTGCTTGAGTAGGACAGGCCACACCTTGGGGAATCACCCAGCTGCCGGGAGCATCCTCAGATGAAGGCCTACAAGGGCCCAACGCCCTGCAAAGATTGTTTCATGCCTTTTCAGGGATAACTGACCTGCTTAAAGTCACTCCGTGGACAGAAGGCAGGTGAGACGTTCCGACCACATCTGCCTGGCTCCATCAGTCCCAGCGACTCGGCCACACAGGCAGAGGCGAATCAGGGCTCTACAAGGGGTCTCGGGCCTCAAATCCTCGAGTCACCCCAGGCCCACACCATCCTCGGGGCCTTATAACTGGCCAAGAGCAAATAACTTCTCTAAGGATGTTTCTTTCTTTCTTTCTTTCTTTCTTTCTTTTAAGCTTTTATTTATTTGACAGAGATCACAAGTAGAGAGGCAGGTAGAGAGAGAGGGGGAAGCAGGCTCCCTGCTGAGCAGAGAGCCCTAGCTTGATCCTGGGACCCTGGGATCATGACCTGAGCCGAAGGCAGAGGCTTTAACCCACTGAGGCACCCAGGTGCCCCTCTAAGGATGTTTCTGTCCAGCCTCTTATGTTCTGCAAGCTCTGAAAGGAGCCTTAGAAATCACATAGTTTGGGGCGCCTGGGTGGCTCTGTCAGTTAAGGGTCTGCCTTCTGCTTAGGTCATGATCTCAGGGTCCTGGGATCAAGTCCTCATTGGGCTCTCTGCTCAGCTGGGAGTCTGCTTGTGTGCACTCTCTCTGACAAATAAATAAAATCTTGAAAAAAAAAAAGAAATCACGCAGTTCAACACAGTTTGGTTGTGTTTGGTAGTGCCTTTTTTTTTTTTTTTAAGATTTTATTTATTTGACAGAGAGATCACAAGCAGAAGAGAGGCAGGCAGAGAGAGAGGGAAGCAGGCTCCCCTCTGAGCGGAGAGCCCGATGCGGGGCTGGATCCCAGGACCCTGAGATCATGACCTGAGCCGAAGGCAGAGGCTTAAACCACTGAGCCACCCGGGCGCCCTGTGTTTGGTGGGTTTTTTTTTTTTTTAAGTTTTAATTATTTTTGGAAGTAGAACATTATTTTTCAAGTAAAATTTCTTGGTCTTTTAAAGATCCGTGTAAACTTTATGCACATTCTCGTATAGGTACCCTACTGCATGTAATTTCAAATATTAAAATATTCCACATTTAATATAGTTCATGTATGGAACTACAAATGTTAAATAGAAATGCATTTGACTACCAACATATTACATTTACTTTAACATTTATTTCAATTATACAATTTAATTTTCATAGTTTGGAGGTGATTTTTTTTCACAGCTCCCAAACTTTTTTGAAGGCCACTGAAAGCCGGAAGGCCCCCCGGGCACAGCCTAGAGTGCTTCATTGATGAAGTTGCCTGTTTGCTACTTAGGAACCTTGGTTTTAAAGCAGGTTGCAGGGGGGCAGGGTGAGGGGCAGTGCTCAGCTGCTCAACTGACACTCCCCTCTTCCACATAACAGCTCCTAAGATCCTCCAGATCCCAGGTGGAGCTAGCCCAAGAAGGGCATGCATCTTTCTCAAGGTCACGGTGAAAAACCAGTGCCAGATCTTTTGACTTGCAGTCTGATGTGCCGCTTTGACAACACTGTCCTGCCCAACTAAACTATTTTTTCAAAAAATTAATAAATAAAATAAAATAAAAATATAAATGATAATAAAATAAATAAATAAAATAGAAATAAATAAATAATAAATACTTTTGTTTATTTGTCAGAGAGAGAGAGAGAGAGATCACAAGCAGAGGGAGAAGCAGGCACCCCACTGAGCAAGGAGCCTGATGCCGGGGCTCAATCCCAGGACCCTGAACCGAAGGCAGATGCTCAAGCGAGCCACCTAGACATCCCCACAATAAACCACTCCTATTCCTCACTTTTTTTTTTTTTTTTCCTATTCCTCACCTTTATCAAGCACAAGTGTGCTTCCAAAAGTTCTAGACCTTTCGCAAGTGTTACATCATGTTCAGGACAGCTGTGAGCGATATACAATTATTATTCCCATTTTACAGATAAAGAAAAGAATCTCAGAGAGGGTAAGTGACAGCCCCATAAGGCACAGCTTCGAAGCAGCAGAGCCCGGACTCCAGCCGGTGGACTAGTTTTGACTATTTCCCAGCGATACTAAGGTGTTCCTTTTTCAGTTTGTGCCACGGGGACGGTGTTTTCTAGAGGCTACATGGCCTGTGAGAACATACATCATCTTTCTGACTGCTTGTGGATCATGTGGGTTTGGGGGTTCGTATGTTTTACATTTTCCTCCATTTTAATTTCGAATTGGATAAACACCAAGAGGTATAACCCATATAAACGAAAACTCTGGAGATCTTTAATCTTTCAGAGTATAAAGGGGTCCTAAACCCAAAGCATGTGAAGGCCACCGAATCAAACACTTATTTGGACATCTTCTCTGTTGCCAGCCCTGATGAGGGGCCAGTGTTGGTAACACAAGTGAGCAAAGACTGAATCCTGCCTTCTAGAACCTCCCAGTCTCGAGAGAAGAGCCCACACAGTCAGTGTCCTGTGTTCTGATGGGGTATTCAGTGAAGGCGAAATGGGTCATTTTGTCTAGGAGCTGAAGGGATGAGAGAAGCTTGGAAGTGCTTTGAAGTAGGAAGGTTTTTAAGGACAGAAGCGGGTGGTGGAACTGGACAGGTGGAAAGGGGTAGAGCGTTTGCGAAGACACAGGCGGGGAAGGATACATAGGTATTTGCGGTCGGGGGCTGTTAAGCGAGTCGGGATAGAAGACTCCTGGGCAGGATCAGGGCAGGTTCCTGAAACGAACCTCCCAGATTCTCTGTGCTGTTTTGCTCCCACCCGTGATGAAAATAGTCCCACTTTGTGTGTGCGTCACAGAGCAGCACAGATGTGAGAGGCCCCTCCCCACCCCTCTCCAACCTGCTATCTTGCTTTACCCTCTTCACAGCCTCCTCGACACCCGGAAGCCCATTTCTACCTTTTCACTCTGCTTTCCCACTGGGGTGATGCTTCCTGGGGCAGGGACTTGTCTGTCATGTTCATTACCATGCCCTTGGGACACAGAACAGGCCCTGACACAGATCTTTCAGGAAATACTGCATGAATCCATAGGAGCCAACAGAATTCGGAAACCTACAGATAACTGCGTACTTTTAGCATTTCTGTGCTATTCCTGCCCTTTAGAACATTCTTTCCCCTTCTCTCTGGGAAAACGGGCCTCACTTCTTCGTTCCTGAGGTCTTCCTTAAGAGCCAGCCCCATGGTTCCCTGGCTGCTGGACCAGAAGGGGGTTGATGAGGTTGAAGAGGCCAGCAGGCTTTGAAATACGGTTCTGGGCCTTGTGTGCCAGGCTTGAGAACGTTCGTTTACTCCCCTGTACGCAGGCGGCAGCCATCAAAGGTCACTGCTTGGGAGACCACAGGTTGCTTCTCAGCGTCCAGTGCGGGACCCAGAGAGCCGGGCTGAGAATTACCCCGTTGCTACCCCTAAAACCACCCCCTTCCTGGGGGTTCTACTGACCACAAGAGGGCAGCATCGAGGAGCGGGACCCACCCCCTCTTAAAGGTGGGGGCCTCAGGCTCAAGCCCCACCAACTGTTATTGTTGTTTTTTATTTTTTTTTTTATTTTTTTTTTAAATTTTATTTATTTTATTTGACAGAGAGAGAGATCACAAGTAGGCAGAGAGGCAGGCAGAGACAGAGGGGGAAGCAGGCTCCCTGCTGAGCAGAAAGCCCGATGCGGGGCTCGATCCCAGGACCCTGAGATCATGACCTGAGCCGAAGGCAGCAGCTTAATCCACTGAGCCACCCAGGCGCCCCTTATTGTTGTTTTTTAAAAAGACCAGGAAGGGTGTGCTCTCGCACCTTGAGGAGTTGTCAGTGCCTCTGCAGATCAGTCTCTGAGCCTTGTCATAACAACAAAAGAAAAAAAAAAAAGAGGAAAAAAGAGCTGTTTGGGTCCCACTTAGAGAGAGGGTCGAGAAGGAAATATTCATTTCCTTGATCCAGGCTGAAATGGGGCACCAGCACAAACACATCACAGAGTTGGATGGATTTTCACATTTATTGGGTAAACAGAGGCAGGCACTGTGCTTGGTGCCGGGAGCCGGGTGGACAGACTCCACCTGCGCCTTGAGCTCATAGCCTCCCAGTGGGGGCCGGGAGGGGTCACGAGGCATCCGGGGTGGGGGGTGGGGGGGTCGGAGCCAGGGGACGGAAGCCCGGGGAAGCCCGAGCCTGGACGTGGGGGCAGGGGTCACGGGCGCCCCCAAACGTTTTCTCAGGCCTCTCGCAGGCACCCTCACTGGCCGCTGAAACTGCGGCAGCCGCCTGCTGGGCCTGGCTCCGTGGCATCTCCAAGGTGAACGTGACCGGTGTGGCCCTGGCCCCCACGGAGTCCACGGTTGGGCTTGAGGGAAGCACATTAAGTAGCAAACAGGAGCCGCGCGGTGAGGGGCGTACAGGCGAGAGGACGCTTGTGCAACAGGAAAGGAGAAGCCCCTGGGGGGTGCGGGCAGGGGGCTGCCCGGAGGCCATTCTCCCGGAGCGGAGAGCCAGGGACAGGGCCCGGGAGGAATGCTCCAGGCAGAAGGAGCAGTCTGGGTGAAGGCCAGGAGCTCGGCTCCTGAGAAGGCCGGTGTAACTGGAGCTCAGGAGGGGAGGTGGGGAGTCTCGGAGGAGGCCGGGAAGGCAACCCTGGCGCGTTAGGGATATTCTGCGGGTTCTGGAAGGCGTGGGAAGGACGCCGGCGTCCAGCCCCAGAGCCAGGGGTCTGCGGAAGCACTGTAGTGGCTCGGATCAGGTTTGCTCTCTGGCGGCAGACGGAAAGCTGACTGGAGTCCGGGCAGGAAACTGCAGGTTCTGGGAGTCTGAGGCCTCTGGGGACATCCAAGAGCAGGGGGGTGCGAGGGCCGGTCGCTAGGTCCTGAGATGACGGTTCTTCCAGATGTAGATCGGGTATCCTCTTCCGGGCAGGGTACTAAGAAGGACCGGGGGAAGCCAGAGCCAGCTGCCCGGGACACGGCCTGCCCTCTGTGGCCTGCCCGGCCGTCGCTCATGAACCCTGACCAGGAGCCGGCAGAGCAGGCAGCCAGGAGGGAGCTCTGTGTTCAGGACAGCGACACCGAGGCCTGGGTCGGGGCAGTGACTTGCCCGGAGACACACAGCGAGACACAGGTCGAGGCAGAGGGACCCCAGTCTTCCGAGTCCAGTCCTGGGCGCTCTGCGTCGGGCCTGGGCCTCAGTCTTTGCCACCTCCGTCCTGGGCTTCCTCCTCGTGGAGGGGCTCCAGGCAGCCCGGGTCCCCAGCCTCGTCCATGGACTCTGGCTGGTCAGAGGCTTCTCCAGGGATTCCGCTGGAAGCTTCCGCAGTAGCCTCCATCTTCTCCTTCAGACTGCGTTTGAAGAAGCCAAACTGCAGGAAAACAAAACCGGAGTGAGCACAAGGGCCACGGAACACTCTGGACCCCTCGGCCTCGCAAAACATGAAAGGGTGCCCATGGCTGTGAGTCACGCGTGGTGCCCGCTCCAGGGCTGCGGCGAGGCGTCTGCCACACCGGCTTCCTGGCAACATGCCGAAAAGCTGAATGCTCAACAGTTCATTCTTCAGGCTCGTCAAAGTGTCCTGGACCAATATTTGGGGCGGGCGGGCTGACAATATCCAGTGACACTAACAGAAGGGCCTGCGCTGCCGTAGCGCTTAGCGCGGGCCCCGTACTCTCTGTGGAAAGCTCAGAACATACACGTTCTTCTTTTTTCCCCAAAACATGTCTGTTCTTTGGCTCAGCCATTCCAGCCCCAGCAACTAATTCTAAAGAGCTTTTGGACAAGTGCGCAAAGATGTGGGAGCCAAGAGCCTTTTTCAGTCACTGTTTAAAACAGGTAGATATTGGGGCGCCTGCCTGGCTCAGTCCATGAAGCGTCTGACTCGGGGCATGATCCCGGGGTCGTGGGATGGAGCCCTGAGTCAGGGTTGGGGGTGTCCCTGCTCAGCGGGTGTCTGCTTCTCCGTCGCCCTCTGCCCCTTGCCCCCTGCTTGTGCTCTCCCTCGTCCGGCTCGCTCTCAAGTAAATAAATGAATGATCTTTAAAGAAATAGGTAGAGATTACAAATAATCGACACGTTGATCAGTGGGGATCTCATCAAAGAACAGGCAGGGCATCTGGACAGCGGCAAAGCAGCGCAGGTTACAGAGCAAGAGGTGGATGTGAGCGTGCTCGCGCGGAGGGACAGCAGCACAATACTCCGCGGGAAACCCAAGCCCCCGAGCAGTTTATATGGGATTCTTCCGTTTATGTTTTCTTTTCTTTTCCTTAGATTTTATTTAGTTATTTGAGACAGAGAGAGAGCGCACAAGCAGGGGGAGCAACAGCAGAGGGAGAGGGAGAAGCAGCAGACTCCCCGCTGAGCATGGAGTCCAACGCCGGGGCTCGATCCCAGGACCTCGGGATCATGACTTGAGCCAGAGGCAGAGGCTTAACTGACTGGGCCACCCAGGCGCCCCTCTTTTATGTTTTCTACCTATATACACAGACGCTGACTTTTTCCCTCTGCCTCTCTCATGCTCACACGTATACGCACATTTAAACAACAAAATTAGAACCTGGAAGAACAGAAACCAAATGGTTGTTAATGACGACCCTGGGGGAATGCAACAAGAAGAAACTGATTTTCTGTGCTTTTCTGGAGGATTTGAGGGTTTCGTACGGAACATCTGTCCTCCAGCATTCATCACCTGGCGACTCCTTCAAATCCCAACTCAAACGCCTCCTCTCCTGGGAGGCCTTCCCGGACTCCCCCAGCCTAAGTGAAGTTCCAGCATACAGGCCTTTGAGTGGAGCCCTTATCATGTGTGCGCCTGTCTCTGCCATTAGACTGGGAGCCCCCCCAAGTGCGCCCGTCTCCACCATTAGACTGTGAGACCCCCCAAAGGCAGGGACCATGTCTGTGGTATGTCTCTCTGTGTCCCAGGGCCCGGCCCTTGAGTCGTGGGCGCCCCCTCCTTCCCTGGGTACCGAGTCCTGGTGGAGGGATTGGGGGGAGTCTCGTTTGCTCGTGGGGCCTCAGGAGCCTTATCTGTGGAAGGAGGGAGTGGGCCGAGGCCTCCTTGATCTTTAGCGGTCCTGGACCGTGACAGTCTCTGCCCTGACTCCTGCGAACCCCCTTCCCCCAGGCTGGCTGTCTAAGGCAGGCCCGCGGCTCCCAGAAGCTCCCACCTTATAGAGGACGGCGAAAATCACCAGCAGCACCAAGAGTCCTCCGATGCCGCTCAGCACGTAGACGTAGAGCATTTCCTTCTCATAAACGATGTCCACCTTCATGAGGACCTGCAGGCGGAGAGCTGGGGGCATGAGAAGGCTCTCCCACCTCTGACATGCTTGTGAATGGCTAGGTCTTCGCGGCTCTGGTCGGGGCTGCCCCACACTGCCAGGCTGGCCTGGATGCCTCCCTCCAGGGAACCCCCACCCCCACACCACCCCATGCAGCCCCCGGAGCCAGCGGGCAGACATGCGCATGACCCAGCGCATGACCCAGCGGAAGCCCTGATGTGGCTGTCTTGAGGCCAGAATGAAATGTCAGAATCTCGGCCCAGTATGCCAAACCTTCCAGAACCTGGCTGAGGCTTACCTAATGAGGGGCAGCTTCCCTTCCCTGCTCCGAGCTTCCCGCTCTGCAAACCGCCTGGCCACCCTCTCGCCTGGGCGGCCTGAGCCCCCATGCTCGCTGCTTGTTCTGCTTCGAGGGCTTTCCTGCCACGCTCCGAGTGGGCACGGGGTGGGTACCCTCTGCTGAGCTGCCGTCACACGGATCTCTGCCTGACGCATCTCATCAGACGGGTGACCTCATAGCCTGACTGCGTGCCCACCGGTGGTGGCAGGGAGCCCTCCACGGCCCTCGCCAAGACCAACCGCTCTGACTGCCTGGAAGCTCTTCCTTCTGGGCCCAGCCGGGGACCTCTGGCTTCTGCTCTAGCTCCTCCAGCTCCGCCCCCGGGGCTCTGCAGAGCCCTCCACCCACCTCTGTTCCTGGGCTTCTGAGAAGCTAGAGCCTTACCTGGGCCAGGGAGGCGTTGCTGCCGTAGAGGTGGAAATGCCTGCTGCTGTTGAAGGAGACCGAGAGGGAGCTGCAGAGGCTGAACACGGCGGAGGCCTGGGGAGGGCCGTGGGAGACGTCAGGCCGGGAAAGCAAGGACCAGAACCTGCTGCCTTCTGCACCCCACCTGACTCAGGGGGAGAAGCTGAGGACAACGGGCCCTGGTGGGGAGGGCCACGGGGGCTGAGTTCTCCACTGGAGCCTCCTAAGGGGCCACGCCCCGCTGCTGGAAGGAAATCTTCCCTACAAAGAACCCAGAAGAACCACCCATAGGCCCAGGAAAGCCGCCTGGCAAATTTCAAGCAAATCACGGATGTCTTTCACCGGCCGCTGTGAAAGGATCAGGGCTTCGCATCCGGTCGTAAAGAAAAATGTAGGAAGCCCATCTGGTGGGGAGCCCGCTGCTTCTCCCTCAAGCCCCCCGACCCGCTGCACCTGTTGCAGCAGCTGCTAACCTCGATCTCCCCCAGCAGCTCCACCTTCCCGGTCACTTGGACGAGGATCTCCTCCTTGAAGTCAAGTGGACAGTGGAACTTGGCTCTGAGCAAACAAGGCTGCCGAGAAGGAAGACAGCGGGGCTCAGAGAGGCCCGTCTTCCCACCGGCACTCGGCCGGCCCCCACCCAACTTCTGAGCCCCCAGGCCCGGACCTCAGCCTCGCTGGGCAGCCTCTCCAGATCCTCACGATAGCAGGTCACAGGAGGGTCCTAGGAGTGATGAGATGGGGTCCTCGCTTAGTCCAGAGCACAGAGGGGGGGACGCTGGCCCCTTAAGGCCAGAACGTGGCCTCCCTCTCCGTTCCTCAGATCCGGGGCATCCCGGTTCACCCACTGGCTCTTGGCAGGTTCGGAAATCACTGAGCCCAACAGGGCGCATCGTCCTCGCTCCCTTCCCACACGTCTGTAGCCGCCTTCGGAGCTCACTCCCACCATCCCGAGGGCCCCTCCTTCCCCTGGGCCCCGGCTACTTACCATCTGCACAGTCCACTCCTGTGTGATGGGCCCCTCGCTGTGAGGCCCCGGCACCCCAACCACGGCCTCCAGGGCGGGCACGTTGTGGTCGTAGACAGAGGGCTGAATCCTCACCTAGGACAGAGGACATGGGACAGCAGAGCCCTAAATGCCGGCCACCCCTCCAGAGGCAAGCTCACTGGCTGAGGCCTGAGGGCCTGCTCTTCGCCAGGCGGCGGGCAAGGACAGCTCGTCCTCGAAGCTTGCCCCTGCGGGCTGCATGTGCCTCTCTGCCTTCTCCGAGGGCAAACCTTCGAGGCGATCAGCTGACTCCCCAAGGAGAGGGCAGCGCCCCCCCCCATCCCCGCTGCATGTTCCCACAGAGCTCTGCGTCCCCAGCAGGACGGGGTCTGTCTGTCCGGGGGCTACATGCTCCATGAGGGCAGCAGTTGTGGCTCCTTTTGCCGACGACTCCCTGCTGCCTGACGCACTATCTAGCACACAGCGGGCTTCCAGAAAAGTCAGTGTTCGAATGCGTGCCAGAAGGAGGGGCATGTACCACTGTCACACAGAGGTCGCACAGATGCGACAGTTGTTTGCACAATGCAGGTTGGGAAGGACTTGCTCTGGGCGTTGGACTGATTGAAGAAACAGGGCCTGAGTGCCCTTTAGATGAGAGGGCCAGCTTGGGCGAGGGCTGGAAGATCCAGAAGCCGCTAAGGAGTAACTCAGGAGCAGCACCACGGAACGGCTCAGGGAGGCCGAGCAGGGAATCTCAGAGCCAGTCGGAAAGGTTCTACCACGGGTCACTTGGCAAACATTTGCGGACGCTTGAAAAAGATCAGGTCCATTAAATTAAAAAGGGCTGTGTCAGAGTGGCCTTTGAACTTCACCGTAGAAGACTGAGGGGAGGGGACAGAGGAAGGTGGGGGAGGCCCCCCCCCCCCCGGGAGCAAAAATGCGGGGAGTCAGGACAGCACCAGGCGGGTGAGACCCGGAGGGAGGTTGGGGGCCTGGGCCAGAGAGGTCGGACACACGTCTGGAAAGGAAACTTGAGGCGAGACTGTGTGCCCTGAAGGCCTAAGGCCAGAAATCAGGGGACCCTCAAGTAGGCAATGGTGAGTCACGGAAGTTAGCTGAGGAGGGCAGGCTCCGGGGGGCTCCCTCACAGCAGGCCCAGAACGGAACCCAGTGGGGATAGCAGGCCGAGGTCCAAGCCGGCAGCCTGTGCCAACAGCCGCAAGAAGATGAGGGGCCAGAGTCGGAGCAGTCGTGGGGGCCAAGGAGACAAGAGAACACGGACTGGAAGTTGAGGCCGGGGCCACGCATAGAGGAAGGACAGACTCACCCAGACTCGGAAGTTTTACTTGAGGGAAAGGGTGGTTTTGAGCACCCCTGAGGTGGTGTTGGCTTAGGGGAAAGCGCCACACTTGGTTTAGAACACACTGAGACAAAGCCTCAGGAGGAAGAATTGCACTCTTAGGTATATACCCAAGAGAAAGAAAACCTGTCAACACTGAAGTCTGGGCAGGAACATTCAAGCAACACGGTCTATAAGAGCCAGAAAGTGGAAAGCACCGAGGTGTCCACCAGCAGACGAGCAGACAAATCTAGTGCGGCCCACCTCACAGTGGAATATTATCTGGCAAGAAAAAAGAGCATAGCACGGGCCTGGGCTACAGTGCGGATGACCCCGAAACCACCCTGGGAACCCACAGAAGCTTGTCACAAAAGACCCGGTACTGTAGGATTCCTCCCCTACGTGAAGGTTCTTTCTGGAATAAAGAAAATCTTCTAAAATTAGATTGTGGTGATGGTCATACAACTTTGCAAATATAAGAGTCACTGAAATGCACACTATTTTTTTTTAAGATTTTACCTACTTATTTGAAAGAGGGACAAAGAGAGCACCAGCCTGGAGACGGGCAGCGGGAGAGGGAGGGACAGGCAGACTCCCCACTGAGCAGGGGACCCCAATACTGAACCCAGACGCTGATATCAGTACCTGAACTGAAGTCAGACCCTTAAGGGACTGAGCCGCCCAGCTGCCCCGGACCGGTACGCTTTAAAAGCGGGTAAATCAGGGGCGCCTGGGTGGCTCAGTCAATGGAGCCCTTGCCTTCCTGCTCAGGTCGTGATCTCAGGGTCCTAGGATCGAGCCCTGCATCTGGCTCCCTGCTCAGCGGGGCATCTGCTTCTCCCTCTCCTTCTGCCCCTCCCCCTCATTCGTGTGGTCTCTCTCTCTGGAATAAATAAATAAAATCTTTTTTTAAAGAAGCAGGTAAATCATACGGACTGTGACTTGTATCTCATTCTATCATGACAAAAAAAAAAAAAGATGTTTGAAGTAATCCTGGTGGAGAGCAGTGACAGGCTGCAGGGGACAGAGGAGCCGGAGGGTCACAGTGTGGACTTGGGAGCCGCAGGGGGACTCAGACTGCGGGGTGGGCAGTGGTGCGAGCGTGCGGCCCCCGCGGTGGTCGCTGAATGCTGGATCTAGGCCCGGGCAGCGCTGTCATCCCTGCGTCACCGAGGGGATGGCTGAGGTTCAGGGAGACTGGTTTGTCTGAAGTGATCGGGGAGCAGAGCTGGCATCTGAGCCCCAGCTGGGCCTCCCGAGACCGGGACGATGGTGTTCCATCACCTTCCTTGGATGAGGGTGAGAACAAGCCTCAAAGCAGCCACCGCTTTGCTGGCGGACGTGTCGAGTGCGATGCAGAACACTTCACATGCATCGTCCTGGTTTTTCCTCTTAACAACCCCATAAAGTAGGTGCGATTATTATCCCCATTTTACTGACTGAGAAACTGATGCCCAGAGAGGCTAAGCAAACCGCCCAAGGCCACACAGCTTGAAATGGCAGAGCTTCAAAAAGCTTTCGGGTCTGGCTGAAGCTTATGTGTCCGACCTGGCCAGGGGAAGAGCAGAGGGAGGAAAGTGAGGAAGCAGACCCTGCTCGCACGGGACTACCCAGCCTGTCGAGCTTACAAGAGACCCCAGGTGACCTCCCTGTGGCAAAAAAAAAAAAAAAAAAAAAAAGAGCCTAACAGGAGAGCTTCTGGCAAGACAGAAAGATCACCAGTGTCCCACACTGAGCGGGGTTTAGCTAAAACAGAGATCATTAGGGTCTTTAGCAAGAGTGGCCAAGCAGTGGGCCAGGCAGCCAAAGGCAGAGCTTGAGATGCTGGAGGGTGCCAAGGTGGCCGGAGGAGCTGGAGGCATCTGGCCAGGCTGACTTGAGAGAGAGAGAGAGAGAGAGAGAGAAATGGGGTGTGGGGGGGAGGGGAGCGCAGAGGGTTTGCGTCGGTTCCCAGAGGAGCAGGGCAAGGAGAGAAGCAGGCTTCCACAGTCGCTGCGGAATCTGCAGCCGCACAACACCTGCCCAGCCATTAATCACCTCCACTTCCCAGGCACTGGGCCAAGCACCCCATGTGGAGTAAGTGAGCCACTTCACCCTCACGACCGACCCCTGCAAGTTCTTCCAAACGCCATGAGTCACAGCAGGGAACCGAGGCATGGACAGTGAAGCCCTTGGCCCAAGATCACACAGAGATCGAAGGGTAGAGTTGGGGCTTGCATCCACGCCTGCCCAAATCTTCCCCACTGCTCTGCTGGTAAAAGGACTAGTCTGCCAACCTCCTTGGGGAACCCGGAGGCATTCCCGTGACCAGCACTAGAAACCAAGCCTAGTGGCCATTCTCTGTGCAAATGGACACCTGACCTCCCCAGGGGGGAGGTCATCGTATCCCAGTGAGATGGCTCCGGCCTCTGCTCTTGTTCTACCCGGCTGGGGTCCCTTGCTTGGGGGGCCCTGCCCCAGTCTGCCCTTATGCCAGTGTGGCCTTGGGCAAAGAGAGTGTCTCTGTGGGGACTCAGTTTCTTCCACCGGAAAACGAGAATGTCCTTGGGGGAGTCGGTACCTACTTCCGTCTCAGAGGTTACCTCGAAAGAAGCCTTAGACCCCCGGTGCTTTAGACCCAGGGGGCGGCCTCTGTCTTCTTCCCTCCCATAATGAAGATTGCTGTTATAGCCCCGAGCATATGGCATTGAGAAGCGACAGATCGTTAACTCAGAGGTTAAACTCATGAATTCTGGTATTTCAGTAAGTGCTGGAATCTGACCTTTCCCCTTTAGGAGCTGTGTAACCTGGCAGGTCGCTGGACCCCTCTGTGCTGTGCATGTCTCATCTGTACGCGGGGAATGGCTACGCCTCTGCCTTCTGCGGCTCTCACGGGTTGGGGGAGAATCCTAAGTGGAGGTGGGGGTCACACAGATAAAGCTCCAGCACAGAACTTGGGTCGGGTGAGGGGTCAGGGTCCCTGACTTACATAACTGCTGCCCCAGCCACTAGCCAAGTACCCAGACTAGAGCAGTGGCTCATTAAATGTGTGCGTGAAAATCTAGGTTCTCTCTCACCCACAGACAAAGTATCCGGTGCTGGAGAAAGAGGCCGGGGAAAGTCCGCAGAGGCTGTGAGGTGCTCTAGGAAGGATGGCAGGGTGAGGTGGAGGCCACTGGATTCGCTGAGGACAGGGCTGGGTCTCCGCAGCCTCGGTCCTCAGGATGGGGCTGAAAATTGCGTGACCCCCAAGGGCCTTGTCACACAGAGGCTCATACCTGGTAGAAGTGGTTGACAGCGCGGCTCCTGGGACCCTTGGGAGTGAAGCTGACATACAGTGTGGAGTTTTCCTTGCTGTGGAGAGAGGGAAGAGCAGAGGTAGGAAGGGGAGACGAGGACCGCATCTCCAGCAGAGCAGGGACCAGGGGCCGGGGCAGCCTCCGAGGGCCTCCCCAGGGATCACGCAGGCAAGCTTTCCTGTTACCCAGTGCTTTGCTGTTTCCCTCTGGGAAGTGAGGCTCGTGGAAGGGGTCCGTCTGCTGCCCGGCCTCCTGCCGCGGGGGGCCTGGGCTGGAACCCAGGTGGGTGTGCTTTGGAGCTGTGTGCTCCCCACCACACAAGGTCCCCCTCGCCCCATGAGGGTCTCCGCTGTCCTCTGGGTCCTTTATCTCCTGCACAACGGCACCAGCCTCTAGTTTCCTCGCCATCTCATCCTTCCAGTGACCTTCCTAATGTCGCCGTCTGATCCTGCCGTCTACCTCCTCGGGATCCGCTGACAGCCCTGCTGCCCGCCAGGGTCAGGCCCCCAGCATCCCCCATGCCCAGGCCGCCCGCTGCACACCCCACACGCATCGTCCCCGCGCCCGCACACTCCCTGTTCCCCAAACCCACCCCACTGTCTGCTGCTTCCGTCCACCTACGCTTGTCTCCACTGCGACAACGTGCTTCCTCTTCCCTGGCACTTCCCTGAGCCCCTTCATCCTCCAGACCCCAGCTCAAGCCCCTGCATCTCCATGAATCCATCTCTCTTCCAACTCTCCTGGCTCTAACGTCATACCACACTTCAGACTACATCATTGTGCTTGGCATTCGCGTTCAAAAGTACCGGAGACCTTGGCTAGGTCCCTGTCCCCGATCTCCTCCCCCTGAGCCCACTGGCGAGAGCTACTCTGCTTTTTGGGCTTCATCCCCTTTTCTGTAAATGAGAAAATCCAACTGGTGATCCCCACGGTCCGTCCTGCCTTAATCTTGTGAGACTCTCTCTCTTATTCTGTGCCCACGTGACCTCGGCTTCTCCTACCTGAGTAGGAGCTCTCTGTTGACAAGAGCCGTGGTGAAGAGTTTCTCCTTCTCCCTTCCAGGTCCCTCCAGGAAGGGGCTGCATCTAGCATGCGGTTTGGGGGTCATTTAGACCCAAATTCGGACACCAGCAGCCGTGCTGCTTAGCTGTACGCCTCTGGGGGAGATTCCCCCTTCTCTGAGCCTGCCTGGTCTCTGGTCCCGGTCCGGGTCCCGTGGAGGGAGCACAGCTGCCGCACAAGGGGTGGATAAGCTCAAGCCTCCATGCACTTCCTCCTCCATCAGCAAACCGCTGATTTCAGAACTCTTAAAGGGCCTCCGCCCTTCTGGGTGTTGAAAACTCTTGGGCTTGTGGTTGGCAGCAGCTCTGATTACCCTGGGGGGGCCGAGCCCCGGGTGGGGAGGCCGAGCCCCGGGTGGGGAGGCCGAGCCCCGGGTGGGGAGGCGGAGGTGGAAGAGAAGGGCGGTGGGGCCTCAACTTACTCCTCGGTCAGGATGTTGATGGGGTACAGGACGGGGATGCTGGTGGTGGCCAAGTTGTTCTCCAAGACTTGCGAGTCCTCATTGTCACTGCGCGGGGGCAAGGCAGGGGGCAGTGTTGGGAGAAGCGCGTGGCCAGGCCCCTGGGGCCGTCTGCGAGCGGGTCAGCGGGGCCCCTGGGGGCTGCCTGGGGACCTGCTCACCAGCTCACATTGGCGTGCAGCTCGACCAAGTCCCCCCAGGAGCTGTTCAGCAGCGTATGAAACATCACGTGGAGGGTAACCTGGCAGGGGAGAAGAGGGGAGTGAGGAAGGAGACATCTCGGGGCACCCGAGCCCTGACTCCAAAGTTCAAGCTGTCATTCCCTTTGGGGTGGGGGGGGGCCTTCCTTACCCATTACCGGTCCCTCCCGCCCCACCTCAGCCCGGCCCCTCGGGGGGCTTCGCTCCTCAGAGCTTGAGACACTCACCACACTGTCTGCTTTAAAGATGGGGGAGCTCACATTGCAGGAAAGGATCCTGGTCAGAAGCTTGGACACCTCAGGGAGCTCCTCACAGCTCACAGGTATGTGGCTGTGGGGCTGGGGGGCGAGAAGAGGAGGAACACACTTCTTAGCGGGCAAGGCCAAGGTTCCCGGAGGCCACCAACCCTCAGGGCCCACACCGCCCCTGCTCTGTCCCTGTGGGGGCACATTCTCGGGGGTGGGGGTCGGGCAGAGAATCAGGGGCACAGACAGAGGCTTCATTCAAAGATGTTCACTGCAGTGCTGTGTATCACTGTGAAAATCCAGAAGTGATCCAGCAGTTCAAGGAGCTAGGCATGGTTCGGCGCCAGGCGCGGACGCAGTGAGATCTACACAGTCAGCAACTGTTCTAAAAAATGAGCTCGAGGGGTGCCTGGGCGGCTCAGTCATGAAGCGTCTGCCTTCCGCTCAGGTCGTGATCCCAGGGTGCTGGGACCGAGTCCCGCATCGGGTTCCCTGCCTGGCAGGAGCCTGCTGCTCCCTCTCCTGCTCCCCCTCCTTGTGTTCCCTTTCTGGCTGTTTCTCTCTGTCAAATAAATAAATAAAACCTTAAAAAAAAAAATGAGCTTGAGCCCTGATCCTGGGCTAAGCAGCACAGAACCTTTCATCTTCTTCATCATCTGTGAGGACAGATCTCCGTCTCAAATTGGGGAGGGAACCGGATAAGGAGACAGAGGCACCCAAGCCCTGAAGTCGAGTGACTTCTCCTGGTCCCACCTCTGGGTCACCCAGCAGGGATCTGGTAGGAATGGGAACAGGGGTCTGTCTGACTCCAGATCTCCAGTTTTTCATCACTCTACTAGACGCCCCGTGAGGAAGCGCTTAATGCTGCGGGGCAAGAATAATTCAAATGTCCGCAGACAGATGACTGGATAAACAAAATGGAGCCTATCCATACAATGGAAATATTATTTAGCCTTAAAAAAGGAAGCAAATTCGCCCAAGCCACCTCACAAGCCCCACACTAATTGGAGAAGGCAGACACAAGAGGACAATATCATATGATTCCACTTCTGTGAAAAATGGAGAGCAGCAAATTCATAGAGAGAGAAAGTACATGAGAGATGGCCGGGGGCTGAGGGAGTTGTCGCTTTTAACGGATGGGAAGTTTGTGTTTGAGACGACGGGAACATTCCGTAGACCGATGCTGGTGGCGCAGCACTGGACATGTTCTCAATGCCACCGAAGTGTGTGCTTGAAAAGGATTGAAATGGTAAATTTTCTATTATGTATATTTTACCACAATAACCATTTGTTTTAAAAATAAGGAGGAAAAATAACCAAATGAGAACAAAACGCCAGTCAGTTAAAACAGGTATAGAATGAACGAAGATGCCATGTAATTTATAATGCACCTGCGTAGACACACAGCAGGATAAACACCAAAACGTTAAAAGCCGTAACTGCTGGTTTTAAGAATACGGGGCGATAGTCTTCTCTAAGCTTCTCTGGGATTTCCAACTTTCTGGGGGTGATCATGCATTACTTCTGGGCTAATAATTAACAGAGTAAACGTTGTATCTAAAACAACCTAGGCCACTCTGCAAAAACACGTTGGTCGCCTTTCAGAGGGAGGGAGCCGGAGCTCACGAAATCTGTGTCACAGTCTCCACTCCAGGGGACCCTCTCACGAGCCCTGCAGGTGCCCCCAGCCTCCCGGGTGGTGGGATCCGCGACCCACAGAGGGAGGGGGTGGCCGTTGGCGTGAGAACCCCGTTGTGGACCTAAGGCTTCAGCACGCCAGCTGCTGCCCACAGCTTCAGGCTGTCCTGTCTGCCCGAGGTTCTGCCAGGGGAGCAGAAGCTGTGGGGACAAGGGTGGCCTCAGGCAGGCCAGGCCTTGGTGCTCACCTTGCGCATTTCCACCTTGCGGAAGGAGAGTCCCTGGGGGAAGCTCAGGTTGAGGCGGACCCAGTAAGCGTCTTCTTGTAAGTTACTCAGCGTCAGCGACACGGAGAGGCTGGCAGACGGGGTCAGACGCAGGACTCCGGATCTGCGGGCAAGACCCGGCAAAAGTCACAAGGGCCCAGGTGCGGGAAGCAGGCTCAGAACTGAGGGATCGGCCGGGTTAGAAGAAACAGATCCACCGAAATCAGCTCCCGGGCTCAGGCTTTGAGAGACTCGACCTCATCGGATCCTGACAGGGGGGCCCAAGGGCCTGGAATTTCTCAGAGGGGGAAACTAAGGCCCACAGGACACATGTAGTGAGTGCAGAGGCGGGTGTTCTGTCTCGAAGCCCCCGGTTCTCTCCCACACCCGGGAGCTACCTCAGGGAAACACCGAGTGGGACAAAAGAGCCCACGAGATTCCAGGCCTTACCCTGGAGCGAACGACACCCCCAGGTCCGCCTCACACTTCTTGTCCTCTCCGCAGTTCTTCTCGAAAGGAATCTGAAAGGCCGAGGAGAAAGCCTAGGAGGCCCAGGCCCCAGAGCAGAGTGACGGACCCGGGCCTCTCCAGCTGTCCCCTGCCCCCTTACCTCCTTGGTCTCTGCGTGGAGTGAGGGCCTCAGGATGGGCTGTACGTTCTTGCCCTGCTGAGCACAGAATGTGGGGGGGGGGGGCAGGAAACAAGATGGTTAAGTTGAGGCAGCGGAACTGTCGAAAGAGGGCTGAGGAGCTCAGAGCTTGGGGCTCGGCTGGGCCGGCTTGGGGGGCCCCTCAGGAGCTCCAGGCAGCACCTCATCCTCCTGACTCCGCCCCAAGGCCACCTGCGCAGCTCCTTAAGGGACGCTGAAGCTCAGGGTGTCCACTGGACAGGAGAACCTGGCCTTGACAAAGGAGCTCCAAAGCTCCGCGCAGCCCATCTTCCTTGGGCTCACCCGCCCGTGACTGGTTTCGCTGTGGTCCCCGCTGTGGTCCCGGCAGACCCCGCCCGGAGCAGCTCTCCTGCTCTCCTCGGCTCAAGGCCAGTTTTCCCGACATCTCCGGGGTTTCTGCTCCAGGTCAAGCCCTGTGCTGAGCGCTGGTTGCACACCAGAGAAACACACAGCCCGTGCCCCAGTCTGGGGGGAGAGATGACCAGCATCTTCGAGAGTTTGATGGGACAGTACGGGGTACATCCAGAGCCTGCAGAAGGGAACCCTGTCCCCCACCTGGGGGTCAGGGAGGCTTCCTGAAGGAATGGATCTCAACTGAATTCTAAACCACGAGCAGGAGAGAGCCCGGCGAAGAGAATGGAGCGGGAGGAAGAAAGGACACGAGGCAAGAGAGATGGCGTCTGTGGGAGCATCAGGAAGGTGCTCGGACCCCTGCAGAGCTTATGTGGGGGAGGGGGCGTGGGGGGGCGGGAGCCCGCAGCAGGGTCCGGGTTCCCCTGGGCCCTGAAGCCACATTAGGCAGCTGGGATTTTATCCTGAGGGTAATGGCGTCATAGAAGCGTCCCGTGAGTTATTAGCTGAATGTTCTAGAAAGGCTCCAACCTCCCCCACTTCCAGGCCACCTGCCAAAGAACCTCCAGAGCCTTCCCCCCAGGGCAGGGTTTCTGGGGGCCTCTGCTGACTGCTCCCACTCACTAGATGGGATTCCTGCCACTCGCTAGACCACATGGATTTGGGGGTTTCCTGCCACTCGCTAGACCACAGCCAGCCCCCAAGTGGACATCGGGGTCCCTGTCTTGCTCAGCTGTCCCCCTTCCAGAAGCTAGCCCACCTCCTCATTTCCCTTGAAGGTACCGCCAGAGCTTTCCTTTTGCCTCAATCTACCGACCCAACGTCGACTCGTTTTGCAAGACCCAGAACCAGAGCCACTTCCCCCAGGAAGACTTTCTGGACAACTGGGAGCCCAAGTCTCTTTTTACCCTGAGCTTCTACTCCACACTGCCTGGCTTTAAAAAAAAAGAAAAAAGAAAAAAAAAATAGTGCCGATGGCAGAGGCTGCTGATTGTTTCCACATATCGTCCCTCGCCACCTGCTTTTAAAACAGACCCTCCCCTTTTTATCGGGTTATGGGGTTGGTGGAAACGGGGTGCTGGACAGGAGGCTGCGCTTCCCAGGCTCTCAGGCGTGGCCATGTGACCAAGTTCTGACCAATGAGATGTAAGGGTGTGCATCAGTCTCAAAGGGAAGGGGGTGCCCGTCCTACCCTCTCCCCCGCCGGCTGCGTGGGGTTCTGCCGTCTTCGTTGTCTGCGTTCAAGCTCTGCCTCCCTTCTCAATGTCCACCTTCTCTGCTCTACCTGGGGACTGCAAGGGTCGCATCTTCCCACGCCTGTCCTAACTGCCTGTTGACTCCTCTGACTCCCAGAGCAGGCTGGGAGCCCCTTCCGGGGAGGGACCATGTTTTATGTGCCTCCGTGGAGCCAGTGCCCAGAACAGGGCTTTGCACAGGCAGGGGCTCCATCAACTTCCATTAAGCCCTCGATGAGCTTTTGGTGGGCAGGGGCTTTCATGTCTGGGGAGCGAGCCACTGTTCCCTGCAGACCCCAGGAGAGTGAGCATGCACCGGGGAGCCTCAGTGGGTGCTGCCAGAAGCCACGAGAAAGAGTGCGCTTAGCAGTCCCCAGCTCCAGCTCTGCGAGAGGCCTCACGATGTCGTGATGCATTTGATGGACGGGGACACAGTCCGAGAGATGGATGGGACCTGCTCAGATGTTCACGCCAGGAAAAAGGAAATCCACATCTTTGGGCGGGAAGGCTCGGGCTCTTTCCACCAGATTCTGCTGCCTTGAAGCCAAACCGCTAGCTGAGCATCAAGGACTTGAGGAGAGGAAATCTGGCCCTGGCGCCAGGTGGGGAGTGTGTGGTCCAGCAGATGCGGAAAGGTATACTTTCCTCTCGTTTTACATCATGATGGTCCCCCAATTCGGCTTTGAGGAAACTACCTGTTCACAACTAAATACACCTCGGTGAGAAGGCTGACCAGGGTGCCCTGGTCTCCCTGCAACTGCAGCCTGAGCAGTGCTGGCTCCTGCGGAGGTCTGAGGCTGGTGCTAGGCAGGGACATTCACTGAGGGGGCTGCGTCCTGAAGGGTCCATCCGTTATCCCCTCCCCTCAAGGGCCCCCAGCGCCTCCACTGATTCTCCTTCCCACTCCTGCTTTGCCAAATACAAGCTCCCATGCGTTCCTTTCCTGCTGTATTTGGTTTCTATTGCTTAAAACCAAAGACTCCTCGATAATCCAGTCCTGCTAAACTGAAAATCTACTCTCCCATTTCCTATCAATTCCCCGGTGAACGCTTCTTACCGCCTGTTGGTCCCTCGGTGTCCCTTCTTCCTCCGGGAGAGAGAAATTTAGGGAGATGTTGATGGGAGAGATGAGGTCTTGAATGCACACCTGGAGGTGATGGGAATGGCACGGGTGTTGTGAGTTTAATCTTCCAGTTAAATGCTCACCTGGCTTGTACTTTACAAATGGTGAGACTCTAGCATCAGGCGATTACTATGCCCGGGGTCCCTTATCAGCACAAGTCAGCTCTCTCAGCCCCAACTCCCATGGCAGACATTGCTGATCAACTGAGTCCTGACCAAAACCCCTGAATCTCTGTCAAACCACTCTAGGCAGCCATTACCGAGGTTTGCACAAGAATATTCTAGAATAACTAGAATATCCTAATTCATTGAGAACAGGGATGGGTCTAGGCCTTTTATGTTATTCCCAGTCCCTGGGACTACAAAACTGGCACTTTGTGGGCACCCAAATCATCTTCCCCTGAACTCCTTCACCAACCCTAAGAGGCAGGCATTATTATCCCCACGTTAGAGAGGAGGAACATAAGGTCAACATATCCCC
This sequence comes from Mustela nigripes, assembly GCF_022355385.1. Lineage (NCBI taxonomy): Eukaryota > Metazoa > Chordata > Mammalia > Carnivora > Mustelidae > Mustela > Mustela nigripes. The sequence goes on from NC_081567.1 coordinate 16,270,838, forward strand.
ACATTAGAGAGGAGGAACATAAGGTAACCCAAGTTTCCTAAGGCTTAGAGCTAGGAGGTGAGCCCAAATCCATCCAATCCCCAAGTCCAAGGTCTTCCCATCATGACACACTACCTTTTCTCTGGCAAATTTATGTCAAAAATCTCCAAATCTTATCGGGGGTAGGGGTGAGTGCAGGCAAGCAGAGGGGCATGGAGTGCAGGTATGAATGACTAGGAGAGTGAGCTCAGAACTGTTAACACTGTGATGGCTATTTGGGGGTTCACTGAGCTATTTTTTCTGCTTTTATATGTTTGAAATTTCTCCATAACAAAAAATTTAAAATGAACCTCAGGATCTTTTTGTTTTTGTCGGGAGGATGAGGGACAGAGGGAGAGGGAGAGAGAGAGAGAGAATCTCAAGCAGACTCCATGCTGAGTGTGGAGCCCGACCCGGGGCTTGATCTCACAACCCCAAGATCATGATCTGGGCTGAAATCAAGAGTTGGACGCTTAACCAACTGAGCCATCCAGGTGCCCCCAAACTTTAAGTTCTTATACACCAGTCCCACACCCAATCTCGTATTAAATATTTAAGGGATCAGAATAATTTACCATCAACCCTATTTTACACAGCACTGTTAGAAGCAAACTGAATTTGGGTGTCTCAGCAGTTGCCCAAACTGATATTAAGAAAATGCTTTTTGGGACGCCTGGGTGGCTCAGTTGGTTAAGCGGCTGCCTTCGGCTCAGGTCATGATCCCAGCGTCCTGGGATCGAGTCCCACATCGGGTTCCTTGCTCGTCAGGGAGCCTGCTTCTCCCTCTGCCTCTGCCTGCCATTCTGTCTACCGGTGCTCGCTCTCTCTCCCTCTCTCTGACAAATAAATAAAAATCTTAAAAAAAAAAAAAAAAGAAAATCTTTTTCTGCAATGGATGTTAATAATAAATGACTATGGGTACCTGGCAAACCAGGATGCACACCATAACTGTATATTCTGTAGCTATTCAAATACTTATAAAAACTGGGTAGCAGCATAAATATATGATGTGTGGAAAAATTAGGGGAAAAAATGGGAAGTACTTTCTAATGGTAACGATGTTAAAACGCCTACGTCCATAGATTAAGAACTAGAGGAAATATGCTAATGGTATTATTACCACTATTACATGAGGAAATGGTGGTGTCAAGAGACCCAAGGGCCTTGTGACCCAGCCAGATGATGACCGAGCTGAGCCTTGCACCGCTGCTGCCCGTCACCGTGGTCAGCTCCACCACACCCGCACTTCCTAGGGCAGCCCCCACGGCTCCTTACTGGGAAGTGGAACCAGAACTTGGTGCAGGATGGGTGTCCAGTGACCACTGTGTGGCCGCTGAGTTCATGTCTCCCTCCCAGGAACAGTCCCCGGCTCCTGCTCCGATGGCCATCCAGCTGCAGAGTGTAAGTGAGGTTGGCAACCAGGAGTCCTGGGCGGGGAGAAAAGTCAGAAGTTGAAGGGGCAGGGTTGGGGGGGTGCCCTGGGGCCATAAGCAGCTGCTCTGGGAAACGACACTGACCTTGAAATTGGAGGGTGAGAGGCTTGACCTGGAAGCAGACTGTGATGTTAACTCCTTCTTTCTTCCTGTTACTGGGCGAATAGGAGCATTCCACTTCGTGTACCGGGATCTCCGCCGGGGAGAAGGTGATCTGAGTGAGGATGTCCACCACGGGCCGGGAGCTGCGGAGTGGGAAGCAACGCTCTCCCTGGGCCTCGGCTGTACTCCCAGTCCGACCTGGGGCTCCTTCTACAAGCTTCCAGAGGACTCTAATCCCCGAAAGCAGACCTCAACAGCCCTGTCTCCTTGAAACAGTAATAATAATGGTAATTCATCAGGGCTTCCCGTTTCCTTCTAGACGCCCTCTGACCCATTTTCCATATGGAAGAATGCGCTTTGGGGAAGTGAGGGGGGGCAAGGAGAAAGGGACAGAGAACCCCAAGCAGGCTCCACGCCCAGGGCGGAGCCCACCACAGGGCTCCATCGCCCGACTCAGCTCAGGACCCGAACGCAAACCAAGAGTCAGATGCTCAATGGTCTGAGCCCCCAGCTAAGTGACTGGGGTAAGGCCACCCAAGGAGTAAGTGGCAGAGCTCTGACCCGCATCTGGGTGACCAGGTTCTAGAGCCGTCCCCGGCTGCTGCTTCTCTAGCAGGTTGTAAGCTCAGCCTGGCCTGGGTTCAACCCCCAGTGTGGCACTGAATTGCAGCCGTTTGAAGCGGAGTAAGGCGTGAAGGCTGTGCGGGAGGAGGCCCTCCCTGCCGGGGCTGGGGAAAGACCGGAGGAGCCGCGCTACACGGGGAGCTGCTCGACGGACGAGAGCCGCGGTCATCCTCAGTCCTGTCTTACCTGAGCACAACCACCAGCCCCTCGGCCCCCACAGCCACATCCGTCAGGCCGTCTCCTCCGAGGTCTTTCACCCCATGGATGGAGCGTCCAAACCATCGAATTCCCGGAGACACCTGGGTCCCTTTGATCCGCTGAGACCAAGAGAAAAAATCCTGTTAAGCTAGGGAGAGGAGCGGGGTCTGGGTTTGGAGGCTTCTGGGTGCCTGCGAATGGGTTTGGGGGACCAGGCAGGGCTCTTCTCACCTGGCTTGGCCGGGGGCTCAGCGCCCCGTGCTGCCCGTTGAAGATGTACACAGCCCCCTGCTCCTCCAGGGGGGCCCCTACGGCCACGTCCACCAGCCCATCCCCGTTGATGTCCGTCAGGGCGGCGATGGCTGCTCCAAACCGCCCAAGCGGGTAGCCAGGGTCCCCCTGCAGCTCTGAGACCACTTGGAACCCCAGCTAGGAAGGAGCAGAGTGACGGGCCCCACCTCAGTCACTTGGCCAGCCTATGCAGGGGGCGGCCCTGAAGGAGGGTCGGGTACGGTCTCTCACAGAATCGGCCCAGTGCGGCAGACTGACCTGGGCTCAGGTCCCAGCTCCACCCCTGGTTGTCTGGGTGACCTTGAGGCTTTGGAAGGTGACCCAGCCTTGCTGAGGCACAGTGATCCTGTTTATGAAGGAAAAGCTCAGGGTTTCCCAGATGGTGACTCTGTGAGGACCACCCAAGGTGTCCTGTAAATAAAAGGTTTGGCCCTGGGCCTGGCCCACAGCCTACCGTCCCTGGGCACGGAGGCTCAGCTCCCGTGGTTCTAAAGGTCCGATCCACCGTGACCCAACAAGGAAAGCCTTTCAGGATACTTGGGACCTGGGTGGGCTGGGAATCTGTTTCTCCTCCCAACTCCTGGCGCTCCGGGTCCCCACCTGTTTTTTCTGGTAGATAAACACCCGGCCTCCTCTCTGCTCCCCATAGAACAAGGGGGCTCCGATCAGCAGCAGCTCTGTCTCCCCATCTTGGTCCATGTCAACGCCACACAGCTCACCACCGAAGTAAGAGCCAATCTGTAGGGAGAGGAAGAGGACCGAGGAAGCCCCGTGAGTGGGTGCGTGCTTGCAGACAGCAGGGAGCGTGACTGGCGCCCTACCAGTCCCTGACCTGCGGAAGACCCCGGGGCCACGCTCACCTGGCTGCCGTCTATTTCCTGGATTTGGTTCCAGTGCGCTCTGTCCTCTGACTCCTGGAACAGCAGCACCCGCCCCACGTGCTGGTAGCGGGGGGCTCCAGTGGCCAGCAGCAAAGTGAGCCTTTGGGAGGGCAGCAAGGTCACTGTGTAACCTGAGGGGGGTGAGGGGAAGAGAGAGAGAAAGAGAGAAAGAATGGGCAAGAGGGCTTGGAATCAGGAGCACAGTGGCGGCTGGAAGAAGGTAAAACCCGGGACAAAAAAGAGCGGAAACTCTGGGAAACTGGGTTAGAAGCAAAGATGCTGTGAAACAGTCAGAGGACCTTCCCCAGAGAAAAGCAGCCATGAGCTCCGAGGGGCACACATCCCGCCATCTTGGTCCGAAACGGCATTTCTCAAACTGTGGTCAACGCACAGGCCCAGGAAAAAGCAGCCAGGAAACCTGGAGCATCTTCCTGAGCCTCCGCTGACCAGAAGGTTGGGAAAGGAGACTACACTATTTTAAAATAATCACAGAACGGGGCCCCTGGGTGGCTCAGTCGGCTGGGCATCTGCCTTCAGCTCGGGTCATGACCCCCGGTTGGGCTTCCGACTCAGTGGGGAGTCTGCTTCTCCTTCTCCCTCTGCCCCTTCCCCCTGTGTGTGCTCTCTCTCTCAAATACATAAAATCTTTTAAAAAATAAAGTGAGTGGGGCGCCTGGGTGGCTCAGTGGGTTAAGCCACTGCCTTCGGCTCAGGTCATGATCTCAGGGTCCTGGGATCGAGTCCCACATCGGGCTCTCTGCTCAGCGGGGAGCCTGCTTCCTCCTCTCTCTCTGCCTGCCTCTCTGCCTACTTGTGATCTCTCTCTGTCAAATAAATAAATAAAATCTTAAAAAAAAATAAAGTGAGATATAGTCATAAGATGAATGAAAAATCTGCATGAATATTCAAAATAAGGCAGGAGACTTGAGCACATTTTGTTTGGCGGTGTAGAGACCCAACCAGGTGTAGAGACACCCAACTAGGTGTAGAGACACCCAACTAGGTGTAGAGACACCCAACTCGTCCACAGCTTGTACGGGCAACGAGGTTTCTCCCTGTGAGCACGTTGCTGGGGCGGCTGAGGAACGGCTGCCTGAAACCGGACCAGGGACCGAGCCCGCACCCATCCATTGGGGACGCTCTGATTCAGGAAGACTAACTGACCCAATTTCGTCTTCTCTGCTTAGAGGAGTGCAAAGGAGCGACACCAACAGAACCATCCGAGACGCCACCGCGCAGGAGAGGAAGGTCGAGAGAGGCTGAGCCCCTTCCCCTCGGTTTGTGCACGTTCTTGGAGTGCAGGCGTTGGGATGCAGGCGTTGGGAACTTGCCGGTGGAAATCAGGGGGAGGTTGTATTCTCAGTGCCTACGCCGCCCAGCTGTGAGATCTTGCATAATTACGCTGTGCCCTGAGGCTCAGTTTTCTCAACCGAAACTCAGGGTAGGCCCACCCTCAACAGGGTGGTTTTGAGGATTCAAGACGAGCACGAATAGAAAACGCTTAGTGCTATGGCCTCTCCCTGTCTGCCTGCCTCTCTGCCTACTTGTGATAAATAAAATCTTGAAAAAAAAAAAAATAAAGAACATTACAGCCCTATTTAAACTCTGAGTTTGTTCATGCTGGTTGCTTAACTGCCTTCATTACGGTTTTAAAAGTTGTTCTGAGTGACCCTGGCCCCTCAGACCAAAAGAAAGCACCAGAAAAGTACTCACCCAAATAGCCTGATCTCGCTTCCGGTGTCAGTGGCTCATTCCCAACAAAACTGTCATCCTGCAGGTCTGCCGTCAGGTCTAGGAAGCCCCCAGCCCAGTCCTTGGCTCCAACCGCCCCCACGACGCCATGGCCCTGCCCAGGGAGGAGACGAGCAGGCTTAGCCTGGTGCCCACAGCATCCTTCAGCCCGCCCACCCCTGCTTCGGGCCCGCAGCTCACGTGGCCGAGGTCAGCGCTGATCCCGCTGGAGGACAGCTCCATGTTGAAGGATGTCAGGTCCTGTTTGCTGGTGCCTAGGGACGAGGTGAAGAGAAAGGGTGGACACTCGAGGAAGGACCGAGAAAGCAGCGCGGCCCCGGCCTTTGGGCAAGGTAGAAGCCGCCTGCACGACCGTCGGACTGGGCAGCGACGTGGGCTGAGCTCAGCGTGAATCCGGACAAACGAGAAGCTCTGAGCTCCTGCTCCCACTCGGGCTTCCCCACCACGTCACCAGGTCGGGATGGTTCTACGTTCACAAAGCGTCTGCGGCCTTCTCTGAGGAGCGTGCCGGCCCCACGCAGGGCCCAGCCACCCTCGCCTTTGGCCTGACAACTGTCGCCCCTTACCCAGTCAGTCCCTGACTTCGTTCTTCCTCTTGTCCTGTCTTTCTTCTGCAGAGCAAGCCGGAGTGATCTTTTGCAAAAATGTCTATCAGACCACATGTTTCCGTTTCTCAAAAACCCTTTATCTGTGGCCATCGCCGTTGGGATCAAGCCCAGCTGCCTACAAGGAACTGGAAGGCCTGGCCTCTCTCGACCACGCTGTCTCCCCGGCTCGTCGGCTCCTGCTCCTCCGGCCCGCCTGCCCTCCCCACCTCTGGGCCCCACGCTGGCTCTTCTCCGACTCCAACGCCCTTTGCCCGCATTCCTCACGTGGCTGTTCGAGTCTCATCTTCCGTGTCTCGGTTCGAATGTCATCTCAGAGGCAATTCTACCTCCTTTGAAAAATAAAGCATCTAGAAAGGCCTTTTGAAAAGCCCATCTCGCGTGGCTTCCCCGTGAAATCTTTCTGTCCAGTTTATCAATTTCCTTTACAGCCTCGACCGTCATCTCTAACCGCCCGGTCCTTTTGTGTTCTGCCTTTCCTTATCCAACCTGAACATGAGCCCACGCTGACAATGTCTCTGAGTGTGGTTTTTTTCTTTTTTGGATCTTATTTATTTATTTGACGGAGAGAGAGCACAAGTAAGCAGAGCATCAGACAGAGGGAGAGGGAGAAGCAGGCTCTCCACCGAGCAGGGAGCCCGACATGGGGCTCCATGCCAGGGATCATGACCTGAGCGGAAGGCCGCCGCCCACCTGACTGAGCCACCCGGGTGCCCCTGAATGTCTTATTCCCAGTACCTGGTTAGTGCAAGCTTGAATTAATAAAATGAAAATCATCCCACCAGCCTTACAAAGCTTCTGAGAGGAAGGAATTAAATGATATAGAAAAAGTGCCTGTTACCTTGCAAAGCTTTCAAGAAACACAGCAATGACCATGATTTTGTTCGTTGTTCGTTCACTGCATAATAATACTGCACATAATGGGGAGGCTCTGAGAGGGAGCATACAGCCCTTAACAGTGGCACCCGGAAAGAAGCCCTCAGCCTAGACTCGGGCTCCGGGAAAACATATCAGAGGAAGTGACATCTAAGATACCATCTGAAGCATGTGTCAGGGCAGGTCAGGATAGGCGATCAGAGCCAGAGATAACCAGCTCTGCGATTTACAGAGGGCCTGAGAGGTACCGAGCACTCTGCTAAGCTGGGGTTGGGGCTTGAATTGTGTTGTCTAAAAAAAAAAAAAAAAAAAGTTATTTTCACGACCTAAGCCCTAGTACGTGAGAATATGACCTTGTTTGGAAATAGGGTCTTTACAGTGCAATCGAATTAAAATAAGGTCACTGGGATAGGCCTCGATCCGACAGGATCCAATATTTTACAGTGTCGCTATGAAAGAGTGAAGTGTGGACACAGAGAGACAGACACGCACAGACAGGAGGACGTGAGGACAGACATGCAGGGGCTTGTAGACACTCAGATGACAGAAGTGATGCAGCTACAAGCCAAGGGATGCCAGGGGCTGCTGCGGATGCCAGAAGTTAGAGGAGGCAAGAAGTGTTCTCTCCGAGACCTGTCAGAAAGAGCCCGCCCCCGCCCGCCCCTTGACCTCCGACTTCCGGCCTCCTGAAGTACAAGACAATAAATTCCTGTTGGTTTAAGCCTCTCGGTTTTGGGTACTTTGTTACAACAGCCTTAGGAAACTAGTACAACAGTCAAACCTCCCAAAGCTGTGAGATTGGTATTATTAGCCCCAGTTCGCGGAGAGCTCAGCAAGCCTCAGAGAGAGAAAGTAACCTGGCTGAGGTCACACAGCACAGGCAGAGCGCCTTCCTGAGCGGTCCGCCCAGTCCCATTATATACACCACTTGCTTCTTTAACCGAACCAAACCCAAAGCCCGTGTCCTAGCACAGGGGCCTTCCCAGAGGGAATCCCGTAGCTTTCAGCAGACGAGGACTCCTGGGAAAACACCCCCACCCGGAGCAAGTCCTCCATCCCGAGACTGCAGTCCAGCCTTCTCTTACTGCAGACCAAGAGGGCCTGAGGGCTCCCTGCCCTTGGTCCCCAGCCCACTGGTCCCCCTTAAGCAAGTGGAGACAAGAGAAAATGAGGGAGCTGAGCGGGGGTGGGGAGAGTGGGAGACTCTCCTTCTTCCACAGGCCTCGGTTAACAACAGCAAGCTAGAGGTCAGTTCGGGGCCTCACCCTGGCCCCAGCTGAGTTTTAGGAGCAAGATGGAATTTCAGGGGGAGGCAGAGGCTGCTCCTCAAGGGACCGGCCCCCCAAACTCCCCTCTGAGGCCCTTTTCCAGGAGAGCCCGTCGCACAGCCTCAGACGCTCCGAGCTCCCGAGCTCCCGTCACCATCACCAGCACGTGGCTAGTCTGGTCGTCCCTGATGAGCTTCCGTAAGCGACTTCCCCTCTCTGCTCCCCACCCCGGGTTCGCCACTCACCCTCAATGACATAGATCTTCTTTTGCAGCTCAGTGAACAGATCTTTAAGCTTCTCAAATGTGTCCAGGATCTTTACAAAATCCTTCGCAGGTTTTGAGGCAAATTCGTGGAGCCTTTCCTGACTTTCCTTGGTCTCAAAATGCTTCCCGATCTGTGAGAGGGGGAAGACTAGAGAGTCGGCGTCCCCAGATTCGCAGGTAAGGCCCTGGCCCCTGAGGAGAAAGGGGTGGGGGTGGGGATCGGGAACAGGAGAGGCAGGATAGGACTTGGGAAGTGGCCAGCACTTCACACCGGCCATACCCCGATGATGTAGCGGGTGATGTCTTTGGCTGAGTCAATGTTGGCGTGGTCAGTGGCTTCCCCATCAGTGATGATGATAAGCACTTTGGTGGCATCTGGCCGGGCCCCCAGGTCTTGCCGGAACACCTCTGTCCTGTGTCCCAGAAGAGGCACATGTGAGAGACTCCCCCACATCATGAGGGCTCCCCTGACTCACTCAGCTCATTAAGTCATTGTCCTGTTGGTTATGCAAAAGCCCTTCTCCCATCCCCCAGGCAGGCAGGTGTTCCCAGACTTCCAAGTTCTCTTCTGAACTTCCTACCTCACCTCGGCTGCCACCCCACTCCTTCCAGACTGGCAGTCTTCGATGGAACTCTAGGTTGCCAGAGGTTGTCCTGGAGCCCATGGACAGTGATGGGGAGGCTTTGTGAGGAGAGACCCTGGGCTTCCTACTCTCCAGTTCAACCACACAACAACTACCCTTTTATTGGGTAGACATGTTGGGGATCCAGCTGCAATTTCAATGCGGAAAATGGGCTCCACGGCTAGAGAAAACTGGGGAGTCGTGCTTCCAGAACGAGCTCATCTGGCAGCGCCCCACCATTGATGGCCAGGCTGCCTGTAGGTGTCTCTGCTACAGCATGTCTCCAGGGAATGGAAGTCACCTATTTCCTTTCAGTTTTCCCCAGATCATGAGCTCCCCCGGGGTAGGAACGTGTCTGATTTCCTCCTGTGTCTCTGGCTCCTGACACAGGGCAGGTGCTCAGCGCATATGACATGGAAGGGAGAAGGGAGTCCTGAACACTGGACAGGCCCGTGCTCCAAAGTCGCACCTGCCCATGGTCTCCTTCTGCAGCAAGACAGGGTGCCCCGTTTCTGTTAGGACAGCAGTGCTCCCTGTGCCATCTGATCCTGCCTCCCCGCCCCACAGCTCACTAGAGACGGACAATTAATCCAAGAGCAGCCAGTCTACACAGACTATAGCCCTTGACTTATGACGGGACCTAGCTTGGGAGCAGAAGCCGAGAGTCACACAGCAGGGTTGGGGGTGGGTGGGGAGTGACAGGTGGAGAAGCTCTGATGGGGCAGGGCCAAGGCCTCTGTTCCATCTTGGGTGCAAACTGTTTCCCCAGCCTCTGTCCACATCGACATGGCCTCTCATGGCTCCTGTTCATGGATTTCTACCCCGGTTTAAACCGCCGTCACCGCTCATCTCTATTTTTAGCCTTCTACCTGGCCTTCCTGCCCCACCCCGTCCCCTCCACAGCTTAACAGCCCTGCAACCGGAGGGATAAGGGATAAATTTAAATATATATTTAAATTTAAATATATTTAATTTATTTATTTGAGAGAGAGCATGAACGGGGGGAGGCAGAGGGAGAAGCATGCTCCCACTGAGCAGCGAGCCCGAAATAGGGCTCGATCCTAGGATCCCGGGATCATGACCTGAGCGGAAGGCAGACGCTTAACCCACTGAGCCACCCAGGCGCCCCAGAGGGATCCTTTTAAAAACATAAATCAGATTATCACCCCTCTGCTCAAAACCTCCAGTGACTACTCATCTCACTCTGAGGAAAAGCCAAAGTCCTCCCTATGGCCTCAAAGGCCCTAAGTGCTCTGGCCTCCCATGGTCTCGCCGACCTCATCTCCTACTACTTTCCACCTTCACTTCCTTCTCTGCAGTCACACTGGTGTCCCGGTTCTCCTTGGAACATCCCAAGCATTTACTATTCCCTCTGCCTCGAATGGTCTTCCCAGGTATTGGCATAGCTTCTTCCTCACCTCCAACCAGTCTTTGTGCAAATGTAACCTTCGCTCATCTTCCTACTGCTTTCTCTCTTTTTATAAAACTTCCATCTTCGGGCTGCCTGGGTGGCTCAGTGGGTTAAGCCTCTGCCTTCGGCTCAGGTCGTGATCCCAGGGTCCTAGGATCGAGCCCCGCATCGGGCTCTCTGCTCAGCGGGGAGCCTGCTTCCTCCTTTCTCTCTCTGCCTGCCTCTCTGCCTACTTGTGATCTCTCTCTCTGTGTCAAATAAATAAATAAAAATATAAAATATATATATTAAAAAAAACAAAAACTTCCATCTTCTACTACATTATCTAATTTACACACTGATCCTGTCTATTGCGTTTCTCTCCCCTAATATAATGTTAAACCGTCAAGACAGTAGAGATTTTTGTTTCATTAGCTGCTATATTCCCAGAACACAGAACACGGCAAACAACCCACAGGCCAAAGCCAGCCCACAGCTTGCTTCTGTGTATGGTCCATGAGCTAAAAATGGTATTTACATTTCTGGGACCCCAGAATCCATGTCTGTGCCATGTGACTTGATGCCTAAGGCAGAGCTGAGTGGACCTGTAGACACCCACCCTCGGCCAATCAGATTTTCTCTCCTGGAAGCTGGAATTCAGATTGTTTTCCTGGACTGAGGAGCCAAGGCTGTCATTCTTTTTTTCCCCCAGTGGACATGGCTTGCCATGTACGCACCAAAGCTGTCTACAAAGAGAAGAATAAAGTGGACATGACAGGTCAAGTGAGCCTCAGAAGAAAAGGGCTGGGAACACTTGTGTAGAGCCTTGAGAAGATTCAAGCCATGCATATTTAACTTGTGCAAATCCAGCTGTACATGCTTGGGGAAGAAATCAGAATCAGAAAAATAAGTGTCATGGCCCAGGAATTCCTTCCTGCTCATTGACTCAAGTTTTGTGTATGCCCAGGGGCAGCATGAGAAGGAAAGATACAATTCTCTTGTTTCCCAAATCATTTTCAGGTTCTCTGGCCACTTTAATGTGTAAAGACAGGTATTTCTATTTTTAAAATTGTTGTTACTATTATTACTATTATTATTATTTTAAGTAGGCTCCTTGCCCAGCATGGAGCCCAGAGTGGGGCTTGGAGACCTGAGCTGAGATCAAGAGTTAGACACTTAACCTACAGAGCCACCCAGGTGCCCCATAGGTATTTTTTAAAAATATATAATATGGGCTCCTGGGAGTTGTAGTTTAGTCCACTGGCACTGCTGTGGCTCGATGCTGGCTTCTGTCTGTGGCATGTGCCACCGTGGGACTCAAGAACAGCCCATGGACAAATCCTATGAAGAGGTGGAGATTAGGGTCATACGGCAGGCGTGGCCGTGTTTGGATTTCCAACAGCCACTCTGCGGGACTCTCATGGAAGGTAGGCCCAGAGTGTAGCATTTCTCAGTGACCGTGATGACAGAAGCCCAATGCAAATATGATCACTCTGAGGCCATGGGATCCTCCAGCTGGGATTTCCAGAATTCCTTTGAAGGGAGAAACTGGAACAAAAATCCCCAGATTCTAAGACACCACAGGAAGATTCACCTGGAGACAGAGGGTCTATGAGTGTCGGGAACATGCAAAATCCTTCAGGGCAAAAAGGCAGTCTAACCTTGCACTAGTCCGAAGTCTTTTGAGTGTATCTGTTGGGGAAACAGCTTCGGGGCCAAGGGCAATCTTGTTACGTATCAGCAAATACACACAGGAGAGAAGCCAATCAGTGCAAGGAGTGCTAGAAAAACTCTAGTCAATGGGGTAGTCTGGCCATTAGTGAGAGAACCCACACTGGACAGAAACCCTATGAGTAGGCTATTTGTCAGAGAAGCTTCAGAAATCAAACCTTGCTGTTCATACAAGAGTCCATAGCGGTGAAAAGCCCTATAGATATGGCCAGTGTGGAAAAGCCTTCAGTCAGAAAGGAAGGTGAATTGGTCACATCAGAGTCCACACAAGCCTGAAACTCTATGCCTGTACGAAGCGTAAGGAGAGTTTCCACACCAGGGAGCATCTGTCTCCTGCAAGGCAAAATTCACACAAGAGAGACACCCCAGTTGTGTGTCCCATGTGGGAAAAGCTTCACTCAGAGAGGGAGTGTGGCTGTGCACCAGAGAAGCTACTCAAAAGACTCACCCTTCGATCACTTTCTTCAAAGGAGGTTCTCTTTATGAATTAAAAGTACAAAATCCTCAGAGCAAGCAACCTATCCAATTCTACAGAATGAATGGAGACTCTTTCAGAAAGACCATCACTGAGTTGGGCAAACTGATTTTTCTCCTTTCCCCCAAACGAGTATGAAAAGTAAATGTCTTGTTTATAATCATTAACCCCCCAAAAATCAAATAAAATATACAATATGGCCCTTCAGCACAATCCAATTGCATTCATCCAGGTCTCAATTGAAACACAGCCACCTGGTCTACCTCCGGGGAGGAAGACCTTCTAGAGTAGATTTAGGAAATCAGGATATGCTAGCTTCCAATGAGGGACTCGAGTATATTGAATTTTATGAATTATTCAAGGAATTACTCAAGGAGAACATTCACTAGGAGAGATTTTTGTCCACCCGATGACTTCCAGAGCTGATCCCCAACTCATGAGACCCAACCATGGCTGTCATGTTCACGATCACTTTCCAAGTTCTCAGCACTAGATCCTCGTGAGGTTTGGCATTACTCCCTGTTCCAAAGGCTCATGATCTACCCCTGCGTCCTCCCAAGAATTGCCGTTGGGGATTTAGTTAGTATGAAGTAGATTCCTGGACTAGGGGAGCCTGGGAGACTCAGTCCGTTAAGCATCAGGTCATGATCCCTGGGTTCTGGGATTGAGTCCCGCAATTAGGCTCCCTGCTCAGCAGGGATCCTGCTTCTCCCCACCCCCGCTGCCTATCCCCCTGCTCATGCTTTCTCCTTCTCTTAAGTAAATAAATAAAATCCTTTTAAAAAATGAAAGAACCTGGACTAAAATTGCTCCACTTGAATTCTTACAATAGCCTGCCCCTTTCTAAGCCCATCTGTTGAGTTCCTATACCCTGCAACCTGAGGGGGCCAGTGCAACTGACACGTGGGCTGTGTCCCACAAATGGAGACTCACGCGACATAGTTGATGGCACTAAAGGTGTTGGTCAGTTGGCGCATGTGTTTTACTTTGCCCAGCAGAACATCAGGGTTCTTCGTCTTATCATAATCCAAGAAATTAAATTCTGTTTTGTGGTCCGTGGAAAACTGAACGGCAGCAAACTAGAAAAAGAAGGAAGAAATGAAATATCGCTTCCTATCCCTTCCTATTTGTCTGCTCCGATCTATTTCTTTTTTTTTTTTTTTTTTACTTTTTAAAAAGATTTATTTATTTATTTGACAGACAGAGATCACAAGTAGGCAGAGAGGCAGGCAGAGAGAGAGAAAAGCAGGCTGCCTGCTGAGCAGACAGCCTGACAGGGGGCTCGATCCCAGGACCCGGAGATCACGACCTGAGCCAAAGGCAGAGGCTTTAACCCACTGAGCCACCCAGGCGCCCCCAACTTTATTTTTAAGTAATCTCTAGCCCCAACATGGGCTCAAACTCATAACCCCCTTGCCCTTCCAACTGTGCCAGCCAGGGGCCCCTTCTAGTCAATTTCTTATCTGGGACCCGGTAACCCAGCCCCACATTCCTGCCTCAGAGCATTTTTTTTTTTTTTTTTTTTTTTTGGAAAATGAAGTAATATATACACAAACACAGAAATAAAATTAACTAAACCCCTGATCCCTTATGTAGTGCCATCTGCTAAACGCCTATCCTCTGGGGATGGTTCTGCTGCGGGACCCCGCTAAGCTGGACCCAGCTGGTTGGGCCACACACGCCACTCAGCGGAGGCTAGGCCGGTGAGAATCTATTCTCCAGGAGTTTGAAATTTGCCAAGGGAGGGGTTGGTGGAGAGGACGAGAAAACCCTCCTGAAAATTTAACTTGCGAGCTTAGGCGCTTTCCACAGGCCCACGTGATCCAAAGAAGCTGAGGGGGTCCGTGTGTGGCGAGAGAGGAGGGGGAAGCAAAAGCCAGAACGAAACAGAAATGAGAACTAACGAGAATCCCAGACACTTTCCACTTCCTCATTTCTTGTCTCTTCCAGAAGTCCGTCCAACTACGCCTTTAGGTTCTGAAGACACCTCATAGTGAATTTTTTCTTTTATGCCTTAAGTTAGCTCAAGCAGGCATCTCTTGCCTACGATCAGAACTAATTAATCTATTTACCTGGTAGGAAGAGTTGCTGAGTTTCTTCATCACATCCTTCATGAAGTCCACAATTTTCTGAAATTCATCTGTCTGCAAGCTCATTGAGCCGTCAAACAGGAACACCAAGTCCACGTTGCCCTTTATACATTCTAGAGAGGCCAGACACAAAGGGACGCGCTGAAGTGTCTCCATGGGTTGGCGGGTCCATGCTGTTTCCATTATACGGGCAGCTACGTGGGAGAGATTTTTACTCACTGAATCCCCAGCTCCTTACCCTGATAACCAGGGCGCCCTTGCAGCACAGGACCCTTCAGATTCTGGTGGAAAATGTAACACAAGCCACTTAGGTAGACATTCTGGTCGCACGTCCGAGATAGCCCAGGATCACATGCCTGAAGGAAGCACAAGTTCAAACAAAGGGCTGGGGGGGGGGGGTCTTCCTCTGTGTCTTCTGGGCCCCCTCAGCCAAGAACAACAACCTGCAGAGTCACCACCCCCTGACCTCACTCCCTACAACCAACCGGTGACCAAGGCAAGGTAATTCTGCCTCCAGGTCTTAGAGCTGCCTCTCCAGCCCTACTACCACAGCTGAGTGCCAGGGGAGGCTCACTGCCTATAGGATAGAGTCTAAGCTCCTGAGCTGGGCATTCATACTGTTTACAGTTGGACCCTCTCCTACATGTCCAGGCCTATCCCCTTCCATTCCCAATCACATCTTGTTTTTAAGGCAAATCACCCACTATTTCCAGAATATACAATATTATTTCTTTCATTTATGACAATCTTTCATGCCAGACTGCAATTTCTCGAAAGTCCGGGCTCATGTTATCTTTATCACTCGCTTGTCTGACCCTGTAGGAGCCTAGCACGTTGGCTGGCATGTAAAAGTAGCTAAGTAAACAAGCCTCAGTCGATGTTAGCTACATGCTTCACTTAGCCAGCCGTCTGTCTCTCATCCACCTCTGTCAGGAGACGCTGCTGGGGTGAACGGTCAAGACCAGTGGGCTTGGAACCAAAGGGGAATTTGATTCTCATCCTGGCTCTACCTCTTTAAAACCATGTGACCTTGGTCAAGCCTCTTAAGCCCTTGGGTCTCATTTCCTTGTGTGTAAAATGTGTATAAGGATCCCTGATCCTTCCCGAGTGACTGAAGGTTAAAAAAGAGAACTTTAGGCATTTGCGCATCACTTCCCAATTTCTGGGCATGTGATGCAGACTAGTATTTATTTAATGCTTTATTTACTTCAAAATTTTTTAAAATTTAAATCGTAGCCTCGTCTCAAGAAATCTGATCCAAGACATCATTTATTTGATGTGTCTTATATTTTTCCCAACAAACTATTAAATAAAAATATAATTATAAAACGTGAAAAGTCTGTGTACCACCAAAATTCATCTCTGTATGTCAATGGCCACAGTTCATATTTGGAAAAAGAGCGACATATGTAAGGTCTCAAAAATAGCTGGCTCACACTTGGGTTTTTAATAAACGTGGATTGAATCGGAATCTCTCGGATGCCTGTAATCTTCTATAGGATCTTTACTCAACTTTCCCTTCCTTCTTTTCCATCTGTCTTTCTTAGCATTGACTGATACCACACTACCCAAGATTCTTACCAAAAGCTTTCCGCTTGTGAAGTCTGTCGCCAAGGTCATTCCCAAGTACTTGGAGGTATAACTGGAACCTGTAGGCAGCGGGAGGTGGGTCTGGAGGAGCTTAGGTAATCCAGGTGTGGTGGGATCAGCCTCAGCTTCACTGGGACACCATTCCTCCCAGGCTCCTGACCAGTTACTCACCACTCAAGCTTACTGGTAGGCAGTGGCCAGAGTCTGGATGGCACTGATAGAGGTTTCCTGTGCTGTTCCCCTCACCTGGAGCTCCCACGACAAGCCTGATGAGAAATCTCACCGGTGAGATGGGAATCGCCCCGTCCTCACCCACCCACTCCTGCCCATTAGGGGTTTCAGATCCACAAATATCTCGGAACATTGCAGCGAGTCCCTTTCAGGGAGGCTCCTCAGCTCCTACCTCTTCCCTATCGAATACATCAAACTTCTAGAAAGGTAAGAATCTTTTTCATTCATAGTCTAGAAAAACAGGACCAGAGACTGATGTGCCAGAAGGTCAAATTATGAGTTCATTCAATGAGTCATCAATTCAAAAGTCATTTATGGGGGAGCGCCCGGGTGGCTTAGCCCGTTAAGTGGTTAAGCATTTGCCTTCAGCTCAGGACATGGTCCCAGGGTCCTGGGTTAAGCCCTACGTTGGGCTCCCTGCTCACTGGGGAGCCTGCTTCTCCCTCTCCCTCGGCCCTTCCTCTCTGCCAGTGATCTCACTGTCTCTCTCAAATAAATAAATAAAATGTTTCTAAAAAATCATTTATGTCATACTGACTACTTGCTAGGCTGGGGCATGTACTAGGGATGAGGGAGAAAAAGAAAGACCCAAAGTCCCCGCCATCAAGGCGCTCTCTGTCTAGTCAGAGCCCCCATGGGGAATCTGGAAGGGCTGTGAAGCCTTTTAGGGGCCGTGATAGCTCCCCTTGTGTCAGGCACCTGTGTGGGGACTTAACGCAGACGGTCCTGTTCTTGTCTGGGAGGCCTCGCTGCTGTTGCCGAGAGATCCCACCGTGGCTCTTCCACCCAGGAAGACCCTGGGCCCTCCCAGTTCCCCGGATCTGGCCCACCTCGGGTGCTGGTGTCCTGGTGGCCCGTCCTGGCTCTGCGGGGCCAGGGAGGGCCTGGGGCCACAGCTCACCCGTCTCCAGCCTGCAGGACGCGGTACCCGAAATGCCTCCCGGCGCGTGGGAAGGAGAAGTTTTGCACGTGCCGCACTTCCAGATTGTAGCCGGAGGCCCTGGCTGAGGGGGACCAGGGGGTGCGGTCACCGCTTCCGGCCGGCCAGTCCCCCTGCACGTGCCCCCAGAGCCGCCAGTGCGGTCGGCCCCGTGGCCACGTGCCCCCAGCGGGCCGCCGACCCGGGAAGACCTGGCTTCTTCCTCCGGGCGCGCCAGCCACGAGCTCTGCACCTTCCCCCTTGGGCTTCCCCTTTCAGGAACTTGACTCGGGGGGGGGGGGGGGGGGGGGGCCGCGGGGCGGCGCCGCCCCCCCCCCGGGGCGGGGGGCCGGGGGGAGGGGCCCGGGGGGGGGGGCCCCCCCGGGCGGGGGGGCGCCCGCGCGGGG
>NC_081567.1:16288706-16335474 GCF_022355385.1 Mustela nigripes
GGGGGGGGGGGGGGGGGGGGGGGGGGGGGGACATCTGGGAGCAGCGACGCCTTCACCGAGGCGGAGGTCCGTGGGACAGAGGCCGCGGGAAGGGGCCGCTCAGGCGATGGGGTTGCCCCTGGCAGGGCGCATCTCCCCACACACCCACTTCTCCTTTGGGCCTGAGACCCGAGACACTGGCCTCAGGCTTCTGCCGCAGACTCGTGGTTTCAGGATCCCCGATCTCCGTGGAGCTGCTTCTCATCTAATGCTCCCTGCTGCCCGCGCCACCCCGCACCGCTCTGCCTTCCGTCAGCTCTCAGACTCCCTGATCCTGTCACCCCCGACCTGAAGCAGCCCCAGCATCGTCCACAGGTCCCCAACTGTCCCTTTGGGCTCCACGGTCCTTCCAGGCATCGGGCTTCCTTCCGCAGCATCCTGGATGGCAGAGCAGCCGCCCGGCCGTTTGTTCCATCAAACAGACCGAGGCGCAGAAAGTGGAAAGGGCTGTGATGGTGGCCCGTGGCCGCGGCTCCGGCGGGACCAGACCCCAGCCACGGCTGCAGGTACCCATTAGCCACTTGCCTCCCTTTAAGACAGCGCTCCGCTTCTCTGTTGCCCCCTGTGTCTCCCTCTCTGCCTCCGCCCAGAACGTGCCTCAACTTTGGACTCTGGACTTTCTTTCCTTTCCCTGTTCCCTCCAAGATGCCTGAGCCTCACCGTCACCTACGGCCCGTCCCCCACGGCAGCTGCTCGTTTAGTCCAGTTCCACAAAGCCCTGCTGTCTCTGGCCACACATCCATGTCCCTTCCCTTCCCGGGCCCCTTCCCCTTGCCTACCAAAGAGAAAAAGCCCACACAGCAGTAGCCTCATGACGGTGACGCAGGAGTTCATCTTTCCAGCGGCTGGAGGGACCTAATCCAACACTCTGGTTTCTGAGAGTCCTGGGGATTTGCTGGCAACCCAGACAGCGTGAAACAAGGAAATGATGATGCCCCAGGGCCTCTTACAGTGGGACTTTCTCACACAGGCGACAGGCTGGTGACACTGGGTGGGGGTGAGCCTGCAGGGGTTGTGAAACCACAGGGGTTGAGAGGAAGTATAAGCAGGTTAGAGACACTTCCTGTGCCCGCCTGAGTTTTCACAGCATCCAGGAGCAGACAACCAGTAGGCAGACGTCTGCTTGCCCTGCCCAGGAGCTGCGGATCCCTGGTCTTCCACTAACACGCAAACCGAAGACTCTATAAAGCTCAGCAGAAGACTCGCCAAAGAAGTCGTGGTACAATCATAAATGAATGCCACCAAAAAAAAAAAAAAAGTGGGGGGGTCGCTCAGTAGGTTAAAGCCTCTGCCTTCGGCTCAGGTCATGATCCCAGGGTCCTGGGATCGAGCCCCGCATCAGGCTCTCAGCTGAGCGGGGAGCCTGCTTCCTCCTCTCTCTCTCTCTGCCTGCCTCTCTGCCTGCTTGTGATCTTTCTCTGTGTGTCAAATAAATAAATAAAATCTTTAAAAAAATGAGAGCGAAAGGAAGAAATAATATATCAGGTAGGAATAGGGAAGAAAGACCTTCTTTTCTCTTGACATTGCCGGATGCCCATAATGCACCGACAAGAAAAAGAGCAAGTTACAGATGGCGTATTTAGTAACTTACTTCTATTCGAAAAACAGAAAAAGAATATCCACAGAACAGGAGAAAATATTGGCAAATCCTGTATCTGCTATGGATATACACAGAACGCTCGTAACTCAACAGTAAAAAGATAAATGATCCAGCGTTTCAAATGGGCAAAGAATTTAAATACACATTTCCCCGAGGATGATATATAAGATTTTATCTTATTTATTTTAGAGAGCGAGCGAGCCCGCGAGTTGGGGGAGGGGCTGAGGGACAAGCAGACTCTCCACTGAGTGCGGAGCCTGACACGGGGCTCAGCTCTGGGCTCCTCCATCCCAGGGACACGGAGATCATGACCTGAGCCAAAACCAAGAGTCAGATGCTTAGCTGACTGAGCCACCCAGGTGCCCCTGGGTGACGATAGGTAAACAGGATGATAAGACAAATAGCAAGTCACAGAGAAAAGATGTTCAGTATCATCAGTCCTTAGGGAAATGCAAATCAAAACCAAAATAAGATACCACACGGCTAGAATAAGAAAGAAAGAAAAGAACACAGATCGATGAGGGTGTAGAGAAATTGGAGCCCCTGTACTTTGCCGGACGGATGTAAAATGGTGCTGCTGCTGTGGGAAACAGTCTGACAGTTTCTCAAAAGAAGTTAAACATAGAGTTACTACACAACCTAGCAATTCTAAAAGAATGGAAAATGGACGTTCGTACAAAACGTTCATACAAAAATGTATCCAATACTCATAGCAGCCTTATTCCTGTTCCGATGAACAGATCAAGAAAATGGACTCTATCCACACGATGGATTATTGTTCAACCATAAAAAGGAATGAAGCACTGATTCATGCCTTAAAGGGGACAAACCTTGAAAACCTTACACTAAGCACATACTGTGTGATTCCATTTAAGTGAAATGTCCAGAATGGGTAGATCTACAGAGATAAAAAATAGATGAATGGAGGGGCAACTGGGTGGCTCAGTGGGTTAAAGCCTCTGCCTTCGGCTCAGGTCGTGATCCCAGGGTCCTGGGATGGAGCCCCGCATCGGTCTCTCTGCTCAGCGAGAAGCCTCCTCCCCGTCTCTCTCTGCCTGCCTCTCTGCCTACTTGTGATCTCTGTCTGTCAAATAAATAAAATCTTGAAAAAAAATAGATTAATGGTTGCCAGGATGGGTGGGGGGAGTGGGGAATGAGGAGTGGCTGCTAATAGGAGTGACTGGTATCTAGAATACACAAAGAACTCTCGTAACTCAATAGGTAAAGGTTCCTTCTTGGGGTGGTGAAATGTTCTGTAATTAGTGGTGATGATTGTGCAACTTTATGAATATATTAAAAACCACTGAATGGGGCGCCTGGCTGGCTCAGTCGGAAGAGCATTTGACTCTTGATCTTGGGGTTGTGATTTTGAGCTCCATGTGGGGGGGTAGAGATTACTTGAAATTTAAAAAAAATCCTTAAAAACCACTGACTTGTACACTTATTTTTAAATGGCAAAGTTTTGGGCACCTGGGTGGCTCAGTCAGTTGAGCGGCTGCCTTCAGCTCAGGTCATGATCTCAGGGTCCTGGGATTGAGCCCCACATCGGGCTCTCCGCTCAGTGCTGAGTCCGCTTCTTCCTCTGCCTCTGTGATCTCTCTTGATTTCGCTCTCTCTAATAAATAAATAAATAAAATCTTTAAAATGGCAAAGTTTATGGTAGGTGAATTCTATCTTAAGGGGCGTCTGGGTGGTGCAGCGGGTTAAAGCCTCTGCCTTCGACCCAGGTCATGATCTCAGGGTCCTGGGATCAAGCCCCGCATCAGGCTCTGTGCTCAGCGGGAAGCCTGCTTCCTCCTCTCTCTGCTGCCTCTCTGCCTGCTTGTGATCTCTGTCTGTCAAATAAATAAATAAAATCTTAAAAAAAAAAAAAAGAGAGAGAGAGAGAGAAAGAAAATAAAAAAGGAAGTGGCTCAGTCCCTTAGGCATCCGAAGCTTGGTCAGGGCTCGGGTCTTGATCTCAAGGTTGTGAGTTCAAGCCCCACAATGGCCTCCACACTGGGTGTGGAACCTACTTAAAAAAACGAAAGAAAAAAAAAGAAAAGAAAAATAGGAGTTGAAACTGTGTGTGTGTGTGTGTGTGCGCCTGTGTGTGTAAAATCCGAAAGGACACACAACCAAACTCCGAACAGTGGTTATTTCTAAAAGAATAAGGTTTTCATGTTTCTGTATTGCCTGAATTTTTTTTTAACAATGAGGATGTATAACTTACGTAAGTTTAGAAAATAAAAATAATTAAAAACACAACAGAATAGAGGAACTTGTATTTGTTTCTGGGAAAGTGGGAACCCCTTCAGATTCTCCCTGTGTTGTGAGGAAGTCCTGTTTAGCTCGCAAGGCCCCTTCTAGTGTCATGGTCCGTGGGCTGATTTTGCAGACACATTATCTCTCATCTGCTGGTAGGTGGCTGCAGTGTGAGAAGTTGCATCCTGATACTTAGATAATATCAGGTAGTCTTTTTCAAATTCAGCTAAAATCAGATAATTCAGACTGGCTGCTTTGATCCTCTGTATGACAGTTACGGTTTGTATCTAATCAAATTATTTTGTGTCCTTCTGAAACTACAAAAAAAGAATACACATTTAAAAATTCAGACACAGGGGTGCCTGGGTGGCTCAGTGGGTTAAAGCCTCTGCCCTCAGCTCAGGTCGTGATCCCAGGGTCCTGGGATTGAGCCCCATGTCAGGCTCTCTGCTCAGTGGGGAACCTGCTTCCTCCTCTCTCTCTCTCTGCCTGCCTCTTTGCCTGCTTGTGATCTCTGTCAAATCAATAAATAAAATCTTTTAAAAAATAATTCAGACACCACAGGAATGTGTAAAGTAAAAGGATGAACACTCTCTTTTAATATCCACCCCCCCACACGCATACCCTAAATCTCAAAAATAACCACCGGCAACAATTTGGAGCTGTACCTTCTTCGTGACAGAAAAAAATTGTTAGTTCTAGTAATCAACCATACAGGTTGAACCTGTTTGGAGAAACTGTTAATTATCCCGCCACAGAACATCCAACTAGAATTAATAGTCAAATTGGCCCCTTCCAGAGTGAAGGTTTTCCTTTGGACTGTCTTCAAAATTTAAATTCTTTTTTTTTTTTATGGTTTTATTTATTTATTTGACAGACAGAGATCACAAGTAGGCAGAGAGGCAGGCAGAGAGAGAGAGGGAGAAGCAGGCTTCCCGCTGAACAGAGAGCCCGACGCGGGGCTCGATCTCAGGACCCTGGGATGATGACCTGAGCCGAAGGCAGAGGCTTTAACCCACTGAGCCACCCAGACACCCCTTAAATTCTTTTTTTAAAAAGATTTTTATTGGGTGGAGTTATGGACATTGGGGAGGGTATGTGCTTTGGTGAGTGCTGTGAAGTGTGTAAACCTGGCAATTCACAGACCTGTACCCCTGGGGATAAAAATATATGTTTATAAAAATAAAAAATTTTAAAAAAGATTTTTATTTATTTATTGGACAGAGAGAGAGATTACAAGTCGGCAGAGAGACAGGCGGGATGGGTGGGAGCAGGCTCCCTGCTGAGCAGAGCCTGGAGCAGGACTCGATTCCAGGACCCTGAGAGAGATTATGACCTGAGCCAAAGGCAGAGGCTTAACCTGCTGAGCCACCCAGGCATCCCAAAATTTAAATTCTTAAATTAGGGTGTAAGTGTATAGAATCTTCAGATGTATCAGTCATAACACCTGGAATAGAAGGAATTCGGGGGGGGGGCGCCTGGGTGGTTCAGTGGGTTAAAGCCTCTGCCTTCAGCTCAGGTTGTGATTTCAGGGTCCTGGGATCGAGGCCCACATCAGGCTCTCTGGGAGCCTGCTTTCCCCTCTCTCTGCCTGCCTCTCTGCCTACTTGTGATCTCTGTCAAATAAATAAAAAGAAATCTTTTAAAAATATAAAAAATATTTAAAAAAAAAAAAGGAATGCAGGAAATGATCTCAAGGTCACCACTGCTTGGGTTGTAGCTTAGCTTATGCTTCAGTAGGCAAACGCGCTCATTTACATATTTATCAGATTCTGGTTTTCAGCTTAAAAGAACAGAAGAATGGTTTTTTTCCCCTTCTCCTTGAGGACTGTAAGGTTGAGGAAGCTATAAAAGCGTAAGGAGGCCCCCAAGGATTCTAGGGTGTCATGGCTCCAGGTTGGAGAGAGAAGGTGACTTCGCTGAGGAGCGGGGGTGCAGAGATCTCAGGCTGGGGCCCGGTGGGGAAGTGCTGAGGCAAGATTTTCCTTACACACACACACACACACACACACACACACACACTTCATTAGTCCTGGGCCCTCATCAACCGTCACTTCTCCGAGGACCCACTCAGGTCTCTCTAGTCCGTGTGTTCAAATCCCCACCAGTTCCCATAGGAACAATTTACAACCACGACAGCTCTTTCTTCCTTCACTCTCCTGCCTCTAGAGAAGGTTCTACCTCCTGGGGAATTCCAAATTAACCTCAAGAAACCTGAGCATGTCTCTCTTAGGCTTTCAAAACTCAGAGGAGTGCCCCTTTTGCATACACAAGATCACGTCCAAGTTTATCGGCATGGCTTTCAAGGGCCTCACTGTCTCTCCGGACTCTGTGCTCTAACTTAGCTAGCCAATGACTCATCAGGGTTTAAACAGACCAAGTATCTAGAGAGGATTCTATGAAACTCAGAGCGTCGGCCATACTGCCAGCCCGTCTTGAGGAAATGGGCTTCAGTAGGTGCTTTCTGCTTGATGTTATCTCGCTTGCGTCAAATGAACAGTATGAAACCGACTGTGCTGGGGCGCCTGGCTGGCTCAGTTAGTGGAGTGTGTGCGACTTTTGACCTTGGGGGTGTGAGTTTGAGACCCACGCTGGGTGTAGAGATTAGTTAAAAATAAAATTACTTAAAAATTTTTAAAAATAAAATAAATAAAAGGAAAAGAAACTGCTGGTGCTGGCATGGCAAAGAGACAGCTGGCCATCCCCAAGGTCAGTGCTCAGGGTGAAGGTCGCCTCAGATAGATTTAACCCAAGAGATGCCAGCTCTCTTTGGGATGGCTTGATTGTTCCACTTACCTAACAGTTCCAGTGTTCCATGGAAGCGGACTCAAACATATCATCTCATGGGGGAGTGACAAATGAGACTCTCAACTGGGAGGTTCTGGAGAATCTGTGCATCTAAGATGCTCTCAGCATCCTGGATGGCTCAGGTCTTTTGTGTCCTTTGTCAGGTACAATGATTTCAGTTATGCCTTAGTTTTCTAAGTGTTCATCTGAAAACAATGAGGATTTTCTCTTGCTCCACTCAAGAGAGGAAACAAGACTGTGTGTCCAGCCATCTCTCGTCTTCATCACTGCTCATCCCCTGGCCCGAGCGACCATCCGCTTGTGCCTAGACTTTGTGGCAGTCCCCTAAATGGTCCCTCTGCTTCTAAGCTTGTCTCTGCTATAGTCTGCTCTCCACACCGTAGCCAGAGAGATCCTTTAAAAATATAGACCAGATCATTTTATTCTCTTGCTCAAAACCCTCCAGCTTCTGTTCTGAAGGGAGCCAACTGATTGCTAACCTGCCACCAACTTATTATTTAATTTCATACATTAAGTTAAATCTATTATTTAATTTGGGCCTCCACTTTCAACTCCCCAACCTCTCTTTCTTGGACAATACAGCTTTTTGCTCCGAAGAGTCTAGACCCTGGAAAGCAAAAGCCTCTTCATTGTCTTTAGCAGCAAGAGGAGCCCCAAGCAGTCACTCATCAGTAAATGTTTGCTGACTACATATTTGTCTACTAGGCTCCACGCACTGTTCTAGGTACTGGGGATACAGCAGTGAATAGCGACGACAAATAATAAAGCTGTCCTGGCAGAGTTTATATTGTAATAGGGAAGATGGACAATAACCCAGGTGGATAAGAAAATTGGATAGTATAAGTAGAAGCCCACAAGTGCTAAGGAGCAAAATTAAAAGGAGTTGATGCAGGAATGAGCCATGAGGCTTTCTTGGGAAAGCCAAGCAAAAGAATGGCAAGTACAAAGGCCCTGAGGCAGAGGTATGATGGAATGAGCAAAGAGCCACAACAGCAGTGTAGTTGAAAAGGAGTGAGCAAGAGGGGGACTGAGTTTCAGAGAGACAGTGAGATGACTGATAGGTTAAGGCTTTCTGGGCTACAGTGAGAACTCTGGCTCGTATTTTGAGTGAAATGGAGCAGCACTGGAGGGTTTTGAGCAAGAGAATAAAATGATCTGGTCTATATTTTTAAAGGATCTCTCTGGCTACGGTGTGGAGAGCAGACTATAGCAGAGACAAGCTTAGAAGCAGAGGGACCATTTAGGGGACTGCCACAAAGTCTAGGCACAAGCGGATGGTCGCTCGGGCCAGGGGATGAGCAGTGATGAAGACGAGAGATGGCTGGACACACAGTCTTGTTTCCTCTCTTGAGTGGAGCAAGAGAAAATCTTCATTGTTTTCAGATGAACACTTAGAAAAATACAGAAACTGGAGGACGCAGAGGGGACGGGCCAGAGAAGGGCGCAGACATACAGAGAGATGGATGCCGTGAGACGGAACCGTGAGGTCTATGAACGAGGCGTGGGATGGCTTGGAGGGCTAAGGCCTTAGTTCCAGTGCGGCCATGCTGAGCCCTTTCCCTTGTGGTGCTTAAATGAATTCAAGGTTGCATGACGTAAGGGCGTGGCAGCGGGGAGCCTCTGAGCTTGCTTGGGGACCAGGGGGCTCCCGGCTGATGTAGATGGCAGCGGGAAAAGCAAGCCGGGGCGTCCCCCGTACCCCACGGCCCCCAGCCCACCAGCCCCGACTGCCTACGAACCCAGGACAAACCAGGGCAAGGTTCTCTTTTCAGATCTACCCCGAGGACCTGCTGCTGCAAAGCAGCTGGTTGCCATCCACAGCAGCCTGCTAGCCGCGGCTCCCCACCCACCACTTCCTCCTGGGTAAGTGATATAGGCCACTTTGGTCAGGATGGTTCTCTTTCCCCTGCTTCCCACCTGCCAGGAAGTTAGAGGGAGAAGCGACCGTGCGAAGGAGACTGGGCGGGGGGGGGGGGGGGGGTCACAAAGCCCCCGAGGGCCCCAGAGTGGGTGGGGCTGGGAGGCCACCCCCCTATTCCGTGGCTCTTGTGATCTCATGGCTAGGGGCACCAGGGCATTCTAAAGTTCTAGAAACTCTACTTGGGATTTTCTGAGGGAGGGCTGAGCTGCATGCACCACAGGCAGGGGTGTTCTGCCAGATGGCTCTCTTGAGTACTCACGGGCAGGCCATGGAGCTGACGGAAAGCAAACAAATACATTTGTCTGAAGGGTATCACGAAGCCCTTAGAAAAACCCAAATACCACCAGGTCTTCCAGGTGGCTGCAAGAGAGCCCCTTCTCCACCTCTTCAACAAAGGCTGAAGAAGGTTGTCCTTCGGCGCCGACCTCAGCCCAACTTTCCACATACTCCAAATTTCTCAGCAAAGAGAACTTGGCCGAGCTGGGGTGAAACGTCCAGCCTGTGGGAACCAGCTACTGCCAAGGGAACGGGGTCCTAAACACAAACCAGCCTCTGGCCACCTCACCCCCAACCTTGGAAGTTCTTCGTTACCTGGGGCCAGCTCAAATCTCACTCGACAACTTTCTTTAGCTTCATGCCCTGCTTTCCTCCCCACAGTCTCCACCAGCCTTTGCCTGGACCGTGCATTCCCCTCGCCGCGAACCGAAACCGTCCCAGCCCGGAGGCCTCCGGCCAACTTCTTTGTGCCATCCTTTAGGATACCTTGGGTTAGAAGTGTTGTCCTAGGGGCCTGGGGAGCGCAGTCAGGTAAGTTCCGACTCTCGGTTTCAGCCCCGGTCATGACCTTGGAGTCATGGTCTTGGGATGGTGACCTGGGGGTGGTGAGAGGGAGCCCAGCGTCAGGCTCCGCACTCGGCAGGGAGTCTGCTCGGGAACCTGTCTCTCCCCCTCCCTCTGCCCCTCCTTTCTCTCTCTCAAGTAAATAAATAAATAAATAAGTGAAAATCTTTTGAAAACAATAGTAACAAAATTTCAGATTTGAAAGGACTCTCAAATATCACCTAATTCAACTTTGGCCTACTGCACTCAAGTCCCTGATGTCATGCTTCCTAGTAAATCTTCAACCAGGTTCTCCTGCCAGCCCTCCAGAGTCAGGATGCTCACGACTTCCCAAGGAGGTCCACTGCGTCTCCGTCGGCTCTGCTCATAGGAAAATGCTTTCTTGTATTACATGTGAGCTTGCCTCTCTGTGACTTCCATGCTTTAGACCTGGTTCTCTCCAGCTGAAACGCCCGCGACAAATTTGTTCTCTTTCCCCTCTGGAAGCCTCTTCAGAAGTGTGGATGCAGCTTATCAGTCTCTCTTCCAGGCTGAACAAGTATATCTAATTCCCCTTAAGACAAAGTCTCAAGTCCTCTGACCATCCCAGGAGGAACACCTGTTAAAGCGATCCTCTAAAATCTGGTGCCTTGGGACGCCTGGGTGGCTCAGTTGGTTAAGCAGCTGCCTTCGGCTCAGGTCATGATCCCAGCGTCCTGGGATCGAGTCCCACATCAGGCTCCTTGCTCCGCGGGGAGCCTGCTTCTCCCTCTGACTTTGCCTTCCACCCTGTCTGCCTGTGCTCGTTCTCGCTCTCTCTCATAAATAAATAAAATATTTAAAAAAAAAAAAAATCTGGTGCCTTGAAATAAATACAACAAAGATATTCAAGGAAATACTTTTTTTTTTTTTTAAGATTTTATTTATTTATTTGACAGACAGAGACCACAACTAGGCAGAGAGGCAGGCAGAGAGAGAGGGGGAAGTGTAAAGTTTTTTTCCGGCGAGATAAACACCACACCAGGCAAAGTGCGTGTAAGGCAAGGTTTATTAAAGGTTCTCTCCGGTGAGGTTTCAGGGCCCAGGTGAAGGGGAGCCGGGAAAGCTGCGCCGGGAGGAGGTGGGCACCCTCGGGCGAGGTCCCGCGACTCTGGAAAGCAGAGTGGGGGAAGTCGCGCCCAAGGCAGGGAGGAGGGGGCTTTTAGGGGGTCTCGGGGAAAGCTCAGGGGTCTTTTGGCAAGTTTCCCTTATTCGGATATCCCGCTGCTCATCGGGATCCCATTGGTCCACAGGAGCCCGGGGCGGGGGTCTCAGGGTCCTGCTTGGGCCTTTGTTCTCCGGTCCGAGCTCAGTCTTGTGGCGGGAACTTTCTGCCCCTTCCTGCCAGCCCAACAGGAAGCAGGCTCCCCGCTGAGCAGAGAGCCCGATGCGGGGCTCGATCCCAGGACCCTGAGATCATGACCTGAGCCGAAGGCAGCAGCTTTAACCCACTGAGCCACCCAGGCGCCCCTCAAGGAAATACTTTAATTAAAAAAGGGAAAAATAGGGACATGTGTGTGGCTCAGTCCGTTAAGCATCTGCCTTCGGCTCAAGTTATTATCCCAGGATCCTGGGATAGAGCCCCGCAGAGGGCTCCCTGCTCAGTGGAGAGCCTGTTTCTCCCTCTCCTTCTGCCTGCTACTCTCCCTGCTTGTTCTATCTCTCTCTGTGTCGAGTAAATAAATAAAATCTTTTTTTTAAAGGTTTTATTTATTTTGACACAGAGAGACACAGAGAGAGGGAACACAGCAAGGGAGAGGGAGAAGCAGGCTTCCTGCTGAGCAGAGCGCCCAACGCAGGGCTGGAACCCAGGACCCTGGGATCATGACCTGAGCCAAAGGCAGACGCCCAACAACTGAGGCCCAAATAAAATCTTTTAAAAAATATAAAAGGAAAAAATAAATTGAATATCTAGCAATAATAAGAAGTTGGTTATACCAGTTAAGTAAACCCGTTTTATGAAATACTACTCAGCCTTTAGCAAAATATGGTAGATTGACATGTACTGGCACAGAAAGATTGTCATGCGGATGTAAGGAGAAGAAAAGCGAATTACTGGTGTGTGTCACATCTTTTTTTTATTATTATTAAGATTTTATTTATTTGAGAGAGCACAGAGGTGAGCTCCAAATATCAAGGCATCAATCTCTCACCTTATCACATTCTTTCCACATATTCATTCAACAAAGTTCCCTACGGCCTTCTCTGCACCAGAGCCCAAGCTGGGCGTTGAGCTCCTGGAATCCAGTGAGGTGTGGTCCTAGGTATGAGGACCTCACAGATGTCAGAGAAAATCTAGTGTGATAATTGCTAAAACAAGGAAATTTCAGGGTTATAGGGTCACAGGGGAGGGATTTCCTGAAGTCTTAAAGATAATGGGCTTTGTTGGGCATGAAGCATTGTTGAGTAATTAACAGTGACTGGTGCAAAGGCCCTGAGGCAGAGAGAACTGTGCTGTGTTCTGTCCATCCCATACCCTACTCTACCCTAGTCCAAGTCGCCACCATCCTCTGCCACAGCATTCCTTTCCTGTCTGTTCTTGATATAGCAGCCAGAGTGATCTTTCAAAACCACAAATACAACCATGCCACCTCCCTGCTTAAAACCAATCCTGTGACTTCCCCTTTCTCTTAGGAAAAAAAATTACAAAATTCCTTCACATGGCCCATTGGATCTTTTTTAAAAAATATTTTACTTATTTATTTGAGAGAACGAATACATGAGAGAGAGAGAGAGAGAAAGGGTATAGACAAGCAGCAGGGGAGGCAGAGGAGAAGAAGCAGGTTCTCTGCTGAGCCCAATGGAGGGCTCGATCCTAGGACTCTGGGATCATGACCTGAGCTGAAGGCAGATGTCTTTACTGACTGAGCCACCCAGGCATCCCAACCTTGGGGGATCAGATCTTCCATCTAATCCATCAGGAAATCTGTTGGTTCCAGAATTCCCCAAATATGAGCACTTATCATTATCTCCGACGCAACCAAGTCACCATGGTCTCTCCCCTGGGTTTTTGCCAACCCAGTCCACTCTCACCCCAGCCAGAGTGACCATGTAACCCTTCTGGTCTCAACCATCCCATGGCTCCCGTCTTACCCAGAGCCAAAGCTGAAGGCCCTACCATTGTCCAGGGGCCCTGCACACCCGGCCTTTCTTTGCCACTGTGATGTCACCTCCTCCTCCCTCACCAGCCACACTGGCCTCCACCCAACTCACGAGACTTGCTCATCTTGGGGCCTTTGCCATGGGTGCTTTTCTGCCAAGAATGCTGTTTTGCCAGGTTATGCCATGAGTCCTTCCTCAGCACCTTCCAAATCACCTTCTCACTCTTTATCTCCCTCTCCGAACCTTCCATTCTCTGAGCTCTGCCATCACTCTGAGTCTCTCTCTGTCCTGCGTCTCTCTTGTTATTAGCAGTAACTCAGTATGGCTTCTCACATTTACCCCAAAGGCAAAGATGAAACTTCCTGCCCCATAAGGTGATGGAAGATGGTTAATAGTGTGAGGGGCCGTGAACATGGGTGTCAGTTCTGAAGTTTCCCAAGGTACAGCCTATTGCTGGCAGCCCCACAGAGCAAGCCCAGGGGAGGTGGGATTGGGAGCTGAGGCTGTGCCTGGCCTGGGTCTGGCTCAGGGTCGGGGGCCTGCGATGGGAACACTGACCTGGATGTTGGGCCAGGGTGGTGGGGGCTGAGACCAATGGGGAATATTTTGACCTCTGGGGTTTTACTGCAGAGTAAAGTCAGATTACATCAGTCCTACAAAGACCTGTAAGGTGCTATGTCCTGTGCTATCTTCACCAATCTTGTGACGCACCTGTATGACCTCATTCCCTTCAGCTCTCTCCACTCAATGTGTACCAGTCATCCTGGCTGCCTTGTTGCTCCTAGAATGCCCCAGGTATATTCCTGCCTCAGGGCCTTTGCACTTGCCATTCTCTGCCTGAAACACTCTTTCCCAGATATCTGCATGCCATTCTTCCCTTTATTCAGATCTTTACTTCAAAGTCACATCCACATACCGGATTTCCTTTCCTCCCTCTCTTCAGACTTCATCACTCCCTCCTCGATATCTGTTCCCAACTAATCATTGATCTTACGTATTGCGATCTCTTTCCGTTAGTATGTCAGCTCCATGAGGACAGGGACTTCTGCCTGGAATTCACTGTGACAGCTTCAGTATCTAGTGCACCAAAGTTTTCAATAAATAGGGGGCACCTGGGTGGTTCAGTCCATAAAATGTCCAACTCCTGGTTTCAGCTCAGGTCATGATCTCAGGGTCATGTGATCAAACCCCACCTCAGGCTCCACATTCAGCACAGAGTCTGCTTCAGATTCTTTCTCCCTCCTCCTCTGCCCCTCCCTGCCTGTGCTCTCTGTCAAATACATAAAATCTTTTTTTAAAAAGTTTTCAATAAGGATTTATGAATGATCCCAGCGGGGGTGTTGACATCTATTAATGACGGATTATTTTCACCCATTATGTCATTTCTTACTAGAAATACTAGGAATGATCCCGTTTTTGTTTTAAAAAGTTAAGAAGTATAAGCAAGAAGACAGCACACAGCCCCACTTGACCTGGAGGGGTGACAGGGCGCCCCCTGGAGTTCAGTGCGAGGTAGTGGCTCCCCTCACACCTTGAAGGAAAATGTCTAAAATTCACTCTACTAAGTGTTGCGAACACCTTCTCTCTGAGAGGAGGGATTTCGAGTTATTTAACTTTATTCCTTTTTACTAAGCTACATTTTGTGATTTTTCTCCAATGACAGCATAATGATTGTGTAATAAGTTTTTTGGCTTAGTCTACAGAGTATGCAACTCTTTGATTTCAGGATTGTAAGTTCGAGCCCCACCTTGAGTGCAGAGATTACTTAAAAATAAATACTTTAGAAAAATTAAAAAATAGAAATAAAATAAAATGTTTTTTAAGTGCACTAAACAAAAAAAAAGAAAGAAAAGAAAATGTTTACTAAACTAATTGAAGTATTTTCAGTATACTAGAAAAACACTGAGTGTATAGTTTACCACAATTTAAAAACTCTTTAAAGTGTGCTGAACCTGGGGCACCTGATTGGCTCAGTCAATAGAGCATACAGCTCCTGACCTTGGGGTTGTGAGTTTGAGCTCCACGTTGGGTGTTGAGATGACTTAAAAATAAAATCTTAGGGGCACCTGGGTGACTCAGTGGGTTAAAGCCTCTGCTTTCAGCTCTGGTCATGATCCCAGGTTCCTAGGATCGAGCCCAACATCTGGCTCTCTGTTCAGCAGGAAGCCTGCTTCCCTCTCTCTCTGCTTGCCTCTCTGCCTACTTATGATCTCTGTCTGTCAAATAAATAAAATCTTTTAAAAAATAAAATAAAATCTTAAAAAATAAAAACATAAAGTGTACTGAACCTTAAAGGGTAGTGTTATAACTGGAAACTATCATAATGCGAAAAAACTAACGAGCATTAGCCCCATTGCTTTTGTTGTATGTGAAAACCAAATGAAAGGCTCCATTCAAACCGTCTTATTCTTTAAAACCTCTCTCCTTCGTCTGCTTTCCCACCTCCAGGTCTGTACTCTTGCCATCTCTGACCCGTAAGTTTTAACCCAAGCCATAAACGTGGTTCACTGGCTCTCTCAGTGAAAAACAAGAACAAGATAAAAGGAATGCTTTCAGATGCTCATGACACAGTCACAAGGATCAACCTCGAGAGGCACAAGCGTCTGCTGTCTGCTCAGGTCATGATCCCGGGATCCTGGGACTGAGCCCGGAACTGGGCTCCCTGCTAGCAGGGAGTCTGCTTCTCCCTCTCCCTCTGCAGCTCCCCCTGCTTGTGCTCTCTTGCTTGCTCTCTCTTCCTCTCTGTCAAATAAATAAAATCTTGAAAAAAAAATCCAAACTGTCATAAATGCCAAGAGGAGAAAGTTCAAAGAACAAAGAGAGCATATTAACAGGGGCACCTGATCTAATCACATTCTGACCCAGGTGAGGTGACTACACATGTAAGCAGAGTGTTTTCATTTTACCCTTAGTAATAAGATCGGTCACAGGTACAATGTACTGAACACTTTATTTTTTTTTTTTAAGATTTTATTTGACAGACAGAGATCACAAGTAGGCAGAGAGGCGGGGGGGGGGGGGGGGAAGCAGGCTCCCCGCCAAGCAGAGAGCCCGATGTGGGGCTCCATCCCAGGACCCTGAGATCATGACCTGAGCCGAAGGCAGAGGCTTTAACCCACTGAACCACCCAGGTGCCCCCTACACTGAACATTTTACAAAGAAGGTTTCATAGTGGAGATTTTCATATGATCCTTATACCAGATCCTAAGCCGAGATGACCCTCATTTTACAGAAGGGGAAACTAAGATGTACAAAGGTTGTATCTCTTCTTTAAGGGCAGACAGCTCACTGACAGCTAATCCAACGTTCAGAAAAAATCCAGAGGTCTCTTGCTTCCATATATCTTGTTTTTTCATTATTTCGTTTACCTTTTAGTATTTTTAATTCTGAAATATAGCATCTTTTCCTTTTTTAAAAAATGTTGACATGCACTTTACAAAAAGAGCATGGGAAAAATAGATGTGCGTGATTTAAAGAACATCATGCAACTACACCCCAGACAAAGAACAGAAAACGGAACCCTAGGCCCCCTTCCCCAGAGATAATCCCTACACTAAATTTTGTTAATCATCCACACTCTTACTCTTTTTTTAAAAATTTTTAATTTTTTAACATATTATTTAATGTAGTATTAGCCCCAGGGGTACAGGTCTGTGAATCGCCAGGTTTACACACTTCACAGCACTCACCATAGCACATACCTTCCATAATCCAACCACCCTCTCCCTACCCACCCCCACCCCGGCAACCCTCAGTTTGTTTTGTGAGATTAAGAGTCTCTTATGGTTTGTCTCCCTCCCGATCCCAACTCTCTTACTCTTAAAAACGTTTTTTTTTTTTTTTAATCATTTTGCATCTCTTATCAATATATTATTGCTTTGCCTGGTGTTAAACTTTGTATAAATGGCATCTTAGGGGCGCCTGGGTGGCTCAGTTGGTTAAGCGGCTGCCTTCGGCTCAGGTCATGATCCCAGCGTCCTGGGATCGAGTCCCACATCGGGCTCCTTGCTTGGCAGGGAGCCTGCTTCTCCCTCTGCCTCTAGCCTGCCACTCTGTCTGCCTGTGCTTGCGCTCTGTATCTCTCTCTCTCTAACAAATAAATAAAAAATCTTTAAAAAAATTAAATAAATAAATAAATAAATAAATGGCATCTTAGTTTATGGATTCTTCTGCAACGGGCTTCTTGCTCCCAACATTTTATCTTTGAGATTATCCATATTGATGATGTCTAGACCTATCATTCATTTTCACAGATAAACAATGTCCCATTGGGTAGTTATACGATGATTTGTTTATATATTTATATTTATATTTTATATTTATATTTATAATGCGTTCCCTGTTAACAGACACACGGAAGACCACTGTTCTGGTCTTCCAGTCTTCTTTTTCTTTAGGAAGACAAAGGGACTTGTTTTTATTTTTTTTTTAAATTCCAAGATGTTATAAGTTTTGTGAATTTAAATTCCAGCCCCTACTACATCCACACTAACAGTGGTGTACAATACTAGGTTCTGTCATTTATGTTAAGCTTACCAACGGCCAGGAACCATGTTAGGAGCTTCACACATATTTTAAAAATTTAATTCTCATAAACACTCCATCTGGTGTCTATCATTATCTTCAGGTGAAAGGACTATTTTATAGGTACTGAAAGTGGGGTTCCTAAAGGTTAGACAATTCGCCCAAGGTCATTAGGAGAGCCTAGACTGCAACTCAGTCTAATTTTAATGTTTGAGTTTCTTCCAGTTTACTCCATGCCTTCACACTGTACTGAAGAATAATAAAAGCTAAATGTAATGACTTACGAGAAGAGCTATAAGTATCTCCTATATTTTTACATTTTTTAAAAGATTTTATTTATTTATTTGACAGACAGAGATCACAGGTAGGCAGACAGGCAGGCAGAGAGAGAGGAGGAAGCAGGCTCCCTGCTGAGCAGAGAGCCCGATGCAGGGCTTGATCCCAGGACCCTGAGATCATGACTTGAGCCAAAAGCAGAGTCTTAACCCACTGAGCCAACCAGGCGCCCCATTTTTACATTTTTAATTGTGGTAAAATACACATAACATAAAATTTACCGTCTTACCTCTTTTAAGTGTATAGTTCAGTAGTGTTCATTCCTCACATTGTTGTGTAATCAATCTCCAGAGCTCCTACATTCTTGCACGTGTCTCCTGAGGCACCTTTGCAGGAGTTTCTCTAGGGCATGTTTTATGGCTAGAACTGACGGGGGGGTGGGTTTGCACATGTCTGATTTAATCAGTTAAAGCCAAGCTCTTTTACAAAATGGTTGTACCAATTTATAGTCTCATAGGCAGGTTGTTGTTGTTTTAAGTATGTAATACACTTAAATAGCAGGGAGCCTGCATCTCCCTCTGCCTGCTGCTCCCCTTGCTTGTGCTCATTAGCTCTCTCTCTCTCTGACAAATATATAAGTAAAATCTTTTTTTAAAAATTCAAAAAAAAAAAAAAAAGGGCACCTGGGTGACTCAGTGGGTTAAAGCCTCTGCCTTCGGCTCAGGTCATGATCCCAGGATCCTGGGATCGAGCCCTGCATCGGGCTCTCTGCTCAGCAGGGAACCTGCTTCCTCCTCTCTCTCTGTCTGCCTCTCGGCCTACTTGTGATCTCTGTCTGTTAAATAAATAAAATCTTTAAAAAAAATTTTTCAAAAAAATTTAAGGTCCAAATGTTAAAGGAACAAGAAGATAATTCAGTGAAGAATCTCCCATCCAAAATCACCTCATTCCCTCCCCAGGGGCAATCAATTCACCAGTTTCTCGTGATTCTCCTCCCAGAAATATGCCACTGCATACATTTCCTCCTTTTACAACAAATAATAGTATTCTATAAATACTGCTCAGAAGTTTGCTTGTTTCTCTTAACAAACATCATAGATGATATAACCTGGTGGTCTTTGGAACAGATTTGCTTGGATTCATATCCAGCTCCATTCTAAACTGGCTATGACCTTGAGTGGGTCATTTAATCTCTCTGTGCATTATATTCCTTATCTGTAAAACGTGGAAAGAATCCTAACTCAAAGGTTTTTGTAAGAACTAAGTTAGTTAATATACTAAAGCATTTAGAAAGATACCTCTTAGAATTGTAACTATTATCAATATAATTATATCAATGTTTTCTCCTTCTGTTTTAGAGTTGCTTGGGTAGTCTATTATATAAATGTACCACGATTTATTTTAATCACAATTGATAAACATTTAAGTTCTTTCCAGTATGTTAATATTACAAGCAGCACAGAAATAACAAAACAAAATAAAAG
Source organism: Mustela nigripes (assembly GCF_022355385.1). Lineage (NCBI taxonomy): Eukaryota > Metazoa > Chordata > Mammalia > Carnivora > Mustelidae > Mustela > Mustela nigripes. Next base: position 16,307,563 of record NC_081567.1, read on the forward strand.
AACTCTATCATTTCCCACTCACAGCCCCTGAGTACATCTGGAGGATAAAGTCCTAGAACTGGAACTGCTGAGTCAAAGGTGTTATATAAAGTTGTGTTCTTAATAGACATTGGCAAATTGCTCTCAATGGACACATTACAGATTATCATATATACTAACTTAAAGATCTCTAGCCACTTTAGAACAGAACAAGATAAGCCACTTTGTTGCCCAGAAGTCAACTGATGCCCGAGAGGGAAAGTGACTCAGAGTTAGTGGTGGACTTAAGAGTCTTAGAGGACTTTAAGATCTTATTCTTTAAGCGTCATTTCGACCCCCCAGTGCGGGGCTGGCATTCAAGACCCCGAGGTCAAGAGGCCCATGTTCTTCGGACTGAACCTGCCAGGCGCCCCTGAGACTCGGAATTCTCTGAAGCCCATTTTAACATTTCATTATTTTGTGGCTAGTGCTTGCTTGCTTCAGGGTAGTAGCTTCCTATCGAATTTCTCATTATTTCCGAATTTTTCCCTGGGCTGTTTTCCTGGTCCCGGGCTGGTCCCGAGCGCTGTGTGTCCAGTGACCCCCGGACCACTGCGACCTGCGTGAGCTCTGCCAAGGGACCGATCTGCCCCAGCTTCGGAATCGCGGCCCCTGGGCAACGGTCTCCAGGGGAGCAAAGTCCCGCCGGCCGCGGCCCGGAGAGCGTTTAACCGGCCGCGGGCAGCGAGCCGCGGCGCCGGCGGGGAGGGTCACCGGGACCTCCCGCTGTAACTGCCCTGCGGACGGGAGGAAGCCCGCCTCTCGGGGGCGGAGTCCTCATTGGGCGGCGCGGCTGTCAATCACCGGGACTATAAGCAGCGGAGCCGGCGGCCCCGCCCCCGGGACGGCGAGGAGCGCGCGGCGCGGCGGGAGTGCGGCGGCGCGGGCCGGGCGGGCGCGGCGGGGACGTCTGCGGTCGGCGGTGGCCGGCGCGGGGAGCAGGGCCGCGCTCCGCTGCGCTCCGTGTCCCCCCGCACCGGCAGGCGCCATGGCGGAGGCCGCGGGCACCGGCGCCGGCGGAGAGGCGGCGGCCGCGGCCGGCGCGGGCCCCGCGGGCTTGTCCCCGGGCCGGGGCTTCGCGAGCTACCGGCCCTTCGAGCCCCAGGCGCTGGGCCTGAGCCCGAGCTGGCGGCTGACGGGCTTCTCCGGCATGAAGGGCTGAGGCTGCAAGGTCCCCCAGGAGACGCTGCTCAAGCTCCTGGCGGGACTGACGCGGCCCGACGTGCGGCCGGCGCGGGGCCCGGGCCCGGGCCTGGGGGGGGCCCGCGAAGAGCCGGCGCAGGAGGGAGGCCTGGCGGCCGGGGCCGAGCCCAGCGCCCCGTCTCCGGCCCTGGGCATTGGGATGGACTCGTGCGTCGTCCCGCTGAGGCACGGGGGCCTGTCGCTGGTGCAGACCACGGACTTCTTTTACCCCCTGGTGGAGGATCCCTACATGATGGGGCGCATAGCCTGTGCCAACGTGCTGAGCGACCTGTACGCCATGGGCATCACCGAGTGTGACAACATGCTGATGCTGCTCAGCGTCAGCCAGAGCATGACGGACGAGGAGCGGGAGAAGGTCACGCCGCTGCTGATCCGGGGCTTCCGCGACGCCGCCGAGGAGGGAGGCACCGCCGTGACCGGGGGGCAGACGGTGGTAAACCCTTGGGTTATCGTCGGGGGGGTTGCCACTGTGGTGTGCCAGCCCAGCGAGCTCATCATGCCCGACAGCGCGGTCGTGGGGGACGTGCTCGTGCTGACCAAACCCTTAGGAACGCAGGTCGCGGTCAACGCCCACCAGTGGCTGGACAGCCCCGAGCGATGGAGTAAAGTCAGTATGGTGGTGTCCAGGGAGGAGGTGGAGCTGGCCTACCAGGAGGCCATGTTCAGCATGGCGACGCTGAACAGGACGGCCGCCGCCTTGATGCACACGTTTAACGCGCACGCGGCCACCGATGTCACCGGCTTCGGCATCCTGGGACACTCTCAGAACCTGGCCAAGCAGCAGAGAAACGAGGTGTCGTTTGTGATTCATAATCTGCCCATTATTGCCAAGATGGCAGCCATCAGCAAGGCCAGCGGGCGCTTCGGGCTCCTTCAGGGGACCTCGGCGGAAACCTCCGGGGGATTGCTGATTTGTCTGCCAAGAGAACAGGCAGCTCGCTTTTGCTCCGAAATCAAATCTTCCAAGTACGGAGAGGGCCACCAGGCATGGATCGTCGGGATTGTGGAGAAGGGAAACCGGACAGCCCGGATCATTGACAAGCCTCGAGTTATTGAGGTCGTACCTCGGGGGGCTACTGCTACTGCTCTGGCTCCTGACAATTCCAGTGCCGCCTCTGAGCCGAGTTCATGAGATGGAATAGCACAAGCTGTTTGGACCTTAGAGCCTTTGTACACAATCATGAACAATTCTCAGAACTTTATTTTAAGAAGAAATTTCCAAAGAAGGCCTCCTGCACAGTAGTTCCAGTGGCCCTTTCGAGGTCATTTGAATCCGCCCATCATAAGCTGCACATTCCAAGGCCAGAAGTAACATTTTGGACTTCAGGGGGGAGGTTTGTTCATCTCATATGTGGAAGAAAAGCAGAAAAACCTCTGTTAGTTCTTTCCAAGAGCAAGATAAAGCTATTCTGGTTTGAGGGATTTTTTTTTTTTTTCTTTCTTGGCACTGGGTTGATTCATGCCTGCACAGGGAGTGAGGTTATTTGTTAGAATTACATACACACCAAAAAAAAAAAAAAAAGTAAATTGCAAAATTATTTAGATCAGAAGCAAATAAGTTTGGACCAATACTGTTGATAAATCTAAATTGTTAAGAGAGATCTTACATTGCATTGTCAAATTCTTCATTAGATTTTTCTGAAGTACTGGCTCTTTCCTGCTTTGGACAAGAATTGAGCAGCTTGTCCAATGACTGGGAAAGGAGGACCTGCGACCATCTCATTTGGTCTCTGTTAATGACGTCTCTCTCTCTAAACCCCTTTAAGGACTGGGAGAGGCAGAACAAGCCCCAGAGCCCAAACCTTGGTGGTCATTAAGATATTCAATCTTGTGTTGAAAATTCCTGGTGATTTAATCAATAAAGTAATTTTTAGCGAAATAAATAAAAAGGACTTTGTGGAAAAATTCTTGTGGCTAATGTTTGGATTCTTGGAATTCTGACTCTTTTACAGTCTTACAAAATGAACCAATTGATATATTTAGAGTCTGGCAAGTGGCGAGCGCAAATGTTTTCCCGGATTCTGGACACAGGATTTAACACCTAGATTTAGGTTTGCACCCCTCTCCCTGTGTTGATAGCAAAGGACTCAAAACGGGCATAAAACCCAAGGGCTAGCAGATGGGAGAGGAAAAGAAAGGGCCCAACACTTCTTGGAAGATTTGGGTAAGTGACTTAGCAGAAGAGAGGAAGCCAAAGGAAATTCCTTCAGAGTTGGGGAATACTAACAGGAAGCAAGATGTGCTTTGGAGGTACTAACGGGTCAAGGGTGGGGGTAAAGACAGATACTGTTTGAAAGCTTCTATACAGGGTAATTATAATTAGATCTCTGAAGTTCACAAACCTGTCCCCCATGTCACATAACCAGATGACTGCCTCTTACGTCTGTTGGTAAAGGGAGGTTTAGTTTCTAGAAAATGAATTTTAAAAATACTACAAAGCTGGGGACACCATAGTAAAGGACAGGGGACCAAAAATAAAAATAAAGACTGAAAGAGACTGTCCCAGCCCGCTTACCCCCCTTAAAAACACTGTCTGGGAAGTTTATACTGCCTTTGCTTCTCTGGAGAAAAATGTGCCCAGAAATAAAGACCTATATGAACATTCGGTGAGCCCCCAGCGAAAATCCCTGTGCCAGGAAGCCTCCCGGTTGAACAGTTTCACTTCGGCACATTCTTTTCAATGCCCCATACTTTTTTTTTTTTTTTTTAAGATATTTATATGACAGAGATCACAAGTAGGCAAAGAGGCAATCAGATAGAGTGAGGGGGAAGCAAGCTCCCTGCTGAGCAGAGAGCCCAATGCAGGGCTCTATCCCAAGACCCTGGGATCATGACCTGAGCCAAAGTCAGAGGCTTTAACCCACTGAGCCACCCAGGTGCCCCTCCATGCCCCATTCTTAAATATAAGCGGTCAAGGATCACCAGACATTTGAGGTAAGCCTCTAACTTGAAAACAAGTCAAAGAAAGCAAAAAACTCAGTAAAGAGATAAAACAGGGAGTAGAAGAAGAAAAAAAGAGGTAAAGAAGATAGTGTTCATAAAAAGATAATGAGAACGAAGCATTTAGAATATAAAATTTAAAGTTTTCAAAATTCAGTACAATACTTAGAAGACAAATTTGAAGAAATTTATCAGAAAGTAGAACAACAACAAAAAGATGCACAATAGAAGGAAAAAAATATGGAAATTAGAGGAAAGCCCAGAGGTTCAACATCTAGGAGGAATTCCAAAGAGATAATAAAGGAAATGGAAGGAAAAAATACATGAAATGATATAAGAAAATTTTCTAAAATTTAAAAAAGTTGTAGATACCACATATCTCCTGACTTCCCAGCATAGTGAATGAAAAATGACATACATTAATTTTTATTAAATTATAAAATACCAGTGATAAAGAGAAATGCTTTATATGTGTGTGTATATATTTTTCTTTGAACTGCCAACAGTTCAAAGAAACTGTTGCAGTTTTTTTTGCATTTTGCAAATGAGGAAGTTGAGGTGCAAAGAGATTAAGAAATTTATCCAAAATTGCACAGGCCAACTGCTAGGCAGTGTAAGTCCAGAGTCCATTCTTCTTCTTCTTCTTCAAGATTTTACTTTTTAAATAAACTCCATACCCAGCGTGGGACTCATATTTATGATGGCGAGATCAAGAGTTGCATGCTCCTTGGGCGCCTGGGTGGCTCAGTGGGTTAAGCCTCTGCCTTCAGCTCGGGTCATGATCTCAGGGTCCTGGGATCCAGCTCCACATCGAGCTCTCTGCTCAGGGGAGAGCTCGCTTCCTCCTCTCTCTCTGCCTGCCTCTCTGCCTACTTGTGATCTCTCTCTTAAATGAATAAATAAAATCTTTAAAAAAAAAAAAAAAAGAGTTGCACGCTCCACTGACTGAGCCAGCCAGATGCCCCCATTATGCTCTCCTCAAACTATCTGGGGAGGAGAAGAGCACATAGAAAGTTCTGGCAATAAGAATGGTATCAGATTTCTCAACAGGGAAAGGGAAGCTAAAAGATAATGAGGTAATCTCTTCAAAATCCTGAGGGTAAATTATTTTCTCTGTATAATTCCATACCCAGCCACATCTTACCAATAAGCAGAATAAAGATATTTTTAGACATGCAAAGTATAAGTGGTTTCATCCCACACACTCTTTCTCAAGAAACTACTAGACAATGTGCTCGAGGAAAATAAGGGGGCAAACTGGGAAAGAGGAAACTGAGGTTCAGGAAACCCAAGCCAGCACAGGAGAAGGTGAAGGAAGGTTTCAAGGTAACAGCTCCACAGCAAGTCTAGAGAGCGAGCAGACTGGAACAGGCACATCGCTCAGGAAGAGAAGCCTGAAGGCTCCCAGGAAAGGAAAATGGGCCTGTTTGAGCACTGATACTTTTGATTTTGTGAAAAATTACACTGGAAGGTTAATGGAAGATGTAAAAAGAATCAGTGACAATTAAATAGAAAACTAGCAAATGAAAAAAAAGAGGCAGTTATCAACTCAACAAAAAATAAAACTTTGTGTGACGAATGAAATGTAATCATATATAGTATTCAGCAATGAATATTTACATAGTTGTAAATACTATCTAACTACAACAATAAATCAATTTTAAAAATTCAATCAGCTTTTCTCCTACTCAAAGTTCTGAAATCACTTTCCATACAATCCCTGCTACGTATGTCCAGCCTCATTTCATGGCACTCGCCTTCCCTCTCTCACTAAACTCTAGCCCATTAGCCTTCCTGTGGAGCTCCAAACAAACAGATATCCTTTGTACTCCGCAGCTCCCTTTATCTGGAGTCTCCCTCAGGCTCTCTACCTGGCAGGCTAAAATTAAACCTCATAAAATCTTCTCTGACATCAGCCAACACCTACCAAATCTCCAACTCTTCACATCATTTATTGGCTTCACAGCTCTAACCCTAATCTGTAATTACCTTGAGAATGTGTTAGTTTACTTTCTAAGTGTCCCTTTCTGCTAGTATGTAAGCTCCAAGATGGCAGGGGATGTTCCCTACCCCCAGTACCTAGAACACCATCTGGTCCATAGTTAGTACTCGGGATATATTGAATAAATGAGTGAGAGAGTGAGTAGAATACACACTGGGGACCCTAGCACCCTCAATGTCCACACTTTACTTGCTCTTTTTTTTTTTTTAAGATTTTATTTATTTATTTGACAGACAGAGATCACAAGTAGGCAGAGAAGCAGGCAGAGAGAGAGGAGGAAGCAGGCTCCCTGCTGAGCAGAGAGCCCGATGCGGGGCTGGATCCCAAGATGCTGGGATCATGACCTGAGCCAAGGCCCAGGCTTTAACCCACTGAGCCACCCAGGCGCCCCTTTCCTTGCTCTTGATGTCTCCTAGCGGTGGAGAATGGTATGACCAATCTCTCAAGGCTTTGGAGAAGAAATTTAGGCCTCAGTTCTGTTTGTCCACATACACAGCTCTGTAACTGGTTGGAGTGGACCGTACAAAAGGGGAGGAAAATGAGGGAAGCGTCCCTGGCCGGCGTCCTCTTAGTTAACCTAGAAAGAGTTAGGGGTTGACAGCAAGATAGGCATCCATCTTTTTCTTGGGGAGAAGCTGGGCAGCAAAACAGAGGCAGCAGGTGGTGAAGGGGACAGGACCTCAGGTAGAAATCAGAACAGAATCACAGATAGAAGTAAGGAAGGTGATGGAAGAAAAGAGAAAGAAAAGGAAAAGGAAGCCAAAGGCAGAAAAGAAAAAGGAGAGGACATTGAAGATAAAGGAAGAGAAAGAAGATGAAGAGACAGGACAGAAGGATAGAAGAAAAGGCAGTAGCAAGGTCACCTAAGCACATACCCAAAATATTGAGCTGCCTCTTTTACACTCTTGTGGGGGTAGGGAGATTTCTTTCACTTGTTGAGGAGCACTGGGGGGGTGCTGGTGAGCTTCAGCATTCACCTTTCTCAGATAAGTCTCTGGGCCTCAGCTTCTTCATCTGTAAAACAGGCACAGCCATACCCACCTACTGCAGAGAAGTCATGGAGGGGATCCCATGAGACACGGAGTTATAAATCAGTATTTATTAGATCTATTCAAGTATCAGGCCCTGGAGAAACAAAAGCCTGACACTGCTTCTGTTTCTCAGGAGACTCAGTCTAAAAGGAGACACCCATCATCCCAAAATCAAGACCAAGAATGCTAAGTGCCATAAGGACTAGAGTGGATTAAGTACTATAGAAGGTCAAATATTTCCTTTTTGGAGGAAGTTTAGGAAAGCTTCCCAGAGGAGGTGGCTTCAAAGCAGGCCTCTGCAGAATGAGTAGAATTTGGGTTTGGATATGCAGAGAAGGGGGAGTGGGCATTCAGTATATGAGCAAAATTAGGGAGGAGGAGAGTGGGGATCATCTGGCTGGATTTCAGCATGGGTTTAGGAAAATAAGACTGGATACATAGACTGGGGAAGGACTTCTCACTTTCTTTTTCTTAAGTAAGCTCTACACACAAAGTGGGGCTTGAACTTATGACCCTGAGATCGGGAGTCACATGCTCTACTGACTGAGCCAGCCAGGTGCCCTAACAAGGGCTCCTAAAGGTGTTAGGGATTCCCCAGCCTGAATGGGCGAATCTAGAGATTTCTCAAAGCCTCTGTCATGACTCCCCCTGAAAAACTTAGTAAGAACAAATATTTTTAATTATAGCGCATCATTCCTGCCATCCCCCAGTTCAAAACCAACAAGGTCAATGGCCCTACCTCCAATAAGAACAGCACTGTGATACAAACTAAATACACATTGTCCCAGCCCTGCCAGCACACACCTGAAGGGTCATCGGAGGCCAGCTAGGCCAGAGCCCCATTACATAGATAGGGAAACTGTGACTCAGAGAAAAGAAACAATCTTCCCAAGGACATTTGTGCTTGGGTTCCCAATCACCTGACCCTTAGTTTGCCAGGTTCCCCTACCCCAACACCACCCACTCAGCTTATGGGTCTCTGCTACTTTGTTCTCCAATCACCACAACCTCCCCCACTCTAGGGTTTCTCAAAAGCTGTCCTGGGATCAGTTGCTCATGGTTGGCTCCAGTGGTGAAGGCAGCCAAACTCTTGCATAGCAGAAGGACAGCGTGTACATGCTTATGTTTACTTGTCCCAGCCTGCCCATCTTGTCATTAAACATTTATTAGGAAATAATAGTTGGAAAATAACTGGGAAAACATCTTTGGTCGAAAAGACTAGAGCACCCAGTTCCTAAAGGGATACGCTTGTAAAGGCTAATCACAAATGTGAACCAAAAGCCAAGAGCAAGCACATTGAGGCCCTTACTAAAGCAGGGAGGTTGGGTTGCTAAAATTTGTCTGAGGAGAATGCAGAAAAGTGAACGGATGTGGGGATGAGGGTACAGAAAAAGTCTGCATGAAGGGTCCAGATCATGGGGCCAATTGTAAGTTTGGGTCTGTTCCCTCTCTAACATGAGGGTCTTCCCCACCCCTCCAACAATGTGCTGTGCTGGAGCTGGGTTTGCTTGGTCTTCCAAGGACAATGCCATGGAGTAAAAAACTGGGATGTTCTCCGGGATGCTTGACAAAAACTTAACAAACCAGTCAAGAGCCCTAAGGAGGAAGGCAGAGGCAGGCCCACAGAGAGTGTCTCCTCCTTCCTGTCAATCACCAAGGACCATCTGACCTGTGAGCTCTACAAGTCCTGGTTCCTGACTTCAAAAATCTGAGTTGCAGAGGACTCCTGAGAAAGCTGTGTTTTGCATTCCAGTAAAAGACCTTGGATTCTTGTCTGGAGAAGTTAGCAAATATCACGGTAGATGCTATGGAAAGTACTTTCAGTTCCCAGATTGAGAGGCAGCTCAATGTTCTGAACTTCAGACCTGTATGTCCATCTGCCTGCAAGACATCATCTAGATGTTCTAGGGCCATCTTAGACTCAACAGACCCTGAACTGAATTCATTATCTTCCCTCCCACCCCAACTCTTGGATCTTCTGTGTCTTCATTTCAGCAAATGACAAAATTATCCATCCATTTACTCAAGCCAGAAACCCAGGAGTTACCCAGGACTCCCTCTTTTCTCCCAACTCCCATATCCAACTTCCATGTTGCCTAATCCAACAGCAACTTCTGTGCCCTCTTCTTATCCTGCAGCTCAATAGCATCCAAATCAGATGTCCATTCATTTTGCAACACTTTCCTCTCAGCCTCTATGAAACCACACTCTCAATTTCCGTGTCATCTCACCTGCCTCTTCTCTTTTGGTCAACTACTAAACATTAATCTAATCTTAGTCTTAGTCTAGTCTTAGTCTGGTCTATCTAGATTCTTGTAGTAGTCATTCTTCTCCAAGTCCACGACTTTAAGCACTGTCTGATGACGGAAACTACCCACTGTGAATCTCTAGCTCTCGTCTTTCCTCTAAACCTTCATCTCATAAATCCACCTGCCAAATTGATATGTAGCTTCAATGAGCTTTGTACTAAACCAAACTCCTGATGCCATGTGTGTTCAATCCTGAACCTCACTTTTCTCATCCCGTATGTGTCACCCCCACTCACCATGTTGCTCAACACTCAACACTTATAAGCCAAAAATTAAACAAAAAAACAACTTGTAAGCCAGATTTGATTCTATCCTTTCGCCCACACCTCTAATTCAAAATCAACAAAGCCTATAGATCTACCTCCAAAAATATCTCCCCAGTACACTCACTTCTCTCCATCTTCATTCACCATCGGTCTGTCCCAGAGTCAACATCGTCTTTCCCTTGGACAATTGCAGTAACTCCTTTCCTTGCTTCTGCCCTGGACCTCCTCCAATTCATTCTTAACACAGCTGCCAGAGGGCTCATAAACACAAAATACGATCATATAACTCCCCTGCCAAAGCCCTTCAAATGGTTTCCAAAATACTTAAAATGAAAAATAAAATATGAAATAAAATTCATGGTTGATCAATCTGATTTTGCCTCTTGTCACGTCCCTAATATCACATCCAACGACTCTCCCCCTTGCTCACTACATTCCCGACACACTGGAATTCCTTTTGTCTTTAGAACATGCCAAGACTTTCCTGCTTTAAGCACTGGTGCTCCCTCTACCTAGATCTCTATACCCCTTGATTTTTGCTCAGATTAAATGTTGCTTTCTCAAAGCCAAGTAACAGAAAACCCAACCAAAAGTGGTTTGACCCACAGATTTATTTTCTTACATGACCAAAGTCTTAAATTAGGACCTTTCTGGAAAATAAGCGTCGCAACGATGTTATCAAGGATCCAGGTCCTTTCTAACTTCCTGTCAACCAATCCCAGTTTGTGGGCTAGCCTCCTCACAAAGATTCGGTCACATACTAATATCTAAAGGTAGACACATCCTGTGCTTTTTTAACAAAAGAACTCAGAACCTTTCCCAGAAGTCTCCAACAGACTTCCCAACTTCGCATTGTCAAGAACTAGGCCATATACTCACCCATAGACTGATCAGGCCAGGCAATGGGGCCACATGATCAATCAAGGAGAGGAGGGTGAACACCAGAATAAAATCACTCTTGTGCAAGAATGCAGGAGATAGTTGAGCTGGTAACCAACAATGCTTGATCTTCCCTGTACCATGCAATCTAACGCTGCCCCCACCTTTCAGTGTTTAAATAATTTCTTCCATAGTATTTCTCATCATCTGAGGCATTATAATGTAGGGGTTAATAACACAGGCTCTGAAACCAAATTGCCTAGAATGGAAAGCTGGCTACCGCCTTATTAGCTGTTGAGTTAAATTCCTCAATCTCTCCGTTTCCTTACCTGTAAAATGAGGAAGAGGACGACACAATCCTCACTTTTGTAAGAATTAAATAGGTAAAATGCTTAGAATGGTCACCCTAGCTCCTAAACCCTGGAGACATCTCTGTGTCCTTCTAATAAATTCCCCTTTCTAACTTGAACTCGCCCTCTCTGGGGTTGCAGAGGGCCCCGCTCTCTCCCCCGCTCCGTCAGTTCTCTTTGGCGCCATCTGGCGCCCACAAGAGAAGAGACGCGCCTGCGCCCTCTCCGCCCCGTGTCCATTGTCTCTTGGTGGCCGAATCTGGTCTCTGTACCTTTAAGATGCTCGGCCGAGACCGAGGAATCCAAGGCCGTGGGCGTAAAGGGCGGGCTGCGCTAAAGTCCACTTCATTAATTGGCCTTTCCTGAGGCTCCGCCCCGGAAGCAGTCGTAAACCCCTGTGATTGGCCAGGAGCGCCGGAGGCGGGGCTCGTGCTCGGCGCGGTGGTGCTCGCGGTGCATCCCGAGCGCGGCGCCGTGGGCGGTATGTCTCGGGCGAATGGGGACGCGCGTGGGGGCACGGAGGGGGACGGCGCTGCGGCTACCGGCCCCTTCGGCTTCAGTCCGGAGCCCACGCTCGAGGACATGTAAGCCGTCCCTACCCAGGCTGGGGAGGTCGTATTGGGGAGGGTCCCTCCACGTGGTCTGGAAGGAGGCGAGCGGCTCTGCTGGGGTCCCGGCGCGGCCGTCTCGGGAGAGTCCCGTAACCTCCTAATCTGCACATGGGACGTAGTGACGCGCACCAGAGGCGGGGGAACCGGTGACGCCCGGTGAGTAGTATTAGAACCGGCCCTGGGCAAATTGGGCTGCTGCTTCCGATGCTGCTTCTGCCCGGCCTCTGCCCTCCAGGAGCGGGTGGTGGGGCGAGCGCAGATGTCGGAGCTGGAAGGTGGGTGATACTATGTTTGCTGCAGGAAGTCAAGGAGGGCTTCTCGGGGGAAGTGTCCCTGGAGCTGCACTTCGGAAAATTCGATATGCAGGGAGGGGATGTTCCCGGGGGAGGGAACTGGGGAAGCAGCAGTGGAAGGCGCAGTAGCGGAAGAGCGGGTGTTGTCAGTTTTCCGTAGAGTTGAGGCCTGCGCAGCGCACCCCCTCTTTATCGATGAGAAGTCCAGGTCCCGAAGAAGAATGCTTGCTTGAGGCCATCCAAAGAATTCGTTGCAGAACCCGATACCTATGTCCCCGTTGCATATCACCGAGACGCCCGCCTGCGCTTCGCGTCTTCTCTTGGGTTCTCGAACCCACCACCAGGACCTCCACTTCTTTCTTCTATTCCAGCCGCCGCCTCCATGCTGAGTTTGCTGCTGAACGAGACTGGGGCCAGTTCCACCAGCCTCGGAACCTCCTCCTGGCCTTGGTGGGGGAAGTGGGGGAGCTGGCAGAACTCTTGTGAGTAGATGAAGTCTTCTTGGATTAGTCTGTGTGTTGCGGGGGAGGGGAACATTTATCTGATCATTAAGTATCCATGCTGGGCTCCGTACCCGCGGATAGGGATGACTCATCTGCCTCTGCCCTCTTGGGGCATCCAGTCTTCTGGGAAAGAAAGGTGTGAAAACAGCAAGTCAGGTCCAGGTCATAAGGCTGATGGTGACGGCCTCTGGGCTGCAAAGGAGGGTATTTTCCGGAAGACCTCCCAGGGCATTCCAGCCTTGAGAATCATTGGCAAAGGTGGTGAAGTGGGAAAGGGCAAGTTGAATTCAGGGAGATTCTGAAAGTCCTTCGGGGTAAGCTTTTCAAGGACGGGCAAGGATATTGTATCCGTTTTGTGGCCTGCCATGTCCCACAGGCCTGGGGTGCCACAGTAGGTATCTACAGAACGAGTGATGGGGCTGTGGAAGAGAGGGGAGCCAATACGAACTCAGAGCGACAGAGCTGAAGTTAGGAAGGGATGGAGTTTGGACAGAAGACCTGAGCAGATTCGACTGGTAGAAAGATCCCTTTCTGCAGGGTGAATTGGGTCACCAAGAGAATTGGGGCAGGGGAAACCCATGAGGAGGCTGATACCGATCAGGCAAGAGGTGGTCAGTCAGGTCTAGACCAGGGTATTCTCTTTGGGGATGGAGACCTGAGAGCACAGAGATAGGTGTGAGGGCAAGCCATTCATTCATTACAGATGAATGAGCATCAGCGCTGTGCTAGGACTTCTAGAATGAAGCCCTGAACAAGATGGACATGGTTCCTGGGGCGCGTGGCTGGCCCAGTCAGTGGAACATGCAAGTCTTGATCCCAGGGTTGTGGGTGTAGAGAGGACTTAAAAATAAAATCTTCGGGGGGAAAAAAGGCATGGTTCTTGCCTTCACAGTACAAGGAGACTAACAATAAATAAACTTTTTTTTTTTTTTTAACATCTATTTATTAGAGAAAGCGAGCAGGAGGATGGGGAGAGGGGGAGAGAGAATCTTTTTTTTTTTAACAAAGATTTTGTTTATTTGACAGACAGAGATCACAAGTAGGCAGAGAGGCAGGCAGAGAGAGAGGAAGCAGACTCCCCGCTGAGCAGAGAGCCTGATGTGGGGCTTGATCCCAGGACCCTGGGATCATGACCTGAGCCAAAAGTAGAGGCTTTAACCCACTGAACCACCCAGGCGTGCCATGGGAGAGAGAATCTTAAGCAGGCTTCACCACCAATACAGAGCTTAACACAGGGTTTGATCTCCCCACCCTGAGATCGTGACCTGAGCTGAAATCAAGAGTCCACACTTAACTGACTAAGCCACCCAGGCACCCCTCAACTAATTTTAAAAGGTCAGGAATTGTAATAAATTCTATGACGAAAATAACACAAGGTGATGAGAAAGAAAGTGACAGAAGGAGAAGGCTTTTCCGAGGAGGGGACATCTGTGCCGAGACCTGAAGAATGGGAAGGAGCAGCCATGGGAAGGATCTGCGGGGAGCAGGGAGAAGAGCATTTAAAGCAGAGGAAGCAGTTACGTGCAAAGGCCCTGTGACAGTTTGACCCATTAGCCAGACAGAATAAGCCAGAGTGGCTTTCTGTGAGGAGAAAGGGGGAGGGGGTGGATAATGATTTTGAAGAGAGAGCTCATGTGGACCTATACAGCATGGCCCGGGGTTTGGATTTTATTCTAAGTACAGTTGGGGGGATTATAGCAACAGATGGACAAAATGTAATTTGTGGGTTTAAAAGGTGGTACTGGGCAAGAGTAGAAGGTGAGTTAGGCAGCTTTCAGAGTGGTCCAGTTCTGGGGCTTAGTCTGGAGTCACAGTGGCTAGGGCTGGGGAGAAGTAGAATTGGGTCTTAACAAATGACATGTTCTCTTGGCCAGTCCTCAGCTCAGGTTGGGACACAGAGGTCTGGATGAATTACCTGCGGGCTCTTCTTCCCGCCCCGACTCTGCCTAGGGCCCAGGTGGGTTGAGTTGGAGGAACTTCCTAAGATGTAGGAATGCATTGCTGCAAGGACTGGGGTGCTCCTGAGAGGCGGAGCCCATCATCTTAGCTAGCATCTGTGTTTGTGTCTACCTCTGTTTTCTGCCCCCAGTCAGTGGAAGCCCGATGAAGAGCCTGGCCCCCAAGCCTGGCCCCCCAGGGAACGGGCAGCCCTTCAGGAGGAGCTTAGTGACGTCCTCATCTACCTGGTAGCGTTAGCAGCCCGCTGCCATGTGGATCTGCCCCGAGCGGTGCTCTCCAAGATGGAACTCAACCGCCGGCGCTACCCAGCACATCTGTCCCGCGGCTCTGCCCTCAAGTATACAGACTTGCCCCATGGGGCCACCTCTGAAGACCAAGCTGTCGGGGCTGGAGACCGTGACCGTGAGTCCACAGGCCAGGCCTCAACCTAGAAACATGGACACAGGACTTTGCAACCCAGCATGGCATCTGAGAAGCAGAGTATGGCCTGGCCATGGAAATTTGTTCTAGTCCTTTCCTAATGGATCGGGGACCTGCGGACTTCCTAAGGCCTGCGGCCCAAACACCTCCAGACAGCCTCCTGTTATTTTTTTCGCTCATTAAAAGTTTTGGTTAGCAACTTCTAGATTCTTCCTGGAGTGACTGGGGAGGCTCTATCTCAGCAGGTACTAGGGAGAGGCACCAGGGATGCCTCTGAGCCCAGCTGCCATGTTTCTCTAGGGTACCTCCCACCTACAGGGCAGAGAGATCAGATTTCCAGCAAGATCCTGGTGTGGTGTCATGCGATTCCCTTACCCCTTCTGGACCTCTACGGGGACTGGAATCCGTATGTAGTGTTGGATAAGGGCCCCGATTCTGGAGCCAGGCTGTCTGGGTTCAGATGCTGTACTTGGATACTTACGAGCTGGATGATGTTCATCAAATTACTTCATCTTTCTGCCTTGGTTTCCTCATCTAAAATGAAAATGATGGTGTCTACCTTATAGGGTTGTAAGGTCTAAGTTATTTTTAAACGTAGCGCTTAGGACAGTGCCTGGCACATAGGAGGGACTTTCTCAGTGTGTGGTTCTCTGTTTGCTTTTTCAACTCAGAACTTTCAGGGGCCCCGAGCAGGAAGTGTCAACAGTTTAGAGGGGCCTGGGCCTAAAACCCATCCTTGCCTATCAGGACCCCAAGGCTATGAGAGCCCAATGCCCCTCTCCTTGGGCCTCCTCACAAATTGGGGTCAAGTGCCGGATGTGGGGAACAGAGATCCCTCTCCCCTTGGAGAGGGCCTCTTGCCTCCTCCCCTGTCCTCTCAAGGCCAGTTTCCACTGGGAGGAGGACAGTGTGGGGTGTGTATGATTTACCCCATGTGAGACCTCAGGCACATCACTTCCCTTCTGGGGATACCCATGGCCTCCCCTCCACTGTGGAGGGATGCTGGGGGGAAAAACCCTCAAACGACGTTTGCCACCCCATGAGTCTGTTTCCACATCAGTGAAATGAGGCATTCCTCCCTACCGGCCTCACTGCTATTAACCAGCTCAGTCCCTTTTAACCAGGGACCTCTTGCTTCCCGGGGAAAACAGCCCGGACTGGAACTGCTCCAGCGCTGTATCCGCAGACCAGCTTTCCTGTCCCCACTGGGGACGGCAGTGATCCCTGCCGGTCTCTTACCAAGTGCTTCCCAGCAGTCAGGTCCCCTCTCTCCAGTGTGACCAGCTTCTCGTCCCTTCCACCAGGCTGGCCAACCGCATGCACGCAGAGCAGACTCGGGTGTCCCCCCTCCGACAGACACACCCGACATGGGTTGTCTACACCCATCCACGGGCTTCCTCCTCCTCCGGTCTGTACCGCACCCACCCCCCGCCACCTTCCTGGAACTGCAGCGTCGGGGGTCACAGAGCTGACCCCCCGTGAGACCCCCTCCACACGCCCAGACAGGACGCTCGGTTTCCTTTCTAGCTGCGGCTGCTCCGTCGGCCCCTCGGGTGCCGTCCTCCAGAGGCGTCCGGTGCCCCCCGGACCCGGTGCCCCGAGCCGCGGTCTCCAGGGCTCCGACTCCCGCCTTGACCTCACACTCCGCGCGCGCAGTGCGGGGCGTGACGCGGCCGCCGCCTCCACGGTCCTCCGCAGACTGAAGTCCGGTGCTGCTCCCCGACAGCGCGGCGGCCGGACGCGCTGTGTCTGTGCAGCCAGGAGGGCGCCCCGCACATCAAGTCGGGGAACCCCTCGGGGCTCCCGGCCCCACTTCGCTCAGAGGCCACAAGCGAGGGTGACGCGCCCGCGTTCCTCCTCCCGCGCCCGCAGCTCACTCGCACGCACGGCGGGGCAGGGACCGAACACTTTATTCACTAACAAGGGTCGGGGTGTAGGAGCGAGGGGTGGCCTGGTCCCGGGTCCCGGGTCGCGCACGCTCCCGGCCCCCCGCCAGCCCCGGGTGCTGAGCCGCGGCCGTCCTGCCCGGTGCCGCCCCGCGCAGGGTCCCCGCGCCCCCCGCGCCGACGCCCGCAGCCCCGCGGCGCCGGCAACGGCGGCTCAGCTGCCCTCGCACTCCGGGCAGCGCTCGGTGGCCGCGGCGGCCGCGGCGCCCGGCGGAAGCTTGAAGTCCCGGCCGCAGCCGGCGCAGATGTAGAGGCGGCGCCGCAGGTGCGCGCGGCGGTGGCGGATGAAGTGCGAACTGAGGCGGAAGCGCCGGCCGCACTCCGCGCACGGGTAGGGCCGCTCGCCGGTGTGCGTGCGCGCGTGCTCCGCCAGGTTGGAGCGGTGGCCGAAGCGGCGGCCGCACACGGCGCAGCGGTGCGGCTTCTCGCCCGTGTGCACGCGGCGGTGCTTGGCCAGCGCCGAGCTCTGCGCGAAGCGCGTGCCGCAGTCGGCGCATGCGTACGGCCGCTCGCCCGTGTGCGTGCGCCGGTGGCGCGCCAGGCACGAGCTGCCCCCGAAGGCGCGTCCGCAGTCCGGGCACGCGTACGGCTTCTCGCCCGTGTGCACGCGCAGGTGCTGGGCGTAGTTGGAGCTCTGCGCGAAGCGGCGGCCGCAGTGCGCGCACGCGTACGGCTTCTCGCCCGTGTGGCGCCGCCGGTGCTGCCGCAGGTTCGACGCCGCCGAGAAGCGCTTGTCGCACTCGGGGCACTCGTAGGGCCGCTCGCCCGTGTGCGTGCGGCCGTGTTTGGTCAGCGCCGACTTCTGCGAGAAGCGCCGGCCGCACTCGGTGCACGCGAAGGGCCGCTCGCCCGTGTGCGTGCGCGCGTGCTTGGCCAGCGTGGAGCGGCGCGCGAAGGCGCGGCCGCAGTCGGGGCACGCGTGTGGGCGCGCCGGGTCGGCCGACGGCGCGGGCGCCTCGCTCGTCCGGACCTGCGGGGAGAGGGGGGACGCGTCAGCCCCGACTGCCGGGCCCGCGCGCGGGAGCCGGAGCCGGAGCCGGGGCGTGCGCGCGCGGCAGCCTCCCCGACCCCGTGGGCGAACCGGGCGAAGCGGCGGCGCGCGCCCCGGGGCGGTTGTGCCCTTCCCGGGAGACGGAAGGTTAACGCGTGCACCGGCCTGGCGTCGGCCCGCAGTTCGTTCCCAGGCGACTTGTGCAGTGACCGCGTACCCCGTGCCCGGCCCGGGGTAGGCAATGGGGATTCACCATCGAATTTTAAAAATCTGCTTCAGGAAAAGTGGCCGAGGAGCGGCCGCACATTTACACGGACCAGCGAGCCCTGCGGGGAGGCCGCCTGCGGGGTCCAGGACGGCTTGGGAAGGTGCCCAAGGCAGAGGCTCGAGGGCGAGGGTGGGGGGAGAGGGGGTCCTGGACGGCATCGCTCGGCTTAGGGCCACGTAACAGGCAGGAGACGGGAGCCAGCAGAGAGGTCAGGTGGCTTGGAAGCGGGATCTGAGCCACCAGACTCACTTTAAAAGTCACCCTCGGGGTCTCGCGTGGAGAAGGGAAAGGAGGCGAGAGGGCAGAAGCGGAGCCCAGAGCGGCCACCGGTTCCGCAGCCGTCTCCGAAGAGAAGACTGGCTCCGACCGAGGGCACAGGTGGAAAGTGAAGGCGGGCGATCTGCTTCTGGATATTTCCGCGGTGTGGGACCCCGGATCGGATAACAGAGCGGAGAGGGGGCGTCACGAAAGAGGGGAGTCCAAGTGACTCCAGGGGGTTTGAGTTTGGCCACTGCAAAGGTAAAACGGCCGTCTTCAGAGACGAGGGCAGTGGGGAAGCAAGGTGGTAGATGAGATCTACTTGGGAGCACATCTGCGGCTCTGGACACATCTGGAGCTGAAAGAGGCCTGCGCTTAGGGATGTTGATTGAGAAGCTGTCAGCCTATCAGTGGTCTTTGAAGCGGAGTCTGGATGAGACCCCCACAGGAATGGGCAGAGAATCTCGGGGAGCAAGACGGGCAGCCAGCAGTCAGGGAGGCAGGAGAGCCAGGAGGGCAGAGTGTCTTAGAAGCCAGGCCGGGACAGAGTCCAGGCCCTTTAATAAACTTTTCAGAACAAGCACCTATCATTTTTTACGTGGAGAAGAAAGCAAGGCCTGAAATGGAAAATTTTGAAAATGAGCCAGTTTCATGAGGTCTGAGCCTTTAGAGATAAAATCTAAAAAAGAAAAGAAGTGCTTTGTAAGAGGCAGGAGAAGAGAAAACATTTTGTACGAACAGCAGAGTGAAAAGGAATATTGGGGGCACGTTGCTCCCTTGTCAGAAAAGAGAATGCTCGTCCCAGCGGAAATGATACACTGAACACCTACCGTGAACCAGACAGGCACATTAATTCAAAACCAAATGAAGGGGCGCCTGGGTGGCTCAGTGGGTTAAAGCCTCTGCCTTCAGCTCAGGTCATGGTCCCTGTGGTCCTGGGATCGAGCCCCGCATTGGGCTCTCTGCTCAGCAAGGAGCCTGCTTCCTCCTCTCTCTCTGCCTGCCTCTCTGCCTACTTGTGATCTCTGTCTGTCAAATAAAATCTTAAAAAAAAAAAAAAAATGCCTGGCACAGATTAAGGACAAGAAAGTGTTCGCTTCTCCCCATATTCAGTCTCCACAAAGCAGTTAGTACTGTTCTCATTTTATAGATCAGGAAACTGTTAAGAGAGGGTGAGTGACAAGGAACAGTAAGGCTCTTTTCTTTCTGACGTTGCAAGCAGGGCAACTTCAAGCCTTTCAAGATCCTTTGTAAAAAAGGCAGCTTTTCTGTAACCAACTCAGAAACTGGAAAGTAAGGCAGTTTGGGAAATTAGTGACCAGCCGTGGGAACTCTTGTTTAAACAGTATACATAAAGATGAACAGTGATAACATTACCTCTGTAAGGCTTTGACAACGCTATTTTATGTGCATTATCGTATTAGAGCTTCCTGTCACCTCCTTGAATAGGGTGTTATCTTTTGATAGTTGAGAAAACAAAGGCTCATTGAGTTACATTCAAAAGCCAGGGGGAGGGGCGCCTGGGTGGCTCAGTGGGTTAAGCCGCTGCCTTCGGCTCAGGTCATGATCTCAGGGTCCTGGGATCGAGTCCCGTATCGGGCTCTCTGCTCAGCGGAGAGCCTGCTTCCCTCTCTCTCTCTCTGCCTGCCTCTCCATCTACATGTGATTTCTCTCTGTCAAATAAATAAATAAAATCTTTAAAAAAAAAAAAAAAAAAAAAAAGCCAGGGGGAGATGTGCCTGACTCTAGAGCAATCACCCTTACCCTGTAGGCTACACGACTTCCCCACCTAGAACAGCCAAGATGCGACAGAGGCTGGACTCCAAGTCCCGGGTGCTCTCCAAGAGGGATTCAAGGTTAAAATACAACTTGATACTTTAAATCAAGAAACTCCCCACAGCAGGTTTGGCACAGTCTGAATTCAAGGTCATACTTTCCAATCTTGCCCTGGTTTTGACATCTATTGGATTTATTTCAACATGTCAGCCACTGTGGTGAGTATATTTACATTTTTCTGGCCCATTTTTCTTTTGCATCCGTCTGTAAGATGACTTTGACGAGCCTGCGGGCTTCCTTATGCTGGGTTCACTGCCTTATGAGAAAGGAATTCTTCACATGAGTAGCCTTTGTATCTCTAGCTTCAAGAAGAGGGGCCTTGGATGCCTCCTGGGAATTTTTTTTTTTTTTTAAGTAATCTCTACACTCAACGTGGGGCTCTAACACATGACCCTCAAACACATGAGATCAAGAGTCACATGCTCTACCAACTGAGCCAGCCAGGAACCCTCCAGGAAGAATCTTGGTGAGACAGGCAGGGTCGAGCTCATTAAGACTCCGGGCAAGTCACTCCCTTCCCCTGCCTCAGTGTCCCAAGGAAGGCAAGGTAGGCTAGGGGAGATAAAAATTTCCCAGCTTGGGCGCCTGGGTGGCTCAGTGGGTTGAAGCCGCTGCTTTCGGCTCGGGTCACGGTCTCAGGGTCCTGGGATCGAGTCCCGCAACGGGCTCTCTGCTCAGCAGGGAGCCTGCTTCCCCCACCCCTCTCTCTGCCTGCCTCTCCATCTGCTTGTGATCTGTCAAATAAATAAATAAAATCTTTAAAAAAAAAAATTTTCCCAACTTGAAGCATGCAAACCTCAAGAGGCAAGAGGACTCTAGGTGTTACGTGGGGAAACTATTTTCTTATAATCATTATGTGTCCATTTTCATGGACTTTAGAAAAAACAATAGATCACAGGAAATCCATAATTCCATCGATGTTATTGTGTAGAAGAAGGCAGGTTTATTTAACAAAACGATGTGAATCTATCTGATGAAAAGCTTTAAATAAAGGAGCGCAACAGGTGGGCAATGTACATGTCACTGAAGCTTGGCAAATACCTGGCTAGGGGATCATTAAAGGCCCTTCTGTGTCTTAAATTCTACAGCTAGTAGACTTCATCATTAGGATAGTATTTGCACTATCATGAGAGGTGCTATGAGTATATAATCAATGTTCTATCATAACGGGAAAATCCAAGTATTTGAAGTTTGTGATTTTGTCTTCCTGCTTATACTTTTGTTTGTTTGCTTAGGGTTTTTTTTTGTTTGTTTGTTTATTTGTTTGTTCTTTAAATCAGGGCAAACATATCTGTTTCCCCCAGCCATTACTTTCCTAAATTAAGAACAACAGCTGCCATCACTGATGATTCACTATGTGCCACGAACTGTGCTAAGGGCTTTTCATCCATGTTCTCGTTTTAAACTCTCACAACCCTTTGGGTTAGGTACTATCTGCTCCATTTTTGAACGAGGAAATAAGACCCACCAATAAAGCGATGACCCAAGGCCCTACCACTAATCAATGGCAGAGCCAGGGTTGGCACTGAGAGTCTGTCCTTGTCCAAAATACCTATTCTCTTAGCCATGATGCAATTCTCTCTCACTGACAAGTTGGAGATCACCTACACAGCTTGTCTCCCTGCCCTAGGCTCTTTTAGCAGTCAGGATCTCATCTCCCCTTCTTGGTACAAAGCATAAAATAATGACCCTATTCTCTTGCTCCTAGCTACAGGAATTGTGGTCCACAGGTCAGCAACATCAGCATCACCTAGGAATTTGCTAGAAATGCAGAATCTCAAGGCCAACCCCAAACCTATAGAATCAAAACCTTCATTTTTAACAAAATCACCAGGTGATTTGTATGCATGTTAAAAGTGAAGAAACCTGATCAAGAAGAGGGTTACTGCTGGAGAAAGCAGGTAGAAAGGGGGAAGAGGGCTTTACAGGCTGAAAGACCACATGGGCAAAGTCTTAGAGACGAGAAAGGGTCGGGTATGTTTGAAGTCAGGGCATGGGGTGGGGACTGAGTGATTAGAGATAGCCAGGATGGGGGGTCAGAGGGTGAGGAGCTTTGAATGCCAGGCTTAGGAGCTGAGACTTTAGTCTGAAGGAAACCGGAAACCACTCAAGGGTTTAAGCAAAAAGAGGCAGGATTGGATGTGCTCAGAGCCCTCTGAGAAAATCTCTTCTACTCATTAAAGATAGACTAGATTTTGATAGGCAGCGAGAGGGTTCTCCAGGCCCTGAGTGCGGCATAATTAAGGTCTATTCTGGACGATGAGTGGCCACGGGACTGTGTGATAGCAAGAAGTCACAGAATGTCAGCCTTGGAAAGAGCTTCCAAGATCACCATTTTTGAAAACTGAGTCTCGGGGAGACCACACAGCAAGTTAATGAGCTATGCGGTGGGTACAGCGCTAAATACTGGTCGGGTGTCTGTGTGCCATCGTCAGTCCCAAACCCAGTAACCCAGATGATACTTCTCAGGCTGGTATTCGAGGACCTTAACTTTCATTACTCCTCTTTACAGAGGAGAAAGCTAAGGCCAAGCTGGTAAATGACAGAATTAGGATTTGAACCCATGCTTTTCATGGCTACATGACACCCTTTGGAGTCTAGCCCTCCATACCTTCGATGACTAGACATGCCTCCTCCCCACCTCCAGCCAGCTCAGTCGGGGTTCCCAGATATCCCCTTCTCTCCATCTCCACTGCCATCACGACCTTAGAGCAGGCTGTCAGCGCTCCCTGGCCTGGTCTTCCCCATAGCAGCCAGTGATTCTTCTCAATAGAAAATCCAGTCATGTCCCTCTCCCGATTTGATGATCTAAATTTCTATGCTGGCTTCCAATGCCATTTTACTCACTGTTTCCCCCCCGACTTCTCTGGCCTCATCTCCGCTGAACCTCTGCGTTCGCTATTCCTCCTCCTGGAATGCCCCTTCTCCTTCTGCGTTTGCCAGATCACCACGGTGTCTTCAAACACCAAGTCAAAAGTCACCTGGGATCGAGCCCCACATCAGGCTCTCTGCTTCAGCGGGGAGCCTGCTTCCTCCTCTCTCTCTCTCTGCCTGCATCTCTCCTGCTTGTGATCCCTGTCTGTCAAATAAATAAATAAAATCTTTAAAAAAAAAAAAAAAAGTCACCTTCATGAAGCCTCCCCCCAGTCCTCTGTCTAGGCCTTCAGTCTGATTGCTCTGTTCACTCCCAACCCTGGGGTTCAGCCCAGAAGGTTCTTTGATAAAAACAAGTTGAAAAATCTCCAGAAGGATGACCTCGTGCAATGTCCTGAACCACAAGAAGAAGGACTATCAGCAGCAAATTTCTACATAGTGTTTGTTTATTATGCACCAGACACGGTTCTAACTCTTCTCAAGTACTAACTCATTTAGTCCTCACAACCTCAAGAAGTAGATGCTGTTATGGTTTCCCTTTTACAAAGAGGAAACTGAGCCACAAAGAGGGGAAGAAACCTATCCAAGGCCACACAGCTGGGAGCTGATGGAGTTGGAAGTCTACCTAAGTTCTGGAGTCTGGGTTCTTTTTTTTTTTTTAAACATTTTATTTACTTACTTTTTTTAAGATTTTATTTATCTGACAGAGAGAGATCACAAGTAGGCAGAGAGGCAGGCAGAGACAGAGGAAGAAGCAGGCTCCCCGCTGAGCAGAGAGCCCGATGTGGGGCTCGATCCCAGGACTCTGGGATCATGACCTGAGCCGAAGGCAGAGGCTTAACCCGCTGAGTCACCCAGGCGCCCCAACATTTTATTTTTTTAAGTAATCTTCACACCCACCATGGGACTCAAACCCACAACCCCAAGATTAAAAGTCAGGTGTTCTACCGACTGAGCCAGCCACGTGCCCCTGGAGTCTGGGTTCTTAACTTACACGCCAAAGGTGAGATCAGGGGATCCATAGAGCCAGAAGAGGCAGGATGCGCTAGGATGACAGGCCAAGGAGGCCTCAGGAACACGGAATTCAACTGTTACTTGGACTGCAATTGGTCGCCAAAGCCGGCCCCCTTCCCCTAGGGCCCACCATGCCCACTAGGGGGCAGCAGAACCGTCTTTCCCAGAGACCGGGCCCCTCGCAGGAAGAAATCGGAGGGAGCCTGGGCCCACATACCCCGCCCAACAGGAGTCCTCCAGGTGGACAGAGGGCTCCTCGGGCAGGGGGGTGAGTCTTATACGGTTCTGGGAGGTGAAAACATGCCAGGTAGCATTTAGGATCTCCCAAAGGGAAATCTAACTCATATTCAGATCTCCTTAAAACTCCTCTCTCTAAACCTTCAAAACCCTCGGGATAAAGCCCAGAGGAACGGTCCCACCCAGCCTGCCAACCACCTTACTCTCACCCTGCGCCCCACGACTGAACCACCCGCCTCCACTTCTCCCAGTGCCCCACCCACTTCCCTGAGCGATGACTAGGGCCATTCCTTCTAAATCTCAGATCCCCACTGGTCTCAGCTAAGCCGCCCCTTTACTGACTTTGAGACCTTGGGCCAGTCACCAAACGGTCCAGTTTCCAGGGCCTCAGTTTCCTCACCTGTAAAAGGGAACAAATACTACCTACATTCCAGATCTGCAGTGCTTAGAACAGTGTCTGATGCATAGCAAATGCTACTGAGGGTCACTCGGTGCTGCTGTTGTTGCCTTCCTAACCCCCTGCCCCCACCCCGAAGCGGGCAGTCCCCAGCTCTGGGCCTCCATGCCTCCCGTGCCTGCACCCATCACACGGGGTTGCAGCCGCGTGGTTATTCATCAGTCCCATGCCGCTAGACATCAAGCTCCACAGGGAACCAAGGACAGCTAGCACAGTACGTGTGACATCTGTATGACGGCATTATGGACAGGAGGGGAGAAGGATGAGCCACCAACCCTGAGATTCCTCGTCTTAGACTCAGAGGAAAGTAGGGGCTGGATCGCTGGTTTCTCCGGGGAAGGCTGGGCCTGACCAGATTTAAGGGGGACCAAGCCCCCAGGGGTGGGACACGTACCTCCTTGTTGTCCATGGGGATCTTGAGTTTCACCACCTCATACTTCTCCTCACCCTCATCTTCCTCACCCTTCACCAGCAGCACCATCTCCTCTTGCATTTCTTCCTCTTCCTCTTCCTCTGTCTGCTGTTCACCAGGCATCTTGGCGTCCTAGGGGGAGGCGCTGGGTCAAAAGCTCAGGACTTGCATCGCCCCCACCACCACCCTGCCCCCCGCCCCATGGCCCTGACCCCAGCAAGGCGGTGGAGGGTTTGGCTTCGCCCGCCCTGCACTGCCCCCTTCCCTCCACCCCAGGCCCAGCTCCGAAGACACTCGTTCTCCCCACTCATCCCGGCATTCAAGGCCCTGAGTAGTTCGAATCTCCAGCCCCGGCAAGTCGCCACCCTCCCCGCGCTGAGTCACTCCCCGGCGCCCGGGCCAGCGGCCCAGAGCTCCAGGGCACGGGCTGGGGGCGGGATCGGGGCGGAGACCCCGGGGGGTGCGCACTCACCAGCCGCAGATTCCGCGCTCGCGCAGCCCCTGGCCAGGGCGCCGGGCGGTTGGGCACTCGGCGAGGCCGCGGCTCCGGGGGCGGGGCGGGGCGGGGCCTCGCGAACGGCCGCTCATTGGTCAGGTCTCCTAATCCCGCCCCCGAGGGGGAGGGCCCCAGAGGACCCAGGCGTCCGGCCAGAACTGCCCCAAGAGGGTGGCGAGCCCAGGTCTGGCGCCCCTCGCTGTACCCCAACTCCCAGGAACCCCCGGGCCGCCCCTCCCGGCGTCCAAGGTCCTCGCAGACCAGATGTAACCCACCTTCAAGGCTCGTCCCCCGTGGCCGCGTCGGAGGTCTCCGCTGCGGCCGGGCGCTCCTGCTCCGCCCAAAATAGGCCACGTGCGCTCCCGCCCCGGCCTGGGCCTCTCGCTGGCGCCCCGCCTGGAGGGCGGACCCTGTTGCCTGCTCACCTCTTCGCTTCCCTCTGTTTTCCTCCCATTTTTTCTCCTTTCCCGGCGTCGCCTTCCCAGTCTCCGTGCCAGGGGGAATGGGTTGCCCCTTTTGAATATGTACGTCCCAAAGCAGCCACCCAAGCTACCGCCGCTACTTACTGGGCGGTGTGCCTACTCCGCGCCAGCATTAGGCTAAACGTTTTACACACCTGATCTTTGATCCTCTAAGGGTGGGTCCATTTTACAGATGAGCTAAAGGAACTTGAGGGAGATAAAACAGATTTGCTTAAGTTACACAGTGAGGGTTGTCATAGCATTCCTGACAACTGATGGCTAAGTGGAAAATTGGTAGCCCAAATCCAGTAGCTCCAGTAGATCCAGTCCACGGAAGTATCTTGTTTGGCCTTCAGGTTATTTTTACTTTTAAAAATACGTTTTAGGGGCGCCTGGGTGGCTCAGTGGTTAAGCCTCTGCCTTCGGCTCAGGTCATGATCTCAGGGTCCTGGGATCGAGTCCCGCATCGGGCTCTCTGCTCAGCAGGGAGCCTGCTTCTCCCTCTCTCTCTGCCTGCCTCTCTGCCTGCCTCTCTGCCTACTTGTGATCTCTCTCTATGTCAGATAAATAAAATCTTTTTTAAAAAGAGATCAGGAGGGACGCCTGGGTGGCTCAGTTGGTTAAGCGGCTGCCTTCAGCTCAGGTCATGATCCCAGCGTCTTGGGATCTAGTCCCACATCTGGCTCCTTGCTAAGCAGGGAGCCTGCTTCTCCCTCTGCCTCTGCCTGCCACTCTGTCTGCATGTGCACACGCTCTCTAAATATTTTTAAAGTTTCGTTTTTAAAAAATAGTGGTCTTTTACACATTTTAATTTCCCACACTTAAATATTGGGATATTTTGTATAAAGATCTGTATTTTCCACTTCTCTTGAAAAAGGTACCCAATTCTTCCATTTTATGAATGGGGCACCTAAGATTCAGAAAGGAAAGAGGAATAACATTCAGTAAGTGCTTGCGATCCTTATGTCTATTTATAACAGCCCTGTGGAGATCAATAATATTGTCTTCCGGGGCCCCTGGGTGGCTAAGATGGTTATGCCTCTACCTTCCTCTCTGGTCGTGATCCCAGGGTTCTGAGATCAAGTCCTGCATCTGGCTCCCTACTCAGTGGGGAGCCTGCTTCTCCCTCTCCCTCTGCTGTTCCCCTTGCTTGTGCTCTCTGTTTCTGTCAAGTAAATAAATGGAATCATTTTTTTAAGGATTTTATTTATTTATTTGACAGACAGAGATCACAAGCAGGCAGAGAGGCAGGCAGAGAGAAAGGAAGGCTCCCCGCCGAGCAGTGATCCTGATGCGGGCTCGATCCAGGATCCTGGAATCATGACCTGAGCCGAAGGCAGAGGCCTTAACCCACTGAGATACCCAGGTGCCCCTAAATGAAATCTTTAAAAAATAATAATAATATTGTCTCCCTCTGACAAATGAACTAAAGCTTAGAGAACTTAAGTAATTTGTTTGAAGTCACAAAGCTGGTAAGTAGCAGATTCCAAAGCTCATGATCTTTCTGTTGCACCAGCACCAAATTATCTTTCAGACATGAAATTACATGAAGAAATTGGTGGCAGAGCCACTTCTCAAACCTCAGTCTCAGTCTTCAGAGGCCAGGGCATAATTTGGATGTTGGGATGACATCTGGTCAAACTTTTGCTCTTCCTCAGAGCCAGGAAAAAGGGGCAGATGACTGGATACTCACACTCAAGATCTCCACTCCGGGGCGCCTGGGTGGCTCAGTGGGTTAAGCCGCTGCCTTCGGCTCAGGTCATGATCTCAGGGTGCTGGGATCGAGTCCCACATCGGGCTCTCTGCTCAGCGGGGAGCCTGCTTCCCTCTGTCTCTCTCTGCCTGCCTCTCCATCTACTTGTGATTTCTCTCTGGCAA
>NC_081567.1:16335574-16456527 GCF_022355385.1 Mustela nigripes
GCTCAGGTCATGATCTCAGGGTGCTGGGATCGAGTCCCACATCGGGCTCTCTGCTCAGCGGGGAGCCTGCTTCCCTCTGTCTCTCTCTGCCTGCCTCTCCATCTACTTGTGATTTCTCTCTGTCAAATAAATAAATAAATAAATAAAATCTTAAAAAAAAAAAAAAAAGATCTCCACTCCGGTTGTGTGGGCCCTCCTATGTGCCTGGTACCATCCTAGGTATTGGAGATGCCTAGATGGAGTAGTGAACAGAACAGACAACAAGCTTGGCTGCTACAGCACTTTTAAGAGTGTAAAAATGTAAACAAGTAAATCAACAAGGTATCTGCAGATAATGTAATTAATAGGGCAAGTTGATATGATAGAGGGGGTATGGTTAGGGGCTTTCTTATTTATTTATTTAGGAGAAGGAGAGAGAGAGAGTCAGGGGAAGGAGGGAGAGGGAAAAGGAGAGAAACTGAGGCAGACCCTTCGCTGAGCATGGAGCCCGACGCTAGGCTCGATCTCAAGACCCTGAGATCATGATCTGAACTGAAATCAGGAGTCAGACGCTTAACCAACTGAGCCACCCAGGCGCCCCTTGGAGGCTTCTTTCATGTGTGTAGGGAAGGCATCTCAGAAAATAATACTTGAGATGAATCTGGAATGATGAGAAAGGATTAGGCATTTGAAAATCTGGAGGAAAAGTGTTCTAGACAAAACTGCAAAGGCCATGGGGCACCTGCATGGCTCAGTGGGTTAAGCCTCTGCCTTCCACTCAAGTCATGGTCTCAGGGTCCTGGGGTGGAGCCCCACATCGGGCTCTCTGCTCAGCGGGGAGCCTGCTTCCTCCTCTCTCTCTACCTGCCTCTGTGCCTACTCGTGATCTCTCTCTCTCTCTGCCAAATAAATAAAGCCTTTAAAATTAAAAAAAAACAAAAAACAAAAAACAAAAAACCTGCAAAGGCCTAAGGTGAGAATAAGCTTGGCATATTTGAGGAACAGAAAGGAGGTTTGTGCGGCCGGAGCCAAGTGAGTTAGTAAGGGGAAGTGTAACGAGAGATGGATGAGATGTGGGAAGGGACCAGGTTATGCCTGGAACCCCAGTCCTAGCAAAAGGCTTGCCCTGATTCAATCAGTGAGAAAACTCAGCCAGGAACAGTGAAAAGTCACCCCTGGAAGGGTGTCCTGCCAGAGGAGGGCTTTGGAATAGATGCTTGGAAAAGAAAAGGACTTCTGTCCACTTGTTCTACAAACATGTGCAAGTATAGGGACGCCTGGGTGGCTCAGTTGGTTAAGCAGCTGCCTTCGGCTCAGGTCATGATCCCAGCGTCCTGGGATCGAGTCCCACATCGGGCTCCTTGCTCCGCAGGGAGCCTGCTTCTCCCTCTGACTCTTCCTTCCACTCTGTCTGCCTGTGCTCGCCCTCACTCACGCTCTCACAAAAAAAAAAAAAAAAAAAAAAAAAAAAAAAAAACATGTGCAAGTATATACCTGAACTCAGACTCAGTTTCTGTTCTTGAGAATCTCATAGTCTAGCAAAAAAGATTGCAATTAAAATACATATTTTATATTAATAAATATAAATATGTATGTATGGAAGGAAAAGCAGTAGGCCTATAAATGTTCTGGCAGATCTTAAGATGAGTGAATGACAATAATCCCTTGGGAAGGGAGTGGTCATGGGGCGGGCTTCTCTGAGGAGAGAAATGTGAAGGACCTTCAAAGATGAGTGGGAGTTTGCCATATTGACAAGGAGGCAGCAGCTTGTGGGACGGTAAACTCTCCTGAAGACCATAACATGGTCCAAGGACACTGAGAACCAGAGTATTTAGTGAGGCCTATTGTGTTCCCGGCTCCTGCTGGGCCATTTCACTGTTTGAGTTCAGATCCGTTAGAACCTTCCTTCAGTTCTTGAATGCCCAAGGACTTGGGAGCAACCTCTTCTCTCTGCCTAGACGCCTCCCGCTCCTATACCACCCCTTACTCCTCCTTTCTTGGCTTAGTCCAAGTCATCCGTGGGGTAAACATAGCTGCCACTTCTTTGGAGAGGCCCTGGGATCAGGCAGGACTCCCTTCCGTAGCGTTCTTCCTGCATAGCCCTTGCTACACTTGTAGTTATTTGGCCAACGTCTGTCTTCTGCATAGAAGCTGAGGCCAGAGACTGTGCCCCCTCGGCCCCCCGCAGCCCGCACGCAGCCGGTAACCATCCTCAAGCCGTTCCCCGTGCTTCGGGTGTTCAGAAGAAGGAGATTCTAACTCGGGCTGGAGGTCCAGGGAGGGCTCCGGGGAGCAAGCAGTGCTTGAAGTGGTCTGACTTGGAGAGCTGAACGGGCCGGGGTGGGGCGGCGGAGGGACTGAGCATCCCAAGGGAAAGAAGCGATAACCAGGAGGCACAGGGCTGAAACCACACCAACGCAAGACCCTGAATGCCAACTGGATGCCAAGGGGTTGCGTTTTCCAGAGGAGACAGACGGAGCTCGACAGGGTTTCGAATAGGGAGCGACACACGCAGATTAATTTTACGAAGATCGCTGCAGGATCGAGGGCGGGGAAACACGGAAACCGGCCGCGGCGACCTGCCAGGCGCCCCCGAAGGCCTCCGTTCAGGCCTGTGGTGCGTGCGCCCCTGAGGACCGAGGGCGCCGAGGACCCCAGGCCCGAAGGCCGCGTTCCGAGCGCGCAGAGCTCGGCGGGGGGGGGGGGGGGGGGGGGGGGGGGGAGCGCAGCGGGCCGCGCAGCGGGCGGCCTCCGCGGCTTCTGGGGCGGCCGGGCCGTGGCTAAGATCTCGCGAGAGCTTCGGTGCGCGGACCGCACGGAGAGCAGCCCCGACGCCCAGCGCGTGAAGTTGCGGGCGGGCTTGCACTTCGTGCCTTAGATGCGTGAACGATCCGCGTCTTTACCTATTTTTGTCCCTGGCCAGTCGGGTCGGTTCCTCCTTCCTTCCTTCCCGACTGGCGCCCTCCTCGGAAAAAGCTGGGGAGTGGGTCTTGCTCGGGATGACGCAGGGTCGCTGGGAAAATAGGGCTGCTTTTTCCGGGAGAGAAAGAGGCAGCCCCTTTGCCCTCCTTTTGGACTAAACAAATACCCTGCTTCTCGCAAAAAAAAAAAAAAAAAAAAAAAAAGGGTCTCAGGGAGGCGGGGTGTCCCCGTAGGCAGAGCCTCAGTGGGGCGACCTCCGCGCCGGAACTAGACCGCCCCCCGCGTTTCTCCCTCCCCCCCCCGTCGCCCTAGCAACGGCGCCCCCCCGGCGACTCCCCCCCCCCCTCCCCCCCCCCTCCACCCCCCGGGGCGCCGAGGGTTTTTCCTTTTAGGGGTCGCGCTCGACGTTGTGACGTAGGGGCGCCTGTGGACAGCCAGAACGCAGGTCTGGGGCATCCGCTGACAGCCCCGGTGGCCGTTTATTCCAACCCGCTGGAAAGCGGCTGACTCTTCCAGCGGCTCGAAGCGGGCAGGGGACCCTCACGAGTCTGCCCATGGCTTCAGGCGTGGTGAGGCTCTGCCACCGTCCCCTACCCCTCCCCGCACACACACACAAGCAGAGTCCACGCTTCAGACAAGAAAGTTTATTGGCGAGGAGATACACGGAGACGTGGCTGTCCCGCCTTGGAGCTTCCCTGGCCTCTCCTCCCTCCAGTCCTGCCCTCACCCAGCCGCTTTGTCTCTGCTGCCATCCACCGGGACCTGGGCTTGGCATCGAGTGTAGGACTGCTCCTCCTGCTGTTTCTGGTCTATTCGGCCAGCGTCCAGGTGTGAGGGCTGGTTGGGGTTCTCCAGGGCAGGAAGGTCTGGGCTGTCCAACAGCACCCTTCCTGGCTAAGACCGTGTCTAGTGGCCGGAGACTGCATACTGCAATCCACTTAGCAATACTCTTCCCATCAGAAGGTTCAAGATGCCCCCTGCCTATCACCCCCAAACTCCTGAAGTCTCACTGCTGTGGCTCATAAAGTCAAAACAACCCTGTTTGGTGCTGGCCAGGGTGCTGGTCACCTAGAGGCAAAGTTGGGTGGGATCAATTCTTAACAGGTTAAGAGGCAGCAGAATTTAGTTTTTTAGGGCCCTCAGGCTAAGGCCAGTTTATTCATTCAATAAGTATTGAGTGCCTACACTATTCAGAATATGAGGCAGTGTTCTAGAAGCTGGGGGTATAGACCATACCGTCAAGGTCCTGACTGAGCCCAGCCAGGACAGTTTCCTGAGCTTCAAGGTCATTGTCTCCAATCTCTATTTCTATCTATTCACTCCTTTCTCCCACTTCCTCCCCTCCTCCTCCCTCCCACCACCTCCCTGGCCCTTTAGTCTCTGCTTCAGCAGCAGACACCCTCCCTTTGGTCTCCTGGGCTTCCACCTTCCCTGGACCCCATCACTCCAGTCCCGTGGGCGGCTCCTCCTTGAGGGGCCTTGCCCGACCATCCCCTGTCCCAAAGGGCCTCAGAACCAAGTGCCCACGCTGGTGCTTGATGCGGGCAGAACTGTCCCCAAAACCTTTGCCACACTCTGCGCATTTATATGGCTTCTCCCCGGTGTGTGTTCGCCTGTGTTTGACCAGATCTGAGCTCCGGGGGAATTCCTTCCCACAGAAGCCACACACATGGGGCTGGCTGGGTCCGGAGGGCTGGGCTCGGGCTCGGGGTCGAGAGGCTGTGGGGGCCGGGCCAGGGGGGTTGTGTGGCCTCAGGAGAGTGGATGGTGGGTGTGGCCGAGCCCGTTCACCACGGTGGGTACGGAGGTGCTTGACTCGGGCTGAGCTGTCAGCAAAACCCTTGCCGCACTCGGGACAGAGGTAGGGCTTCTCCCCTGTGTGCACGCGATGGTGTTTCACTAGGTCCGAGCTTCGGCGGAAGCCCTTGCCACACTCAGGGCACTTGTGGGGCTTGTCCCCTGCCAGTGGTGGGGGAGGCTCCCCAGCTTGGGGCCCCCCGGGCTCTGGCTCCAAGCCAGGCAGGCCAAACGGCCCATCACCTGAATGTGAAGGGCTTCGAGGTGTCAGCGGGGGGCTCGTGCCAAGGGGAGGTGGGGGTGGGCTTGAGCTGGGGGGTGGGCTGGGGATCAGGGGGGCCAGGGGGTAGCCTGGGAAGCTGAAATCCTGGGGCTCCATGTGAGTGAGGCGGTGGCGGAGAAGGGTAGAGCTGAGGCTGAAGGTGCGGTCACATTCTGGGCAGGCGTGAGGCCTCTCCCCACTGTGGGTGCGGAGGTGTTTGACCCGGGCAGAGCTGTCAGCGAAGCCCTTGCCACACTCAGGGCACAGGTAGGGCTTCTCTCCTGTGTGCACCCGCAGGTGCTTCACCAGGTCTGAGCCCCGGGCAAACTCCTTTCCACACACGTCACAGCCAAAGGGTTTGGGCCCCAAGTGACTGCGCTGGTGGCTCAGAAGGCTGCAGCTGAGCACAAATCTTTTGCCACAATCAGTGCAGATATACGGCTTGTCCTGGGCCCTGGGTCCCTGGGTGGCTGCCGTGGCCGCTCGAGAAGGCTGCCGTCTGGGCACCACGGGCCGGGGAGGCTGCTCCCCCCGGTGTGTCCGCTGGTGCTTTATGCGAGCAGAACTGTCACCAAAGCCCTTGCCACAGATGCCACACTTGTAGGGCTTCTCACCCGTATGTGTCCGCTGGTGTTTCACCAGGTCAGAACTCTGCCGGAAGCTCTTGCCACACTCGCCGCAGATTGTGGGGCGTTCACCAGCTGGGATCCTGGACCGAGGAATCTTTGGGGGGCCTTGGGCTGGTGGTCGGGCTCTGTAGGACTTCTCACCACTATGAGTTCGCTGATGTTTTATACGGGCAGAGCTATCCCCAAAGCCCTTGCCACAGACCCCACACTTGTAGGGCTTCTCCCCTGTATGGGTCCGCTGGTGTTTTACCAGATCTGACATCTGCCGAAAACTCTTGCCACACTCACCACACACAGCAGCCCGATCACTAGCCTGGCCCCAACGTGGCTCTCCCAGGAGCCGGGGACCTCTGTCCCGAGCCTGAGGTTTTCCTGGTCCCTCTCTCTGGACCCACAAGTCATCCCAGGTCTGGATGCCTTCAGGTTTGAGAGAGGCATTTCCTACTTCATGACCTGGGGCCAAATCTTCCTCTTCCTTGAACCCCAAGTCATCCTCCTGTGGGGTATGTTCAAACTCATCCGGCTGAGAAATCTCCACATTCTCACTCCCTATACCTGGGGAAAGAAAAGGGACCAATAGACCCTGCCCTTTGGCTCAGCCCCTATCTTTGATAACAATTTCCCCAGCAAGGCTTCCTTGACAATCTGCGGTCACAGGATGCTTTCCCTCTCTCTCCTCTGAACTTCTGCAACACTTATTATTGCTGCCTCTCCTTAACAATGGTAATGTCCTTAACGTGTGCCAGTCACCGAACTAGGCACCCCTGAATCCTTGCAAACAATGCTACGAGATAATATGGTTACTACTCCGTTTTTATAGACAGGAAGACTCGGAGAATTTAAGTTACTTGCTCAAGGTTATAAAGGTTAGAAAGTAGCAAAGCCACGTTTCTAACTCAGTTCTGTCTAATTCCCAAGCCTGTATTAACCACATTATACTGTCTCTATTTGGAAAACCTAGTATTTGCTATTTCTATTATATCTTCTTCTATTACCCCATCCTGTAATTTATTACTTCAATCATCTTGCGTGCACCTGAGAGGACCCAGACCCATGCCTGTCCCTCAAAATGCATAGGGCTGGTAGGAGAGAGACGATGAAGCACCAATAATTAGAACTGTGGGCTCGGAATAACTGCTGTCACGGGAGAGAGAGGAACTAAGGAGACAGGGCGACGCTTTCACAACAAAAGAAAAGAGTAAACCATGGAGAGGAATGGAAGATAAAGCTGGAGAGGGATGTTGGGACTCGATTAAGCACGTAAGGCCTAGATCGAACACTAGGCTTTTGATTAGCAGGCAGACGGGAGCTAGGGAAGGTTTCTGAGAAGGGAAACAGGATTAAACCTAGACTTGGATCAACGTGGCCGCTGAGTGCACCGCTCAAGAGAACAGGGATGTGGGGAGGCAGTTGCGACGGTCAGGATGAGATCGAACGAGGCCTGAAGTGGGGCAGAGGCAGTGAGGCTGGGGATGCTCGTCGAGGAGCCGGGAGAGCCCTTGAGACGGAGCCCCTCACGGTCTGGCGCACAGGAGGTGCTCAGAAACGTCGGCTCCTGGACCTCGGCTCTTCTCCCCCTCCCCCTCCCCCTGGAAGCACAGTTCAAGTCCGATTTTTCTGGGTCTCGGTCAGACACAGCCCAGCCCCCGGAGTCCCCTCCCGGCCTTGACCTGCCGCTGGCGGCGCACCCGCCCCGGCCCTCACCTGTGCGGGCGCCTCGCAGCTGCTCCCTCTCCTCTGCGCCCTGGAGATCCGGGCCCCAGGGCTCCACCGCGCGCTCCATCGCCCGCACACCGCCCTGCGCAAGGGGACAGACAATCCCGCGGTCACACAGCCATGTGCGGCCCGCGGCGCCCTGCCGCTGCCCTCTGCCGGCCACCGCGCGCCCCGGACAGCGGCCGGGTCCGAGGTGCGGGGCGCGGCTCCCGGGGACCCCCGCCCGCGCCGCCGGCCGCCCCTGCACCTGCTGCTCCTTCCGGCCCGCAGCGCCCCCTCCGCCTCCCGGGCGCCTCCGGCCGTGTCACCCCAACACCCTCGCGGGCTCCCGGGCCGGGCTCCGCCGCCCGAGCCGCCGGCGGCCCCGGGATGCGGGCTCCGCGCCAAACGGGGAGGGGGCTCGGAGCCAGGCGTCCCGGGGGCGGCCGCCGGGGGCGGGGACGGGAAGCGGAAGCGCCGGTCCTCGCGGAGCCGCTCTAGGACCTGGGCGGGGCCGCGCGCCTGCGGGGCCGCCCGCGTCCTCCGGAGCTCGGTGGCCGGCGGGAGCCCGCGAGCCGCGGACGGGGCTACTCTAAGCCGCGGACGGCGGCCCGAACTCGGTGGTATTAACTCTGTACCTCCTGGGCTGGACCGGCGGGCGGGCCGGAGACGCCGCCTAAGGGTCGCTGGGCCGGGCCCCCGGCGCCGACCTCCGGGGCTGGCCGACGGCGCCGGCCACCCCGGCCCGGAGACACAAAGAGAGATCCGAGGACTGACCCGGGGAGAGGCCGGGGCAGAGACCGCGCCAAACAAAGGGCGGCGGCGGGCGGCGGAGACCCCAGACGGGGCGGGGGCGGGGCGCCGAGACGCAGGAAACAAAGCGGGGCCGGTCCGAGGGGCCGCGGGCCGGGGGCGGAGTGGGGAGTGGGGAGGGGCCGGGCTAGGGCCGACCGAGGCCCAAGCGGCCGCCGGGGGATGGAGGCGGGCTCCAGAGACTCGGCGGCGAGACGGTCGCGGAGCGGAGACCCTGAGCCAGAGACCCCTAAAGTCGCAGCCCAAGAGCCCCGAGTCAGAGGGGACACAAAGGCAGAGAGGGGGAGACTGCGACGGCCTAAAAATACAGGAGCAAGAGACTGGCCGCCGGAGACAAAGGGATGTAGAAACCTGAGAGAGAGGTATGAAGCGCAGTCGCAGAAACTGTAAGAAATCGAAGGGAATCCGGAGAGAAGCAGGCCAAGAGGCAGAGGAACAAAAGACAGTGAAACAGGCGGAGACAAAGAGATAGGGACACAAAGAAAGAGCCCTCGGGGAGACTAGGGGACAGGTCAACAGACCTACAGAGGCCAAACCCAGGGAGAACCTAAAAACATTAAACCCTGATTCCCAGCTTGGTGCAGCCACCGGCTGCCGGCTGCCATGGCTGGGTCTGTGTTCCCCGGTATCTGCGCTCTGAGCAAGCTTGCCTTTGGGGAAGAGGGGAGTGCCTGGAAGTGTCCCTTGATGATCTGATGATAGGGAGGGGTGACTGAGGTTTGTATTATTAATTCACATTTAATTAGCACCTTAATGCTAAGCCCAGAGTGTGGGACAAAGAGATGAAACACATGTAAGATTTGTCCTTGGATGGTTCCATGTGGTAAGCACACCAATCATGAAAAAGAAAGAATTGTGAGGGGCGTCTGGGTGGCTCAGATGGTGAAGCGTCTGCCTTGGGCTCAGGTCATGATCTCCAGGTCCTGGGATCAAGCCTCCTGTTGGGTTCCCAGCTCAGGGGGGGTCAGGGGGGGAGTCTGCTTCTCCTATTCCCTCTGCCTCTCCCCTGCTTGTGCTTTCTCTCTCTCCATCTGTGTCTACCTCTCTCAAATGAATAATAATAAAAGAATTGTGAGGGCACGAGAGAGTTCCATGTACTGCTACGAGATAGTGTGGGAGAGCAGGGAGAATTCTAGGCTGTGGGAATGAGTCTGCATGGTTCTGGGTGCCTGGTGTGCATGGATGTTAGACACTGACCGAAACCAGAACCACAAATCAATCAGCACATACTTAGGGATCACCAACCAATATCTAGACACGGTCTACGCGCTGAAAATACTAAGGAACTCAGGAAGCTCTTGGTCCAGTAGAATATGGAGATGTTCGGGTGATAAGCCAGATTCTCTACCAACCTGATGAGAAAAATATGATGGGAGTGGAGAGAGATGTCGAGTTGGTGGCTGTGGACTCTGTCTTTAAGGCCATTCCTGCAGTCTGATTCCTGACCTTGTCATTTTTTACTGTTTGACCCTGGGGAGTTTTCTTCTGTTTCCTAACCTGTAAAATGGGGATGATAATAGCCAACTTGAGTGGTTAGGAATTCACATGTGTTCTATGTATAAAGTGCTTAGCCAAAAATATTAGCTTTTACTCTTTTGGCTGGAGCAACCAAGAAAGAAACTGGCATTTTTTCAGCTAAACCTTTCAGAACAGCTCGGATTTCTGCCAAGTCCAGAGCAGGTTGAAGCGGGGTTTGAATGAACTCCAGGCAGAGGGAATGAAATGAACCCTGCCTACACACTAATTGAAAACCTACTATGTGCCAGAAGTTTGAGGTCCAAAGATGGTTAAGACCTATTCTCCGAGAGAAAGACAGAATAGTTGTGTTTTAATGTGTCATGAGTTCACATAATTGGAAAGCAGTGGAAATTGAAGATAGAACAGTACATTTATTCATTTGTTCCACAAACATTTCCTGGAGCCCCAACAGGTGCCAGACACTTGAGCTGGAAAACAGAGATAAGAGGGTACCAAACGACAGAGAGCTAGCCCCTCGTGGAGGAACCTTCCCCTGAAGTGTGGCCAGCCCGCACGCCACACTCCTCACAGAGCTACCTTTGACTTTGGGAAGAGAAAGCGTGGAGTTATTGGGTCCAAAGGTGCAGAAGCCCCCATCTAGAGATCTAGAGACCCCCCCATCTAGAGATGCCTGCTGGAAATATAAGGTTGGTGGCAAGATGAAAAAGAACTAATCCAGATGATTAAATGCGAAGATGTCTATCTACTATATATTCCTCCATAGGACTCTCAAGGTAGGATTTTACTCTGAACAGGCCCCAAAACTTACTGTATGAATGAATGGACATAATTCACTGGAGTAGTAAGTGTGTAAATGGAATATTGTGCCCCCCGTAATTCATGTTATCTCTACAAGCCAAGAGCCTTTTCTTTTTCTTTTTTTAAAGATTTTTAAGAATTTATTTATTTGACAGACAGAGATCGCAAGTAGGCAGACAGGCAGGCAGAGAGAGAGGAGGAAACAGGCTCCCTGCTCAGCAGAGAGCCCGACTCGGGGCTCGATCTCAGGACCCTGGGATCATGACCTGAGCCTAAGGCAGAGGCTTTAATCCAGTGAGCCACCCAGGCGCTCCCAAGAGCCTTTTCTGTAGGGCAATTTGTTAACAGGCACAAACGCCTCAAATACGTGACTTCCTTTGACTCAGTAATTCCTCTTACAGAAAGGCCTAAGGAAACCATCGGACAAGTACACAATGATGGCTCCACAAACATGACCAACCCAGGCCAGCATTGTTCGTCAACTGAGTAAAACCGGAGTCAATCCAAGTACCAACACCTATAGAAATGATAATGCAGGTGACCAACAGATACATGAAAAGATGCTCAACATCCCTGATCATCAGGGAAATGCAAATCTAAACTACCATGAAGGGCGCCTGGATGGCTCAGTGGATTAAAGCCTCTGCCTTTAGCGCAGGTCATGATCTCAGGACCCTGGGATCTAGGGTCCATGATCCCAGGGCCCTGGGATCGAGCCCCAGGGCTTGATCAGGCTCTCTGCTCAGCAGGGAGCCTGCTTCCCCCTTTCTCTCTCTTCCTACTTGTGATCGCTGTCTGTCAAATAAATAAACAAATAAAATATAAAACAAACAAACTACGAGGAGGTTTCCCCTCACACCTGTCAGAATGGCAGAAATCAACTGTACAAGAAACAGTTCTTGACGAGGATGCAGAGAAGAGGGAACCCTCGTGTACTGTTGGTGGGAAGGCAAACTGGTACCACCACTGTGGAAAACAGTATGGAGGTTCCTCAAGAGGTTAAAAATAGAGCTACCCTACAACCCAGCAATCGCATTACCAGGGATTTACCCAAAGAATACAACAACATTAGTTCAAAGGGATACATGCACCCTGACCTTCATAGCAGCGTTATCTACAATAGCCAAATCATGGAAGCAGCTCTGTCCCAGCTGGATCCAGGGATCATAACCTGAGCCAAAGGCAGATACTTGACTGAGCCACCCAGGCACCCCTGTAAATGAAATCTCTTTAAAAATAAATTAACAATGGGGCACCTGGGTGGTTCAGTTGGTTATGCTTTGGCTCGGGTGATGATCCTGGGGTCCTGGAATGAAGCCCCGCGTTGGGCTCCCTGCT
Organism: Mustela nigripes; assembly: GCF_022355385.1. Classification (NCBI taxonomy): domain Eukaryota; kingdom Metazoa; phylum Chordata; class Mammalia; order Carnivora; family Mustelidae; genus Mustela; species Mustela nigripes. Next base: position 16,347,287 of record NC_081567.1, read on the forward strand.
CCCCAGGGAGTCTGCTTCTCCCTCTCCCACTCCCATTGCTTGTGCTCCCTCTCTTGCTGTGTCTCTCTGTCAAATAAATAAATAAGCTCTTTATTTTATTTTTTAAAAATATTTTATTTATTTATTTGACAGAGATCACAAGTAGGCAGAGAGGCAGGCAGAGAGAGAGAGAGGAGGAAGCAGGCTCCCCACAGAGCAGAGAGCCCGATGCGGGGCTCGATCCCAGCACCCTGGGATCATGACCTGAGCTGAAGGCAGAGGCTTTAACCCACTGAGCCACCCAGGCGCCCCTAAATAAGCTCTTTAAATAAAGAAAGGAAGGAAGAAAGAAAACCATACGAGAAAATACATTTATAGGGACATATTTATAGGGGGAAAAAGTCTTCATCTAAGTTCCCCCACCTGCACAGTTTAAACCAGTGCTGGTCAAGGGTCCATCATACTTGTGTCCCCCAGAGGGGAGGAGCTCCGTGTTTTAATTAAGACCTTAGGCCTGCTCAGCTTGATAAGAAATACAGGAGGAAGGGCTGCGGTGGAGTGAGGAGGGTTATAATTATCCCTTCCCTTGGCTTCTCCAAGTCCTCTGTTTATCTCCTTGTTGCACGACATTTTTAGCACCCGCGCTCTGTGGCACTTACGGGTGGCTGTCTCCGTCTCCCCAGAGGGCCAAAACTCTGAGTCCCTGTTTGGATCCTCAGCATGGAGCAGTCACTAGGTTTGGGATGGTGACACTGTCATAGCCCTCCGCTCAAGTCATGCTCGCAGTAACTAGCATTCTGTGGGAGCTCCTCCTCACAGTGGCTTTATGTGGTCATGTGGCCTTTCGTCTGCAGAGATCACAGGTGTCTCTTCTTATAAGGACACCAGACCTATGGGATCAGGGGTCCCTACAACTTCATTTAACCTCAATTACCTTCTTCTTTTTTAGATTTTATTTATTTATTTGACAGAGAACGCGAGAGAGGGAACACAAGCAGGGGGAGTGGGAGAGAGAGAAGCTGGCTTCCCGTTGAGCAGGGAGCCAGATGCAGGACTCGATCCCAGGACCCTGGGATCATGACCGGAGCTGAAGACAGACGCTTAACAACTGACCTACCCAGGTGCCCCCTCAATTATCTTCTTAAAGGCCCTCTTTCCAAGTCACATTGAGGGTTAGAGCTCCGGCATATGAATTTGGGACTGGGGCATGGGGGGAGACACATAACTGAGCCCACAACAGTGGGTAACAGGAAAATAATAAGTAGAACCACAAGGAGTGGAGAAAGAAATGAGGTTGGAGCAGCAGACACGATGGAGCTCAAGCCAGGCCTTCGAGGCCCTAGGAGGAGACTAGCCTTAGAGGTTCAGAGAGGTGACTCAGTTCATAAAGGTTAAAGCCTGCAGTTCATAAGGGGCTCATGTATACAGCTGATCGGACTCCAAAGCTCATGTCATTCAAAACTACTCGGGAGTCCTGAAAACCAGGTGGAAATGTGTGTATTTCATTCTTCCAGGAGAAAAATGGAGTTTAGAGAGGCAGTGACTCACCCAAGGTCCCATAATAAGTGGGAGAACTGAGGTTTGCAGAGCTTTCTGCCTCCAAAGCATGGTTCCTTTTACATGTTTTGCTAGCCTTGGGCCATGACCAACTTCATTCACTCATTACTTCAAGCACACATTCATCTAGGACATTACTTCCCCACACCTGCTTTGTGGTAGGCCCAGGGCAAGACCCTGAGGATGTAGAAATGAAGAGAGGACATGGTCCATGACCTCAGAAAGCTCAGCCAGCAGAAAAGATAGCCAGATGAACAAATGCTAGCATTGGGGAGAGGTCTGTGGAAGGTGTTAGAGAGTTTGGAGGAGGGAAAACAACTGTTCCTGGCATAACTGGGCAAGATTTCCTAGAGGAGCAAAAAGAGATCTTGGAACCAAACCCTTGAAAGATCTGGAAGAGCAGAAGGAAAAGCTCAGTGTGGACAGAGTGAGGGAGGTGGGCGCTCTCCAAGGAGGAGTGAGGGACGGTTGATGAGGTCAGATGTGGAAAGCTCTGGCTGCCAGGCCAGAACTCGGAGTTAATTCTGAAATTACCGGGAAGGCCCTGAAGGAGCTACATCAGGGGAATGCCTTGGCCAGGATTCTAATGGAAGGTGTCTCTGGCAGTGGTGTCCAAAGACTTGAAGTCCTTTGAAGAATCAGTTGCGCAGGGGTGCCTGGGTGGCTCAGTGCATTAAGCCTCTGCCTTCAGCTCAGGTCATGGTCTCAGTGTCCTGGGATGGAGCCCCATATTGGGCTCTCTGCTCAGCGGGGAGCCTGCTTCCCGCCAACTCTCTGCCTGCCTCTCTGCCTACTTGTGATCTCTCTCTCTCTCTCTCTCTGTGTCAAATAAATAATTTTAAAACCTTAAAAAAAAAAAAAAGAATCAGTTGCACAAAGGGGTGTCTGAGGGCTCAGCGGTTAAGTGTCTGCCTTTAGCTTATGTCATGATCTCAAGGTCCTGGGATCAAGCCCCAAGGTGAGCTCCCTGCTTAGCTGGGGGTCTGCTTCTCTCCCTCTGCCCCTCTCCTTTCCCATCCTCCCCTGTTCACATGTAGAGTGCTCTCTCTTTCCCCAAAGGAATAAATAAAATCTTAAAAAAAAAAAATCAATTGCATGAAAAAAAGAAAAAGAATCAGTTGCCCGAGCTAGTAAGGGAAATTGATGGCCCCCTCCATCTCTAATCCTTTTATGACTTTTGGTCCACTTAGACCCTGGGAACTTTTTTTTTTTTAACCATCCCAGTCCAAGCCTTCATCTCACTTGTTAGAGACACCAATCTGCTTCCTTCCTCTCTGCCTACACCCCTCCCTCCCACCAGGGTGATGGGGCTACAGTAGAGGCTCGGAATAAGGGTGTGCAGAGAACTGAGGTGCTGAAGCCTCCCATGGGGGGAGAGCCAAAGGGATCCAGGAAGTGAGAACTCCAGGTATTCTTGGTCTTGGCTTTCCCCACCCGTTTGAGCATCTCGGCTTCCTACACTGCCCGCCCCCTCATTTGCCACACTCAACTTCCTGCCCCACCAGAGGAAGTGGGGAGAGACAACAGGTGCAGCGACAGCCAGCAGGGTCATGGTGAGTCCTCCTGCCCCAGAATACAGGCATCTCTGCCCTCAGCCCCCAACCCCCAAAGTAGCCAGGCTCAGGTCAAGCCACAGTAGGCTGACTTCTCTCCCGCAAGGGCAGGTTATCCTGCGGGCCCTGCCTGCCACTCCCAGCAGCCTCATACTGTGTGCCCTCCCACCAACAGGACAAGGAGTATGTGGGGTTCGCCGCCCTCCCCAACCAGCTGCACCGCAAGTCCGTCAAGAAGGGTTTTGACTTCACACTCATGGTAGCAGGTCTGATGGGTTTTGGACAGGGGACCAGTGGTGGGGCCTGGGAGTGGGCTTCCTCCAGAGACCCGGGCTGTCTGCTCCCCTGACCAGGTGGGAGGGTCTGTCTTGTCTACAGGGGAGTCAGGCCTGGGAAAATCCACCCTCATCAACAGCCTGTTTCTCACCAATCTCTACGAGGACCGGCAACTGCCAGAGGCCAGTGGTAAGACCCTCCTGTCCTCCCCAGGGACTCTGTCTCTCCCACCCCCAGGCTGTGCTCTCTTTCTCTTCATTTGGCTCTTCCCCTGACCTTCTGGGGACTTGGGCAGCTCGTTGCTTTTCTCTGAGACTCCCCTGAAAAATGGGTGATTCTGAGAAGGGAAAAATGAAAATTTGTGATTTTCACAAATTTTTCAGGAAGATCTAAAAACTGTGATTCTGAGAAGGGACATCAGTCCCGGCTCAGACCCTTACCTGGCCCCCTGGCCTCTCCCCATCCCCACAGCTCGCTTGACACAAACGCTGACCATTGAGCGCCGGGGTGTGGAGATAGAGGAGGGGGGTATTAAGGTGAAGCTGACGGTGGTGGACACACCTGGCTTTGGGGACTCCGTGGATTGCTCAGACTGGTGAGGAGCCGGGGAAGGAGCGGGGACCAAGCTGCCTGATGTGGCTGCTCTGTGAAGACTCCAGGGCTGGTCCGCTCTGCCCTTGCCCTTTCCAGAAGGCGGGGGCTGCCACTGGGGGCCACGTGGCCCGGAGTGCCCGTGCTTCCCACATCGGCCTACACCCCGCTGATCTCTCCGATGTCTTTGGTTGGAGCCCAAGACCCTAGTGCCCACCCCCATAGTCCTGGCTTCCTTGCCCCTTCCTGGCCCTGCAGCCGCTCTTCTCTGACTGGACTCCCTCGCCCCACACCCCAGCTGGCAGCCTGTGGTGCGCTACATCGAGGAGCAATTCGAGCAGTATCTGAGGGATGAGAGCGGCCTGAACCGGAAGAACATTCAGGATTCCCGTGTTCACTGCTGCCTCTACTTCATCTCCCCCTTTGGCCGAGGGTCTGGGGGACACCCTGGGGGGTGGGGGTATTTGGGGAGGGGCATGGAGGGTTTCTGTGGCCTAAGGCTGAGCCCTGACCGATCTCTCCATGCAGGCTCCGGCCCCTAGATGTGGCCTTCCTCCGGGCAGTGCACGAAAAGGTCAACATCATCCCGGTCATTGGCAAAGCAGATGCCCTGATGCCGAAGGAAACCCAGGCCCTCAAGCAGAAGGTATGTCTGGTGACCTCTGGTTGCTTTGCCCCCATGTGAAGCCAGAAGTCATTATCACATCTGAGCTCGGCTTTGACTTCTTTGATCTTGGGATTGCCTTTGGGAAGCCTAACAGGTCAAGCTACACTGTGGGAGAAAGTTTCCAAGGAAGGCTGAAGGAGCAGTGTCCCTGGAGGCCCGAATACAATCCCCAGACTGGATACTTGGCTAAGGCCTATTTGAGGGTGGCAGCAAAGACTTAATGACTCCTGACATCCCTCCAGCCCTGGGAGAATGACTCGCCTTGTGACTTCAGAGGCCCCTCCCACTCTTTCTGCTTAGGCCTCTCTGTCCAGGGCCTTTGGTGTCTCCCTCATCTTACAATCTTTCCAGGCCTCAGTCATCCCTGTTAGGGTGTCTTTGTCTCTTTTTCACCATCTATATCTCTCTCATTGTCTGAGATTTATTTTTAAGATTATTTCTTATTTTTATTTATTTTTTTAAGTAGGCTCCATGCCGAGCGTGGAGCCCAACATGGAGCTTGAACTCACGACCCTGAGATGAAGGCGTGAGCTGAAAGCAAGCGGGATGCTTAACCCACTGAGCCAACCAAGCGCCCCAAGATTTTAAGTCATCTCTGCACCCAATGTGGGGCTCAAACTCAGAACCCTGAGATCAAGAGTCACAAGCTCTACTGACTGAGCCTGCCAGGCACCCCTCTGAGATTTTGGTTTGGGGCATCCTGTATGTTACCATCTCTTTCATGTCTTCCTCTCTGTCTCTGACCACCGGGAACCTGTGTCTCACTGGGTCCAGCCAAGCAATGTCTGCAGCTCACCGCCTCTCTGTTTCTCACCGCCTGTGCATGTCTGCTTCTAGATCCGGGACCAGCTGAAAGAGGAGGAAATCAACATCTACCAGTTCCCTGATTGTGACTCTGATGAGGATGAAGACTTCAAGAGGCAGGATGCAGAAATGAAGGTGCAGAGGCAGAGGAGGAAGGCTCAAAGAAGCGAGGGAGGCGGATGTGGAGGTGGAGGCTGACAATAAAGTGTCCGCGGGGTGTGTGTGGGGGGTGGCGTGTTCCAACGGTGATCCCTGACTCCTGCCTTCCAGGAAAGCATCCCTTTCGCAGTGGTTGGTTCCTGTGAGGTTGTGAGAGAAGGCGGGACCCGTCCGGTGAGGGGACGTCGCTACTCCTGGGGTACCGTGGAGGGTGAGTATGGTGGGCGCGACTTGTGAGGCCAACAGGGAGCCCAGAACGCCTCTGAGTCAACCGCACCCAACACATGAAGTCGGGAGTCCTAAGAGCCAAAAGAGGGGTCCTCGGACTTCAAACCCTCACCTAGAGCGGGGGTCAGGACTCGGGGCAGACCCGACCCCGGCCAGTAGGGCTGGACTCAAAGCTTCCTGACGCTCGCCGGTCCGCCCCGCAGTGGAGAACCCACATCACTGCGACTTCCTGAACCTGCGACGGATGCTGGTGCAGACCCACCTGCAGGACCTGAAGGAGGTGACCCACGATCTGCTCTACGAGGGCTACCGGGCCCGCTGCCTGCAGAGCCTGGCCCCGCCTGGGGCTCGTGATCGCGCCAGTCGTAGGTGAGAGCCCGACCTGAGTCCCAGGGGCTCCCAAGTTCCGGCCCTCACAGTCCCGGACCGGCCTTCACCCCCCAGACCACTCTCCCAGAATCCTTCCCCGCCCACGTTGCTTACGCCTCCTAGACCCCAACCTCGCCCCACGCCCCGCCCCGCTCCTGCGACCCACAGCGGAGTGTCCCGCCCTTGATTCCCTGTTCCTTCCCCCCGCCCCCCGCCCCTAGTAAGCTCTCCCGCCAGAGCGCCACAGAGATCCCGCTGCCCATGCTGCCTCTGGCAGACACCGAGAAGTTGATCCGCGAGAAAGACGAAGAGGTGAGCAAGGATCTCTCTTCCCCCCTTCCCCCAAGGCCCCAAGTCCTCTTCGAAGTCCCTCTCTGGCCTCCCCGACCCCACGCCCACCATCTTGCCCCCGTACAGCTGCGCCGCATGCAAGAGATGCTGGAGAAGATGCAGGCCCAGATGCAGCAGAGCCAGACTCCGGGAGAGCAGTCGGACGCTCTCTGAGGACCCCGCCCCGCCCCGCCCCACCTCGGCTCCGCCTTCAGCCGGTCTCCTGACCAATCCTGGAGCCCCAGCCCGAGAGGCCCGCCCCGGCAGGCGGCTCGCGGGCGGGCGGATTTGCCCAGTCCCCAGTCTGTAGCCCCGCCTTTGGCCCCGCCCCAACCCCCGCCCCGCCCCTGGCCCCTCCCCGCCGCTTTTCAATCAAGTTGTGACTTCAGTAAAGCAATTTCAGGGATGGGGTGGCTCAGGCTGTCCGGTGTGGGACCCTTAATTTCGGCTCAGGTCCGACCTCAGGGTCCGGGATCTAGCGGCCCTGGGCTCCCTGTTCAGCGGGGAGTCTGCTAGATATTTTCTCTCTCTCTCCCTCCCTCTGCACCGCCCCCCCCGCCTTGCTCGCGCGCTTTCTCTAATAAATCGGTAGATCTTAAATAATACAAAATAAAAGCAGTTTCCCTGAGGCCACGCGAGTCTTCCTTTCCCAGCGGGAGTAAGTGGCGGGTGCAGCGGGTGGAACGGAGCCGCCCCACCCAGACCTCTGGGCCACGAATCATTCACTCGTGGGCGCTGGCTTCCTGCCGGGCGGTATTTCAGCCCCGCTGTCCCCCCGGAGCCCCCCGCCCACAAACTCACTGAAGGCGCCACCGCTAAGAAACAGAGACCAGTTTAGTTTTATTAGAGTCGGGATCGGGTGGCTGCAAGGCATTGGCCAGCGGAGGCCTAACAGGGTCCCCTACTCCTGGTCCTTGGCGTCACCATGCGTGATGACGTAGCAGATGTTCTTGTAGTCTACGTTGCCTCCCACGTCGGGGGGGAAGGCTGCCCACATGTTCCTGATCTGGGGAAAGATGTAGGGGCGACTCCGACGGGTTCTGTCTGCTGCCCTCCCCCTTCCCTCTGCTTCCCCCGGGCCCCCTCCCCTGCTCACCTCTTCCTGGGAGAAGCGGTCACACTGCGTGGTGAGCAATTCCTCCAGGCTGGAGAGAGGGGACATACGGGGAGTTGAGATCGGGCTTCGTGGTTCCTCTCCACTCCCTCCCACCTCATCTGGTCGCCATTCCTAGTATCAGCTTGAAAACCGAAGTCACGCTAGATCCCTCACTGGTCTTCCAAAGAGTCTGGCCTCCGAGTGTTTGCTCTTCCCCTCCTATATGTGCTGTGAAGATGTAATCCTATTGCCCATTTCCACGGTCCTAATTTTTCCCGTAGCCCCTCCATCATACCTAACATCTGGTAAGAATTTAAGGAGGCTTGGGCACCTGGGTTAAGTCTGCTAAGCAGCTGCCTTCGGCCCAAGTCATGATCCTGGGATCCTGGGATCCTGGGATCCTGGGACGGAGCCCAGCTCAGCAGGGAGCATGCTTCTCCCTTTCTCCCTATCCCCACTGCCCCCATGCTCGCTCGCTCTCAAACAAATAACATCTAAAACAAAACCAAAAACAAACAAACAAAAACTTAAAAAAAAAAAAGAATTTAAGGAGGCTTTGTGGGCCAGAGAAGCTGGAGGGGTCACTTACAACTGCTTCTTGATGGTGCCCTTCCCCTCAGGGTCCAGGACCTTGAAGGCGCCAGTGATCACATCCTCAGGGTCGGCACCTGGAGGATCAGAAGACACAGGGTCTGTCCCTGAAAGGTCTGGGGAGAGGCAGCGGGGGGCTCAGACCCTGGACACCTCATTCACCTTTGAGCTTCTCCCCAAACATGGTCAGGAAGACGGTGAAGTTGATGGGACCACTGGCTTCCTTCATCATGGCGTCTAGCTCCTCATTCTTCACATTGAGGCGCCCTGGAGCAGGGTGGGGGAAGCTGGCGTGGGCTCCCATGGCCAAGGGTTGATCCTTCCCATAAATTCAGATCATCCCACCCATTTTTCGTCTGGGTGGACTGAGGCCCAGCGTGGAGCCCGCAGGGCTGAAACCCAAGGCTTCTGAATTCCCGGTACTCGGAAGCCTTGAATCTTTACCGGTGGGATAAGGGGCTCACCCATGGCTGCGAAGGTGTCCCGCAGATCCTCCTTGTCAATAATGCCATCCCGGTTCTGGTCGATTACCGTGAAGGCCTGTGGAAGGCAGGGGCAAGGAGAGGTTAGGTGCCCCGTGGCCAGGCTTCAGCATCTTTACCCCAGGCAGATCAGATTCTGGTCCCCAGCCAGCTGTTCCCTTGCATGCCAAATGCGGAGGGGAGCAAGGAGTTCTAAGCCCTTCCCCTCCCCCCAAACAGGTGCACATTCCAGGGAGGCAGTATTGGGGGGAGGGGCGGCAGGGGGTCAGTCTTCAGTCTCCCTTCTCCCCTTACTCACCTCCTTGAACTCCTGGATCTGAGTCTGGTCAAACATGGAGAAGACATTGGAGCTTCCGCCTTCTGCCACTGCCCTTCTCTTGGCCTTCTTGGGTGCCTGGGGTTGGGGTGGGGGTGAGGAGGGGGCAAAGGGGTCCATGAGCTAATGCCTCCTCCTCTTTGGAGGCAACGGATTAGATTCAGGGTTCTTTGAGTTGAGTCATTTTTTAAAAGCAACGCTTCTGGCTTTAGGCTTTCCCCGCCTTATGACCTCTTTGCTGAGGGGACATGCTTTGGTGCAACCTCCATCCTTCCCAACAAGTGGGACTCAACAAATCCCCTTCTCAGTGTCCTGAGCTTGCCTTCTCTGAGTCCCAGACTCGCTGTGTGACCCTGATCTACTCACTCAGCCTGTCTGAATCTCTGCTGTTATTAATAAAATGGGAGTTGGAATCCTTGCCTGACTGATCCCAGAGGGTTTTAGGAAGGGGGGGTGCAGGAAGCTATGGAGCATGCATTGAGAGGGATGGGTCTCCTGTGTGTGGAGAGTCTGGGCAGATGATCCTTGGCAGACTTAAGCAGATTTAGACCATGGTTCTGTATGCTCCTCATTAACAATGCCAAGAAAGAGAGGATTCATCTGTTTCCTCTTACTGGACTGGGAATTGGCTACTTTCTTTTAAAAAGTGAGGCTGCCTTGAGGTCAGAGGGATCCGGGTAGGGGCTGGGGGATTCTTACCATGTCTTCAGTCTCCTGGGGGCAAGGCTGTGGCTCTGGCTGGAAAGGAGCAGAGTCCGCCTGTGCCTGTCCCTCTGGGGTTATATAGTCCTGCCCCAGGGAGCCCTCAACATACCAGGGTAACCTTAGCCTTGTGGGTGCCCACCCCAGTTACCAAAATAGCCCAGCTCAGGGCCTCTCCTTTCTTGGAGGGCCGGCAGCAGCTGGAGCCCAGGAAGGGGGGAGGGAGTGGGTCTCGGGACGCAGGTCTCCCCAGGACCTGGGCAGGAAAGGGTGTTCTCTTTCCCAAAAGGGGGCTCAAATGTGCCAGAGTGCAGAGAGGAGCCAAAGTGAGGTACAGTACTGGGAGAATGGTCGAACAGGCCCCTGCACCCCTGAGTGGGACGAGTCCATATTTATTTATGTATCTATGTCTAAAACACTCCTTGTTTTGCAATTAACATTTTTCTGTTTCCATGTATTTGTATTTTTTTAAAAACAGATTTTTATTTTTAGGTCATCTCTTCACCCAGTGTGGGGCTCAAACTTACAACCCAGAAATCAAGAATTGCATGCTCTAACCAACTGAGCCAGCCAGGCACTCTATCCAGATTGAAAGCCAGCAAAATTACTGAGGACTTAGAGTATGCCAGGCACTGGGCTGTGCTTCATGGGTGCCCCTTGGCAAGCACAGCTCCCACTCCCATTGCGGGAGTTCACAGTCAAGTGTATGTGTGTGGGGTGCTGGTAGAATTGAAAGGGAGACAGCGGTCTGGGGAAGCTGAGGAATCAAGACGGTCTTCTCTATCCCCTCTGGTGGAGGCAGGGAGAATGTTTCGAGAAAAGATGCCAAGTATGGAAGGACTTGGGAGAAAGAGGCTAGACTGCCCGGAGCAGAGAGCCTGCACTGTGATCCTGGGCTTGGTGCTTCAGCTCCCGGGGCCCTGTTTTCCCCATCCCACAGAACTTGTGGCTAGGAACGCTATTTGGAAACAATTGCATGAAATATAGTCATTCCAATTAATACTTGTGCTTTGCCTTGGTGCAGGTACAGCCTAGCTGTGGAGACAAGATAAAGGGAGAAAATGACATAATAGCCGATTAGGAGCACAGAAGTACAGGGCCCCTGTGTGGGAGGAGGCGATGACTTCATGAAGGCCAGGAGAAGTGAGTCAGGTCAAAGTGGAAGGGCAGGCATACTAAGCGGAGACACAGATGGACAAAGCCCTAGAGGAGTGAAAAAACAGGTCGCCAGAACGGTGTTGGGACTGGAGCAGAGCGTGTAAGCTGGAGACTGGGAGGGCTGAGGACTGAGACCTTGGCAACCTTGGAAAAGTTTGAAACAGGAGAACACAATCTAACATGCATCTATAATCATTTCCTTGGATCCTATTGGGAAATTTGGAACTCAGAGGAGGTCAGAGCACCAAGAGGGACACTAGTTGGTCACCTCCTCCCAGTCGGGATGGCCAGTGGTTCCTTTCTCTCCCTTCTGGGCAGGAACCACCCCGGCTGACTGTGTGGCGTTGAGGTACCCTCGCCCACGGAAACAGTGGTGAGGAAACCCCAGGAGGCCAAGGTTGGCAAGCACACCCATCTCCTCCTTCTCTTGCTCCCTCTAGGACCCAGTGTCCTGAGGAAGGTGCCTCCTCCCTTTGCCCTCCTCCAGGCTCATGCCGATGTCTCTAAGACATTTTCTTTTCTGGGCACTGGGGCTCAGCCACCTGTTGCCTCTAAGAAAAGAGAAGGAGCCACCCTAAACTTAGCGGCTGCCCTTGGCCTCCTACACTGGCTCCTCCCTGCATCAATCGACAGCTGTCTCACCTTATATGGTTACCATGGGGGTCTAGGCCCAGGGAGGAGCCCACTTAATCCTGGGTTCTGCGAGGGGAGATAAGCTCCAAAGAGGGGAAGGGAGGAAGTGCTCAGGTCAAATGGATCAAATGGAAAGGGAGGAAATTGAGGAGAAGCAGATCAGGAGCTGTATATCTAACCCAGACACTGAATGGAAATACCCAGGATCTGGGTCTGAGCTGGGAGTGAGTAGCCTAAGAGAACTCAGAAACCAAGGAGGACCTGGGACATTGGGAGCTAGGCCTGACTGAACTTTCAGGAGGTGGACCCTTTATGGAAATTGGGGACCTCTAACCCTGAGGCTCAAAGAGATGGGGGTCAGAGAGAAGAGGGACTCCTAAAGTCAGGACTCTGTGTTTGTCATGTATGGTAGCCTGGGGGCTCATGAGATTGGGGTCTGCATCTCAGCAGAAAATGAGAGTATAAAGAGGTGTGGCGGTGATGGGAGAGGAGTTGATGAGTCCCCGATCCCCCAAAGAATAAGAACACAGATACAGGAGTTCATGGTTTGGGGTCTAGGATACCCACTACGATGTGGGGGTGGGGGGCATTGAGAGGATGAGGTCCAAGGAATTAGAGCCTGGATTCTGGGGAGGAGCTGAGATAGATTGGGGGGGGGGGGGCTGCTGAGGAGAGGAACTTAGGGCTTGGGATTCCTATAGGAAACGGAGGATCCAGGGAAATGGGACGCTTAGGGGATGTGGGGGCTCTGGTTATAGTCGTCTGGGCTTTGAATGTTGAGGCTGCTTGCGGGCCTAGAGGAAAATTAGAGACAACGTGAAGGTCGAGGGTCCTTGATCAGGCCAGTGGATCTCTGATGGGACGTCACACACCACCAGAGTGAGGCGGCTCTGGATGCAGAATGGGAGCCCGGGGGCGCTTGGCTGGTTCAGTCGGTAGGGCTTGCGGCTCTCCATCCCGGGGTGAGTTCAAGCCCCACCGCGCTCGCTGGGGAGAGAGAGAATGGCAGCCCCAAGAGGACTCAAGCCAAGCAGCGCGGCCTCCTTATTGGCTAAGGGCTGCTCGAAGGTCCGCGGCCCCCGCCTGCTCTCGGCGCTGTCCCCAACTGTCACCTCCTCCTGCGCCTGTCCCCGGCTGTCACCGATGTCCCTGGGCTGGCACCGCCTGCTGGCCGCGCCGCGACCCTCTGGACGCTGCCATTGGCTGAGACCGCCGTCTATCTTCCCTCTCTGCCGCGTAAGCGAGGGAATGCGCTCATTGGCTGACGAAGCAAATTCATAGCAAACCTGGCCCGCCCCCCCAGCTGTCATTCCTTCCTGACCTTCTTGGGAGACCTGAAGCATTCCGCAGCTCTTCCTATTGACTGCGGTTGCTGTCTGTCACCGCCCCGATTCACCGCTGTCGGTCAACTTGCCCTCCTCCGACTCCCGCTTTTCATTGGCTCCCTTTTTACTGTTTCCAGCGGCCGCTCCCGCCTCCTCCCGCGGTCACTCACCCTCTAGCCACTTTCATTGGCCAGAAGGTTCAGCTTCCCGCTTTTCGATTAGTTATCCCTTTGGTTCCGCCTCCTCCTGCCTTCGCTCGCCCTCTCATTGGTCTTCTAGCCCTGCCCTCCATTTCCTCTTTCCAAATTACCCAGCCCCTTCCCACCGCCAACCCCACCCACCCTTCCAACCATTGGCAGAAACCCAGTTCCCTCTCTCCTATTATTCGTCCGAACCCTCTGACGAGGCGGGAGGAAAAAAAGGAGCGCGATGGGACTGCGCGCGCGCAGGCGTGAAACGCCGAAACGCCGGCCGCTTCGCCGGCTCCGGGGCATGTGCGCAGGCGCGAGGTCGGCCGCTCGCCTGAAGCAGGAGGGAGGGGGCGGCCGCGAGAGAGCGCGAGGGGTGAGAGGGCGCGAGCGGGACCCCCGCGCCGGGCGCCCCGGGACCCCTGCCACGCCTCCGCGCGCCCGGCGGCGGCCCGCGCGCCGCCCCCGCCCCCGTCCCCGCCGCGCGCCGGGCCGCGCCCTTCTCCTTCTCCCCTTCCTCGGCGGGCGGCGCGCGGCGGCCTGAGGGGCGGCGCCTTCTGCGGCCGCCCCGGCGAGGGGATGTGAGGGTAGGCCCGCGGCCATGGACACCGGCCCGGCGCCCCTGGTGGCCCCGCCGCGCCGTCATGGCGCCCCCGCCGCCCCCTCGCCGCCGCCCCGCGGCTCCCGGGCCGGACCCATCGTGGTGGTGGCCCCGGGGCCGCCAGTGACCACGGCCACTTCGGCCCCGGTCAGCCTGGTGCCCCCCGGGGAGGCGCGGCCCGCCTGGGCCCCGGAGCCCCCGCAGACGTCGGCCCCGGCCCCGGCCCCGGCCCCGGCCCCGGCCCCGGCCCCGGCCTCGACCGCCGCGAGCAGCACGGTAGTGGTGCTGACGCTGGAGGCCTCACCCGAAGCCGCGAGGGCGCCGGTCTCCCCCGGCCCAGAACCCCCGGTGCCCGCGGCGGTGGCCGGAACCGAGACGTCCGTGGCTTTGGGCCCGGGGGCTGACTCTCCGAAGACGGAAGAGGCTAGACCCTCCCCCGGCCCTGGACCGGGGACCCCCACCGGGACCCCCAGCCGGACCCCCAGCCGGACCCCTTCCAGAACGGCTCCTGGGGCTCTGATCGCCAAACCCCCGCTTGCCCCCAAGCCGGGAGCCACAGCTGCCCCGGGAGTGACTGCGCGGGTTGCAGCAGGGACCGCGGGACAGGTGACAAGTGGACATGGAGCTGCAGCAGCGACATCAGCATCCACCGCACAGGCTCCAGAGGACCCCTCGGGGCCTGGCCCGGGCGCGTCCGGGACGTGTGAGGCTCTGGTAGCTGTCGTGACGGTCACCCCGGCTCCGGAGCCCGCTGAAAACTCTCAGGACCTAGGCTCCACGTCCAGCCTGGGGCCGGGCATCTCTGGGCCTCGAGGGCAGGCCCCGGACACTCTGAGCTACTTGGACTCTGTGAGCCTCATGTCTGGGACCTTGGAGTCCTTGGCGGATGATGTGAGCTCCATGGGCTCAGACTCGGAGATAAACGGGCTGGCCCTGCGCAAGACGGACAAGTATGGCTTCCTCGGGGGCAGCCAGTATTCGGGCAGTCTGTGAGTACCCGGTGGGCGTCCAGTGGGACTGCTTCGGGGGAGCAGAGGTTGGGGAGGAGGAAATGACACGCCTTGCCCAGACTCTGGCGGCCCGGCCTCCTTTGAGGCTGCAGGGGAGCGGCTCCAGCGGAGGAGTGAGGTGCTCCGCGTTCCCGCTCGAGCCCGGAGCATCCTGAGGTTCCGATGGCGCTTGCGTGTTGGAGTTTCAGACCAGGTGCCGGGAGTTGGGGGTTGCAGCTGGGCTTCGAGTGTGTCCGGTGCTCTTGAGCTGGCTCTTGCCTATTTCCGTGCCTCGGTTTCCTTCTCTGTAAAGTGAAAGGTTGAATGACACCGCACCTGAGGTCATCCCAGGTGCTAGATGCAGAACTCCAGCTATGGGCCGGATAGTCTGGAAAGCTGGCTGGGCAGGGTTGTGGCGGAGCTCGCTGGTGCCTGAGGGGAAAGGAGGGGTGCAGGCATCTCCCCGCCCCGTAGCCCTAGGTCTGATGGGGCCGTGCGATGGGGAAGTTGTGGATGGAGGGGAGACCCTGAAGGCAGGGCTCTTGTGCAGCACAGAGAAGGGCGGCCTTGTGTTCTTACTTAAGGAAAGGGGTTGGGGGAGCCTCTTCCCCATTTCCTCATCTCCGCGGCCCGGCTTACTCTTTCCTAGTTCCCTCCAGGGGCCTGAGTCACTCCTGATGGAGGAGTGTGATCGCCTCTGACTTCTTCCTTCCCTCTCTCTGGATCCGGCGCATTGTTCCTGTAGCCCTTCACCTGCTGGTCCGGTCAGCCTCCAGCACCGCCCGAGCACCCCGCTGCCAGACCTGTGCTGGGCGCTAGGGATGGAATAGTTGTTTCAAGGTGCTCATCATCCAGGGGGAGAAACACATACTTCAAGAGTTGGTTTCAGTACGTGTTAGGGTTAGCCTAGAGATCATCACAGGATTTTCTGAACATCTAGGGAAGGGACCCACTCAGAAGTCCGCTGAGGCTGGTGGGAATGCAGAAGAATGAAGAGGATTTAGTTGTGTATGTGCGTGTTGGGGTGCGGGGCACCTGCCTGGGGTTGGGGGAAGCACTTGGGAGGATAATCTAAGCATGTTTTATAATCCCCAAAATAGAAAATCTTTGAGCATCAACCTTCATGGTCTTAGGAAGGCACCGAAGTTTGACCTTGGTGTTTTCCCATGCACAGAGGGGGCATTGTTGTACCCAATTTATAGGTGAAGAAACAGGATGGAAGTAGTTGAGTGAATTACCCCACTCACATCTGGATCTGTGTGATGGGCTTCTTGTCAGTACTATGCTGCCCTAGGGAGCTTGGATTGAATTGGATTTTAGTGAGCCCCCCCTTGTGTGCTAGGCACCATGCTGGTTGCTCTTTCTATGCTTTGTAATTTTGTCCCTCTAAAATCTATCATCAGGGCACCTGGGTGGCTCAGTCGGTTAAGCATCTGCCTTCAGCTCGGGTCATGATCCCAGGGTCCTGGGATTGAGTCCCACATCAGGCTCCCTGCTCAGCCAGGAGCCTGCTTCTCCCTCTGCCTGCTGCTCCCCCTGCCTGTGCTCTCTCTCATGCTCTCTCTGTGTCAAATAAATAAAAATCTTTTAAAAAATAAAATAAAATCTATCATCTGGGCTGGAGGAATATATTTCTGAGGCAAGACTGACTGAGGTACATGTTACCCTAAAAGCTTGTCGCTCCCCACTGGACACAGGATAAAGTCCCAAGTGCTCTATTTTGCAGATAGGCTCCTTAGTATCTGGCTTTGCCAGCCGTTCTGGTCTTCTCTCTCACGACTGCTTACCACATACTTAGTCCTGCGGTCCTGTTGGACAGCGGGCTGTAGTCTCTCCCCTCCTATTCCGGCTTCCGCACCTGCCAGGAACGCCTTTCTCCCCCTTCTTGCCTTAGTATGTCCTGTTTAGTCCTTCATGGCTTATAACTCGATGTCTCCTCCTCCAGGAAGCCGTTTCTGGTATCCATTGCTCCTACTTCAGTCGGTGTCTCTTCTGTGCAATTTTTCTCATTGCCTTTCCCATACTCCATTGTAATTATCTGCCTTGCAAGCTTGTGACCTTCTTGAGGGCAGGAAAGATATTATCTTATTCTTCTGATCCTTAGCAGGGTTTGGAACTGACTTTGGATGGAAATTAATGAGAGGTGTTTAAGGGGCTCCTAAGACAAAAGAAACTAGTATTTAATGAGCCCTCCCATTTACCAGTCCTTTATATAGTTTCTCAGTAATCCTCTCATAACTTTGTGATGTAGGTGGCGACATCCCTTTTTTATAGAAGAGGAAGAGACTCAGGTAATCACTTGCCAAGATTCCCCAACTTCTAATGGACGGACCTGGGATTTGAGCTCAGGTCTGTCTGGAAACTCCAGCTCGCTCTTCCATTCCACTCACCTCCTGGTGCTGGCTCCTACAAGTAACTGTTTCAAGGCTCATGGGGCATCTTGAGTGTGAGGCTGTGACAGAGCAGTGGGCAAACTGTGGAGGGAAAACTTCCTGTACTTGGGAATCGAGGGTGATTTCAGGAAGGAGGAGGTAGAGGGGATTGTAGATGGCCAAGGAGATCACAGGAGTCTGACGGGAGGAGACTCAGATAGTTGCTTCTAAGGAGCAGAGAAATATATTTGTTCTCGATTTTATTTTGTGGATAATTATTGTTGTTACTGAGCACTTGCTGTTTGCTACCTCGTATGACCTCCATCTTACAAATGCCGAAATTGAGGCTCAGAATTCGGTGACTTGCCCAAGGTCACACAAGGAATGAGTGGTAAAGCTAGAACCTGGACCCAGGTCTCATGCAAAGTGTGGTTTTTAAATATTCTGTATCCTAACCCCAAACTTGTATGTGCCATAAGCAGGATTTGAACACACCCAGCATGTATAGAGATCCACCATGAGAGCTCAACCTTTGTATAGAGATTCCTTCCAAAGAGAAGTCCTTTCTGTGTGGTGAGCAAGGCTCTTGGATGGCTAAGCGGCCAGATGTCCTGATGGCTTGGTAGCTCACAAAATGCTTTTGCATCCAGTCTCTCATTTGAAACCGGGGAGGTGGCCTGCTTCGGTTCTGCCAGCAGTCCCTGCTTTACACGACTCCTTCTGACCCCTTCCATGTTCCCTTCATCCTGCAGAGAGAGCTCCATTCCCGTAGATGTGGCTCGGCAGCGGGAGCTCAAATGGCTGGAGATGTTCAGTAACTGGGATAAGTGGCTGTCACGGCGTTTCCAGAAGGTTTGGAAGGCTGAGTGGTGGGCAGGCCAATGGGGCTGGTTGTGGAGAGGTCTGGGAGGGCTCATGTGCTCCGGGGAAGCCGTGTTCTTGCTCTCTAGACTACACTGGGGGCAGGTGGTGCTTGGGCCTGGGGGGAGGAGCAGCTTTGCTAATAGAAGGCCAGGCCAGGTCCAGTGGAGTCCAGCCAATGGGATGTGTGAGGGGTGTGCCAGGAAGCCTGAGGACTGCTGGGGAAAGCCTGGAGGCTCTGCCAGCCCCTGGAGCTGCTGCCCTGCCCGCCGTTCTGTCTTAGGTGAAGCTGCGCTGCCGGAAGGGGATCCCCTCTTCCCTCAGAGCCAAGGCCTGGCAGTACCTGTCCAATAGCAAGGAACTCCTGGAGCAGAACCCTGGCAAGTTTGAGGTGTGTCCAGGGTATGGGGATGTGACATGGTGTGAAGGGTATCATCAGTCCCCCAGATCCTGAGATCATCCCTGCTGTCGCATTGCAGGAGCTGGAACGGGCGCCTGGGGACCCGAAGTGGCTGGATGTGATTGAGAAGGACCTGCACCGCCAGTTCCCTTTCCATGAGATGTTTGCTGCTCGAGGGGGGCATGGGTAAGATGGCCGGACCGCGTGCGTCAGTCAGCAAGCATTGGTAGAGGGCTCCAGTGGATACAGGGCTGGGTTGGAAGTGGTTCTTGCTCTCCAGGGCTTGTAGGAGAGCGGCGCTTAACGGGCTGAGTGTCAGGCCATACTGAAGGAAACGTCCTGGGAGGAAGATTCTGACTTGGAATCTTGGGGGACTGCTGGAGGCGGGACAGGAGGGCACAACAACATACCGAAGAGGTTGCATTTGCACTGGGTTTTGAAGGACAGATGGGAGCAGAGCAGGGGCAGGTTTGTCGTGGCTGGGGGTTTCTGTCTGGGGTGTGCAGTTGGGTAGAGCTGAGGCTGGAGAAGCAGTTTAGGGCCAGGTCACCAAAGGCCCTTAAAAACGTGCCAGGCACTTGTACTTCTGTTGTATCTACTAGGCTTCCCCGAGATGTGTATATATCAGTCCTTAGTAGTATGCAAGATGGTATCAAGTGGTTCTCAAGTGGACTTTCTTCTTTAGTTGGTTCATCTTTTCAGCAGATACTTAACTCCTGCTGTCTGCCAGGCACTGGTCTAGCCACAGATGACAGCAGTTAACAAGAGACAAAAACTCCTGCCCCTATGCAGCTTACTACATTTTAGCGGGGATAGACAATACATAAGGAAGCCAAAGAAAAAGTATGTTGCATGTGAAATGGTGGTAAGTATGAAAGAGGAGTTTAAAACCAGAATCGGGAATGGAGAATGAGAATGGAGATGGAGTTACAAGTGACCGGATCTGTGTTTTAAAAGGATCATTCTGACTGCTGTGCTGAGAATAGAATATAAGGGGACAAGGACAGAAGCAGAGAGACCCGTTAGGAGGCCATTTCTGTAATCCAGTAGTGATATATAGTAGTGATATATAGACCAGAATGGTAGCTGTGGAACTCTGAGGAGAAGGTATATATTCTGAAGGTAGAGCCAGAAGGATTTGCCAGCGGATTGGATGCGGAGTAAGAGGGAGCGAGCGAGAGAGTACAATTCAGGCTGACTCGGAAGGTTTGGGGCCTGAGAAACAAGAAAAATGGAATTTTATATATTGATGTGGATGGGGAAGATGGGGGAAAAGAAGTTTGAGGGGTACGTCAGGAGCTCAGTTATGGAATATGAGGCTTGGAATGCTGATTTGATGTCCAGATGGAGATGCCGAGTAAGTCGGATGGACGTCTGCCGCATCCAGGTCAGGGACTTGGGGAGAAGTTTAAAGTGGAGGTGAGCTGGAGATTGTCCGCTTCCAGATGGGACTAAGTCTCACCCATAGGACTGGATGAGATCATCAGAGCAGCAAGTGTAGATATAAAAGGAAGCTCAAAGACTGAGGCCTGCAGCTCCAGCATTTTCTGGAATGGGAAGATGAGAACGAACCAATGAGGGAGACTCGAAACAAACTGGAGAGGTAGAAGGAAAACCAGGGCCGTGTGATTTCTGGAAGCGAACTGAAGAGGGGTTTCAGGTCCGGCTGCTTGAAATCCTGCTGATGAGTCAAGTCAAGTCAAGTCTGCAGATTGATCTTGGGACTCAGCACAGTGGAGGTCATTGGTGACCCTGATAAGAGCCGTTTTGTGCGGGGCAGTGGGTTAAAGCC
This sequence comes from Mustela nigripes, assembly GCF_022355385.1. Classification (NCBI taxonomy): domain Eukaryota; kingdom Metazoa; phylum Chordata; class Mammalia; order Carnivora; family Mustelidae; genus Mustela; species Mustela nigripes. The sequence continues at coordinate 16,367,306 of NC_081567.1, forward strand.
TGACTGCAGAACGGGAGGAGAGAGCTTGATGGCAGGGACAAGATGGCAGCGAGTCTGTCCCCTGAAGTGTTGCTGAGTGGGTAAGGAGGGAAATGATGTGGTGTTTGGAGGGGGGGGGGGGGGCAAGAGACATTTTTTTTTTAAGCAGGAGGAAATAACAGATGTTGGTAAGCCAAGGGGAATGATCTAATAGGGAGAGGAAATCTGATGGTGCGGGAGAGGTGGGAGCTGGCTGGGGTGATGGCCCGTGTAGGTGAGAGCGGATGGGCAGCGGCGCCCAAGAGGAAAGGCTGCGTTTGGCCAGGATCACAGACAGCTCCCCCAGAGCCACGGGGGAGGAAACAGGGACACGTGCAGGAGGCAGGTGAGGGAAGCACGGGAGCTTGTGGGCACTTCGTGTCCCTGGAATAGGTATTAGAGAGAATAACTAGTGCGTCCAACCGGTCCTTTCACGGATGCCGTTGCAAAGCGGAGAAAAGATACGAAGTGAAAAAGAGCGGGGGGTATGCAAACAAAGCACAAATGAAGATCACACTTCAGTGACTACATTTTGGGATAGAAGAGGTCATTTTTATGTTTTTCTGGGTAAGAAATGAGGGTTTGTGCTACGGAATGGCTGCGGAGGCTGAAGGAACAGGCACAAATGAAATTCAAGAGGTGAGATTTGGTGATGAGCCACTGGAACTGATGAAGGCCTCTCTTTTCCAATGTGGGGCTGACAGAACGGATCCCCAGACGCAGTGACGGCGCACCTTCAAGAGAGGAGCGGGGTCGAGGGCAGGGACTTGATCCTTTTGGTCGCAGAGACCAGAGAAAGGTCTGACGCACAGCTGGCTTCCCAGGCCTTCTCCAAGAACCAGGGCCCACTGGACACAGTGGTGGGGACCTGATTCAGTCCAGTGAGGCAGATGAGGCGGGCCCTGCCCTGGGAAAGCCCCTGCCCTGGGGTGCTAAAAGCATTCAGACAGTGTGACAGGAGGGCCGATGGCTGCAGGCAGTGGAAGCTTCCCCAAGAAGGTGACCTTGAAGGTCTACAGGATGGTGGCAGATGAAGAAGGGAGAGAGAGCACAGCCTGTGCGGGGGAACGGGTAGGGAGCAGGTGGGGTGTGCAGGCAGGGTGTGAGGCTGCAGCCTGGAATGCTTTGGTTATGGTCGGAGTCTTTGGCTTTATCTCGATGGGCAGCACTCGGAGCATCAGTGGAGGCCTGTGGTGGCAAAGCTGTGAGGTTAATCTGGAAGTGGGTCTAGGCAGGGTCTGGAATGGGGCTGGGCAGGGAGAGCAGGCTTGGTTTGGGGCAGAGAGCCCCCAGCCCCTGGGATTGCCCTCATCGTCTTCCCCGATGCCCGCAGGCAGCAGGACCTGTACCGAATCCTGAAGGCCTACACCATCTACCGGCCCGATGAGGGCTACTGCCAGGCCCAGGCCCCTGTGGCCGCCGTGCTGCTCATGCATATGCCTGCGGAGGTCAGCATCCCCTGGTCCTGGGAGGGGAGGGCCCGGGAGGACCTGGGCCTACAGCGGCGACCGGGGAGCACTCTCCTCCGTTTCTCAGGCCCCATCTCTCCCCCGCTTGCTCTTGCCCTCCTCAGCAAGCTTTCTGGTGCCTGGTGCAGATCTGTGACAAGTACCTCCCCGGCTACTACAGCGCAGGGCTGGTGAGTGTGCAAAGGCTCGGGCGCCCCAGGCCGCGGGGAGGTCCTTGTCCTGCGCATTTGTCCTCCACCCTGCGCCTCTCCCACTGAAGTGAGGATCTCCTCCCAGCGACAGGGCTGCCCTGAGGGGGTCCCCGTAGACCCCCTCATGGCTTCTCCCACCCGCAGGAGGCCATTCAGCTGGACGGAGAGATCTTTTTTGCGCTGTTGCGCCGGGCCTCCCCACTGGCGCACCGGCACCTGCGGCGGCAGCGCATCGACCCCGTGCTCTACATGACCGAGTGGTTCATGTGCATCTTCGCCCGCACCCTGCCCTGGGCGTCCGTGCTGCGTGTTTGGGACATGTTCTTCTGTGAAGGTACTTCTGCACCCGTTCAGCCCACGGCAGGGCCTGGGGTTTCCACAGTGGCTGCCAGAGAGGGGCGTGCTGCCGGGAGGTACGCCGGGGCCTTGGCTTCCCTGTATGTGGTGTGGGGGCCGGAGAAACTGGGGCCCGGTCTTGGCTCTGCCATCAGCCCGAAGTCTACTCCCTCCCGGGAACCTGAAACCCAAGGCAGCTCCTTTCCCTCCGTGGGGCCTCCATTTCCTCATCTGTGAGGACGGCAGTAAGCTGGGCACAGGGGGCTGCGGTTCCAGCCCTGATCGCTTGTGCTCTCTTTTTCTGCCTTCCCAGGCGTCAAGATCATCTTCCGGGTGGCCCTGGTGCTGCTGAGGCACACGCTGGGCTCAGTGGAGAAGCTTCGCTCCTGTCAGGGCATGTACGAGACCATGGAGCAGCTGCGCAACCTGCCCCAGCAGTGCATGCAGGAGGACTTCCTGGTGCACGAGGTAGGCCACAGGCCACGGCGGCCCAAGTCCACGGCGGCCCAAGGCCACAGCACCTGCTTCTGCCTGCCCCCGCCCGCCCCTTCCCCTTCCCCTGCATCCTGCTACCCAGTCCTTCTCCGTCTAGGTGACCACCCTCCCAGTGACGGAAGCACTGATTGAGCGAGAGAACACGGCCCAGCTCAAGAAGTGGCGGGAAACCCGGGGCGAGCTGCAGTATCGGCCCTCTCGGCGACTACATGGCTCCCGGGCCATCCATGAGGAGCGGCGGCGACAGCAGCCACCCCTGGGCCCCTCTTCCAGCCTTCTGAGCCTCCCTGGCCTCAAGAGCCGAGGTTCCCGGGCAGCTGGGGGGGCCCCCTCTCCACCCCCTCCTGCCCGCCGGGCCAGTGTGGGGCCTGCCCCAGGGCCTGTGGTCACCGCTGAGGGACTGCATCCATCCCTTCCTTCGCCTACTGGCAACAGCACCCCACTGGGTTCCAGCAAGGAGACTCGAAAGCAGGAGAAGGAGCGGCAGAAACAGGAGAAGGAACGGGAGAGGGAGCGGCAGAAGCAGGAGAAGGAACGGGAGAGGCAGGAGAAGGAGCGCCAGAAGCGGGAAAGAGAGCAGGAGAAGGAGCAACAGAAGCAGGAGAAGGAGCGCCAGAAGCAGGAGAAGAAGGCCCAAGGCAGGAAGCTCTCGCTGCGTCGAAAGGCAGATGGGCCCCCGGCCCCCCAGGATGGTGGGGACAGGTCCTCGGCATCTGAGGCCCGGCAGGATGCTTACTTCTGACCTGTCTTAGGGCTGGACTGCATGGCCCCCCTCTTCCTTGGTCAAGAGCAGGCCCGGCCTGGGGCAGCCGTGAACAAGTCTGGAGCCCTCACCTCCAGTTGGGCCCGGCTGGGGTCTCTGTCAGTCCTGCCCCAGTTCCCTCTGGGGTCCGTCCCAGGTGCAGTCCTGATGGGCGGTTTGTCACCTCGGAGGTGACTTGGCAGTGGGAATCAGCAGTTTTCAGATTTACACCAGTTGCTCCCCTTATCCGTGCGTGGAGCTGGGTTCCTTTTCCCCTTCTTCAGCTGTGCCGGTCCCCTCTTCCTGCCTGGGGCCAAGGCTCTCCTCGCCCTCCTTCTGGACATCTCTGTTGTAATTATGTACAGAGGACCTGGGGGGTCCAGGGTGGGTGTGTTCTCTGTCTTCTGTCCTTGAGTTCTCCTTCCCCAGTGTTCTTGCACTCACTTATTTAAAGGGACACGCGCTGGAGCAGGACATGCCCCCCCCACCTGCCATCCTGGCTCTTTCCTCTCACCCACCTTCCTGTGTGTCCTCCGGCTTCTCCTGCTCTGTCTCCGCCAGGGTCCCCACCTTTCGCCTTGTTTCCCTCCAGCCCCTATCTGGGGAAGGGGTCTTCCCTGGAGCTCCAGGGGGTGGAACCCAATGTTTACATTCTCTTCTGTCTCTGCTCCCACCCTGTGCGGCGCTTTGAGGAATCAGAAAAGAACCTGCTGTTGTACCTGGGCTTGTCTCCTGCTTTGTTATTTGACGATGGGGGGCAGAGTAAGGACTGGACAGGGGGTGGAAAACAGTGGAGTAAGCGGGATCTGGGTGTCGACTGCAGCAGTTGGCTGGTCTTGGCAGGTAGGTACCTCTTGGCCTTTGGTCCATCTTTCAGTCCCTCATCAACAGCTCTTGAGCTCCGGCTCCTCCTCTGCCTGGGATCTGTTGCTTCCATTGTTACTGGCCTGGGGCCTTCCACGCACGACCTGCAGCACCCGGATCTCCTTCCCGAAGTGCTCGTGCAACTCCTGGAAGCTGGAGGGGGTACTGAGGGTGGCTACGAAGCCACAGCCCTCTGGGGGTGAGCCGGGCTCTTGGCCAGCTGCCTGGCAGAGCTCCCGGTACTGGGCCTCCAGGGTGGGTAGGAGCGCCACCAGCTGCCTGCAGCTCGCCCCAGCCAGCGCCCACAGCCAGGCTCCCAGCTCTTCCTGATTTTCTGCTGCCAGCTTGTAGGCCCGTCCACCTGTGCCCTCAACCCTGGGGGTCAGGATGGTAAAGGCATGGGGTTCTGTGGCCCCAAGGCGTGGCTCCACCTGGCAGTTTTCCAAGAGAATGAGGCCCAGGGGTGTGTGGTCCGCTTGGCTCTCCAGGTAGAAGAGGAGGTTTCCCCGGAGGACGAACCAGCGGCGTTGGTAGCTGGTGTTTCGGGCTCCCTTCTTTAGCAAAATGCCCTCCCGGTCTGGAGCCTGTGCTCTGCAGCCACGGAAGAAACTGAGCACGGACTTCTGGTGCAGTTTCATGGTAATCCGATCTGAGAGTCAACCCTGGGGCGGCAGAGAAGAGAGGTGGTCCTGGCCCAGTGGGATTTAAGACTGTCCGCCAGAGGTCGCGGTCTTGCCCCCACGGCACTGGGACCCACACCTCCCACCTCCAGCTCTGCCCCTCGGGCCAGTTTGCAAACTGGGCAGGGGCCGCTCTCCTGGGCTCCCGTCTACCTGCGGCTGCGGTCTGAGAGGCACTGGTGCCCTTTTGCAGGCCTACCTGAGGTCAGGGCACAAGAGACGTCTGGCCTGAGTACCGGGCACAGGTATCCCCGTCACCTTTCCGGCGACTCCCCACCCCGCAAGGCAGGAACTGGCCCGGGGGCAGGCGTGGGGTGAAGGACTCCCCCTGGGTCCTAAAGAGAGCGGAGTTCCGCCCACGCCCCCAGAGCCATCCGGGGCCGCCGCGGGGAGAAGAGCGAGGCCGAACCTCGGAGTGGGAGTGGACAGAACTGGGCCCTGGGAGGACAGGCAGGGTTCCCAAAGAGATGGCGAGGGGCGCAAAGCTCTGGGCCAGCCCTGGGGAAGGGGGACAACCCTGGAAAGGGAAACGGGCCGAAACCCACGGTCCCATTTCGGTCCCGTCATGGCCCTGGGCGCCCCTTTAAGCAGAGCGCGCCCCCATTTCTCCCCAGAGCCTGTAACTGCTGTAGGAGGGAGCCGAAACCGCATCCGGCCAGCCCTGTCGTCGGACCGGGGTCTAGGCGTGCAGGCGGTCCCCGTCGCCGCCACTGTCGCCCCCCGCGGCGCACGTCACGCTGGGGAGGGCGGAGCCGCCTTCCCCGCTCCGGGCGCACTTCCGCCCGCTCCTCCGCTAGTCTCTCCCGCGGGTGCAGCCACTTCCGGCTTCCGCGGCGCAGCCACTTCCGGCTTCCGGGTGCCCTCGCAGTTCTCTTCCGGGTGATGGCGGCCGGTGCCCCGGACGTGCCCCTGGCGAAGGCCTCTCTCTTTCTTTCCGCGCCGCCTCCCGCGGATCCCTAGGTGAGCGCGCGCCGGTGGGGCCCCGCGAATCCCCGCGCTTTGCCGCCCCCTGACTTGTAAGGCGAGCCCCGGACAGTTGCGGGTCACCGCGCCGAGTTGGGAGGAGGGCGCGGCCCGGGCCCGCGGGCTCTGAGGGAGCTGGAGGCGCGGGGGCGGTGTGGCCCGCGGGCCCGGTCGCCCCAGGCCTGCGAGGGCCAGGACGGGGTGCGGGGGGGCTCTGTCCTTTGGCCTCGGGCGGGGTTGCCCGTGGGAAGCCCCTCCGCGCGCCCGCCTCGGGCCGGGCTCCAGCAGCTCCTGCGGACCAAGTGCCGCGGCCTCGGGGCCGCCGGCTTCTCTCCCGGCGCCTGACTCTGGGCCGCGTCCGCCCCAGGCCGGATCGGATGCCGGCAGGTGACTCCGTCGGCCGGGCGTCCGGAGCCGAGCGGCCTCTCCCAGCTGCCTTGGTCCGCGCCTTCCTCCTCGGGGCTCTAGGGCAGGCCCGTGTGCCGTCATGCCGAAGAGGAAAGTGACCTTCCACGGCGTCGGAGACGAGGACGACGACGCCCGTGTCCCCAGGAAGAAGGTGAGGCCGGGCGGCGGCGTGGGGAGGACTGACGGGAGAGTTTCCAGTGTGAGGCTCTGAGGACAAACCTCGCCGGAGCATCCCGGGGGAGCCAGTGACCTGCGCGTCCTGACCCGTGTCCTGACCCGTGTCCTGACTCGTGTCCTGACCCGTGTCCTGACCCGTGTCCTGACTCGTGTCCTGACCCGTGTCCTGACCCGCCGGCCCCTCTCGCAGCTGGCGGATCCGGGGACCGGGGCAGGGGGGCCTGGGAGCCGCTTCAAAGACAAGCACTCCCTGGACAGCGACGAGGAGGACGACGCCGAGCGGCCCAGCAAGTACGACATCCTGGCTTCGGAGGATGTGGAGGGTGAGCTCAGCCCAACCCCTGATGCCACCGGAGGAACACGCAGGGCTTCAGGGGGTGCGGGGCAGGGAGCGCTTTTTGTCCTTCTGCTTGCTCAGTGTGGGACGCCTGTGTCTTGGGCGCAGGTCAGGAAGCAGCCACACTCCCCAGTGAGGGGGGTGTGCGGATCACACCCTTCAACCTGCAGGAAGAGATGGAGGAAGGCCACTTTGATGCCGATGGCAACTACTTCCTGAACCGGGATGCTCAGATCCGGGACAGCTGGCTGGACAACATCGACTGGGTGTGGCCCGGGGGTTGACCTGGCTGGGGGTCTGGAGGCAGACAGTGCTGGGCTGAGGCCCCGCTCACGGTTTGTTGGAGATAACACCCCCCCCCTCCCGTTTTCCTCTCCTAGGTGAAGATCAGGGAGCGGCCACCTGATCAGCGCCCGCCGTCAGACTCCGAGGAGGAGGACGGCCTGGGCCAGACACCAATGAGCGCCCAGGCTCTCCTGGAGGGCCTTCTGGAGCTGCTGTTGCCAAGAGAGACAGTGGCTGGAGCGCTGAGGCGTCTGGGGGCCCGAGGAGGAGGCGGCAAAGGGGGCGGCAAGGGGGCTGGGCGGCCTAGTTCCCCCCAGCGCCTGGATCGCCTGTCTGGGCTGGCTGACCAGATGGTGGCCCGGGGCAACCTTGGTGTCTATCAGGAGACAAGGGAACGGTTGGCCATGCGGCTGAAGGGGTTGGGGTCCCAGACTCAGGCACCCCCTGAGCCCACACCACCCCCCTCTCTGGACATGTTTGCTGACGAAGTGGCCGAGGGGGAGCTGGAGACTCCGACTCCTACCCAGAAGGGAGGTAAGGCTGGAAGGTGGCGGAGGGGTGGTGGGGGCAGGGAGCAGGGCGCCAGCCGCCCAGACGGCCCCGCCTGTTACTTTAGAAGCAGAGTTGCCAGGAGATGGTCTGGTGGACGTCATGTGGGAGTACAAATGGGAGAACACGGGGGATGCTGAGCTGTACGGCCCCTTCACCAGCTCCCAGATGCAGGTGAGCCCCTTGCTCCTTCGCTCCCCCGACCCCCGCCACCCAGGTCAGGCCTTTCTCAGCTCCGCGCTCTCTCCCTGCAGACCTGGGTGAACGGAGGCTACTTCGCGGACGGCGTTTATTGCCGGAAGCTGGACCCTCCCGGTGGACAGTTCTACAACTCCAAACGCATTGACTTTGACCTCTATACCTGAGCTGGCCAAGGGCCCAGCTTGGTGTCCCCTTCTCTCCTGGACTCTCTGGAGGAGGCCCCGGCTGCCTCAGGCAGTGAGGATTTGGGGGCCACTTTTCAGTCAATTTTCCTTTTCCAATAAAAGCCTTTAGTTGTACATCAGGGCCTTGGCTGTGCTGCTGACCGGAAGCCGAGGCCCTTCGCAGCCCCTTTGGACTCGCCTCATGACTGTTTCCCGAGTTCCTTCTTGGGAGTTTCTGGTTACCTGAACCACCTCACCTTTGTTTACCGCTCCTGGGGCGAGTGGACTCTGCTCACCGGAAAAAACCCCTTTGTTCACATGCTGTTTTCCAGTATTTCCGGAGCAGGCTTCCTCTCTTGCTGCTCTTCGGCCTTCGGCTTTTAGAACCCCCGAGTCTGTCTTTGCAGCCATTATAAGGTAGAGCGCCAGGAGTGAAGATTTTAGGCCTCCAAGGGCTAGGACATTTGTCGGGGATGAGTAGGAAGCCTGGTACACACTGGTCCCCCAGGGGTCTCAAGCTCCTCAGAGGAAGGGGGAACTCCGGGCCACCTGGGCCAACACTTGATCGGACACAAAAAAGAGCAGTGCCTCCCTCGAGCTCAGAGCAAAGCAGGGGGCTGGCCCAGACCCACTGGGCTTCTTTCCTAGGCCTTTCGTGGCACTTTTGAGGCCCTGAAGCTTCCATTTCCTGGGCTCCCACAAGTGTGCCTGGTTTGAAGCTAGTGCCTTGAGGGAACTGAGCTAACTAGGGGCTGATCCCCTTAAGGAATTGAGATTCCGGGGCGTGGGGTCAGGAGGGAGACAAGCAGGTGTCATTGGACCCAGCACCCCAGCCTCTCACCCGTGCTGCCACATGCCTCTTCTCGCACCAGCTGAGGTTGAAACTTCCCTGTTCATTGGAGTCTCGGGGGAGCTGTAAGATTACTCCTCAGATTCTAAATGAATCGGGCTAGGTAGTGGCTAGGTGGTCGGGGCTTCTGAAAGCTCCCAGGGGGTTCCAGTGTGCAGACAGGTGGAGAAGCACCAGACTCCCGTGCCTCGGTTTGCCTAGAACAAGGAAGGGGCAGCTTCCCAGATCCTGCGGTGGTGGCAGAGCTGAGCACGTGTGGCCGGGCCGCGCTGGCATGTGGCGCAGGCTTGCTGAGCACCAGAGCCCCGGGTGGAAGGAGCCAGGCTGGGAAGCAGGAAGACGAGGACGGCCCGGGGAGAGTCGGGGCTCGTGTGAGGGCTCCAGCTTCATCTAATAACAGGGTCCACGCTAGTGCCGGCCCAGACTTGGTGTTCATTGACTCCAAGATGCCTTGGCCTGTGGTAAGTCTTAAGAGAGAAACCCCTGCCAGTTACCTTTATATGATGTCATTGATTAAAAGGTGTGTCTTGATTTCAGAAACGTTCAGAAGTGAAAAGCAAAAGACCGGTCACTTTTATAACCCCAGGATCTCTGACTTGTGGGAGGGGCTTAGTGTTTGGTGCACAGATGAAGGCCAAGGGCACGGTGCTCTTGGAGGACCACTGGACAGACCTATCCAGTGACCTATCTTCACCGTTGGTTTGAGGGTTGGTTTTTTGTTTGTTTTTGTTTTGTTCTGTTTTTTTGTTTTGTTTTGTTTTATTTTTGAAAAGAGAGCCAGCTGGGCAGGGAGGGGTAAAGTGAAGAGAGAGCATCTAAAGCAGGCTCCATGCCCAGTGCAGGGCCTGATGCAGAGCCCGACATGGAACTTGACCTCAGCACCCTGAGCTCATGACCTGAGCGGAAATGAAGAGTCAGACGTTTAACCCACTGAGCCACCCAGGATGCCCCAACCTTCCAGATGATGCTGTGTGTAGGCAGAACAGTGGTCCCCCAAAGATGTCCGTATCCTCAAGAGAATCTGAATATGGGACCTACTGTGGCAAAAGAGACTTTGTAGGTGCTTAAATCAGTGACTGAGTTGGGGGACGGGTTACTCTGGATTATTGAGGTGGGTGGGCCCAGTGTCATCACAAGGGTCCTACAAAGCCGAAGAGAGTCGGGAGGGTCGAAGAGAGGGAGGTGAGGGCATTAAACAGCTGCTGGATTTGGAAATGGAAGACTGGGCCATATGCCAAAGCATGTGTGGCTGTGGAAGCTGGCAAAGGCGTGAAAAGTCTCCCCAGGGCCACCACAAAAGGCAGCCCTCCTGTGGGTCTGAACCCGGTGGGAACCACTGTGGACTTCTGACCTCTAGAATCCTAATGAAGTCTGTCTTTCAAGCCACTGAATTTATGCTTGTTATAGCTGTAGTCGGAAACTACATTCCCCATCTAGCTGAATGCCCTCCCCTCCCACGAACGGCCCTAAGTCCTCTCTCCGGGTGGCCTTGTCTCTGTTTCAAGCCCTTATCCGCGCTTAACTCTCTTGCTCTTCTTTTTTAAAAGATTTTATTTATTTGATAGAGAGAGAGATCACAAGAGAGGCAAGCAGAGAAAGAGGGAGAAACAAAACAGGCTCCCAGCTGAGCAGAGAGCCTGATGCGGGGCTCGATCCCAGGACTCTGAGAGCATGACCTGAGCCGAAGGCAGAGGCTTTAACCCACGGAGCCCCCCAGGCGCCTCGCCCTTGCCCTTCCTTAAACAATGTGTACACGTCTGCGTAATGTAATTTTTCTTAAGCCTTCTATACAACACAGTGGTGTTGCAGATTTACAGAAAACGTACAAAATAGCACAGTGAGCTCAGCCGGTTTCCCTCATTAACCTCTTTCACTGGTACCTTTGTTGTAATGAACCAACATGATTACTTTGACCAACCACTTTGTTGAGATGTAACGCACCCACTTGAAGTGTACAATTAAGTGTTTTTTTTTTTCCAGTATATCCTTAGGGTTGTAAGACATCACTACAATCCAAATTTAGAATATTTTTGTCGACCCTCGAAGAAACCCCACCCATCAGCAGCCCCCCCTTCCTCTCCATCCCCCATCCTCCAGCCACCCCCATCCCCCGCAACCACTAGTCTTCCTGTCTCTGCAGAGTTGCCTATTGTGGCCATTTCATACAAACGGACGCCTAAACATGTGGTCTCCTGCCTTCTGCGTCTGCTTCTACTTGGCCCGTTTTTGAGATTCGTTTGTGTAACACGTAACAGTACTCCATGCTTTTTTTTTTATTGAATACTGTCCCGCCGTATGGATGTATACTATATTACCATTAACTAAACCTCACACTTTCTTTGGATTTTACTCATTTTCCCCTAATGCCCCTTGTCTGTTTCAGAATCTCTTCTGGGATTCTCCCTCACATGCAATTGTCAGGTCTCCTTGAACTCTGGTCTGACAGTTTCTTAGACTTGTTTTTGCTGACTCGGACAGTTCTGAGAAGCCTTGACTAGGTATTTTGTAAAATATTTCTCAAATGTAGGCTTTTTCTGTCTGGTATTTTCTCATGCTTAGATATGGGTTATGGGTTTTGGGAAGGAAGACCGTGGAGGTGAAGTCCCCCCCCCCCACCCCCCCGGTTACTGAAAACTTGTATTGGCTCCGTTTCCCTCAAGATAAATTTCAACAGGGGCACCTGGGTGGCTCAGTTGGTTGAGCGGCTGCCTTCGGCTCGGGTCATGATCCCAGCATTCTGGGATCGAGTCCCACATCGGGCTCCTTGCTCGGCGGGGAGCCTGCTTCTCCCTCTGCCTCTGCTGCCACTCTGCCTGCCTGTGCTTTCTCTCTCTCTGGCAAATAAATAAATAAAATCTTAAAAAAAAAAAAAAAAGATAAATTTCAACAAGTCGAAGTTGACGGAGAAGGCCTCGGGCCGGCTCGAGCCCTCCGGCTCCACGTCCGCCTTTGCGTGTCTGTCCCGTCCCGTCCCTGACGGCAAGCCCCAGCCTCCTCCCAGAACGAGGCCTTTTCATTTCTCCAGGCCTGCGCAGGGATGCCTTTCTCTCTTCTTTTATCCGGGAAAGACCAGTTAATACACGTGTGTTGTATCAGGTCCAAAGCCTCCTTCCCCTACAAGGCTTCCTAACCCACTCCCCATCCCCCGGTTGGTCAGCGTTTCTTCCACTGGGCCCAACAGCGTAGATGCCCGACGCCACACCCGGGACAGTTCTTCCTGGTCTGTTTCCACCAGTTAGCTTGAGACTGGAGATCAGTCCTGACGAATGAATAGGGAACGGGCCAAGTCTTTCCTGGTCCTGCGTGGGACACTCCCCTCTCGAGCAAGACCAGAAACTTGAGGCTAATGGGGTTATTTGTTGTCCCCGAAGGGGTGAGCTATGACCTGGCAGTGTACAGGTATCTAGATCCAAGAGTCTCAGGGAACAAGGCCGAGGGGTCAGTAAGGTCATTCTTCCTGGGGTGTCCCCGGGGCCATTGGCAAAATTTCCAGGGGGGCTCAAGTTCAAACCCGCAGATGTCATCACTGTACTGATGACATGAGAACCTCTGAAATGCACCCTTTTGTCTTTGGTAGACCATTTTCCAGGAGTGGGAGAAGGCGAGTCTGGGCTCAGAGTGTCACGGTCTGTCCTGGGCATCTGTGGGGTCTTGAGGGAGACAAAGACCACGGAGGATGGCCAAAAGGAGTTAAAATAAGCGAAGAGTCAGGCTCCACAAAGCCCATGGAGTTGGGTGGGGGGGCTCAATGCCTTTGATCCATCTGTCACCCTTTCCAGACCCCCCTGGCAAGCTTGAAGCCTCCTCGGCAGGCAGGGTCACTGAATGCCAGGCTCCCAGGCAGTGGCAGGCCTGGGCCCAAGCAGCTGGCCTTCCGTTCTGTTACTCCCAAGAACCAAGCTAAAGTCCTAGAGATGCCCAGCCCCTCTAGACACTCAAGCCCAGGGTAGATTTGGAAGCAAACATTCTGCACGAGGCCCAAGTGTGGATGTTTCTTCCAGTCAGTAGCCACTTCTGAACTGCACCTGGAGGCCAGGCCTGCCCCTTGGTCCTTTTGGGCCATTCCGCAGGTTCAAGGGTATGCTTTTCCATGGGAGGTGCTGTGCCCCCATCCCCAGACGGCTTTAGCCCCCTCCAAGGGGCCATCCCAGCACACATCTCCCTCTGGCCAGTGAAGGCTGCTGCTACCCTGTCCCCACCAGGTCCCCTGTTCTCCAGGAGGCTGGCTTGGGTCCCCCCCACCTGCGTAAACACAGCGTGCGACAAGCCCGTACAACCCACAGCAGACGCTTGTGCTGCCTGAGATTTGCTTGGGCAGCGTCTGGTTTTCCTGTCCTGATGCTATTATTCTTGCTTTTGGTTTCCGATCTCCGCCGACCATGGATCTCTGCCCTGCAGCCCCAGGCCTGGCAGCTCCAATGCCCTGTTTTGGACACATTTCTCTGTCTTAACCTCTTAGGCTTAAACACAGTGTTGGCTTTCCCAAGGCTTGAAATTCGATCACTAAACCTATCTGTATTTGGAAGGGAAGAAAGAATTTTCTTGACTACCTACTACAAGTTTCCTCCATTTTGCTGATGAGAAAAATGAGGCTCATAGAGGTGAAGTAAAGTGACTATCTAACGTCACGCAGCCTGAAAGTGGTAAAGCCAGCATGTGAACCTGGGTCTGTGGGATCCTAAAGTCTAGCCAGAAAATTTGGTGAAATGCCTGTTGTTTTCCTTTTTTTTTTTTTTTTTTTAAGGATTTTATTTATTTACTTGAGAGAGAGAGAGAGCATGAGAGGGGAGAAGGTCAGAGGGAGAAGCAGGCTTCCTGCTGAGCAGGGAGCCTGAGGCAGGGGCCGATCCTAGGACCCTGGGATCATGCCCTGAGCTGAAGGCAGAAGTTTAACCACTGAGCCACCCAAGCGCTCCTTTAAACTTGTTTTTAATCAATATCTTTTGAAGGGTCAAAGTTTTAAATTTTGATGAAGTTTAATTTTTTATTGTTCTTTCTTACAGTTTGTGGCTTTTTGTGTCCTATTCAAGAAATCTCAGAATCCCCCAAATTTCCTGTATCTTCATTAAGTCTTATAGTTTCAGCTCTGACATCAGGTCTATGATCCATTCATTTTAACTTTTTTTAAATTAATTTTCAAAGATTTTATTTATTTATTTGACAGAGATCACAAGCAGGCAAAGAGACAGGCAGAGAGAGAGGGGGAAGCAGGCTCCCTGCTGAGCAGAGAGCCCAATATGGGGCTCGATGCGGGGCTTGATCCCAGGACCCTGGGATCATGACCTGAGCTGAAGGCAGAGGCTTTAACCCACTGAGCCACCCAGGCGCCCCCATTCATGTTAACTTTTGTATACACTTTTTTTTTTTTTGCTTGTGGGTAGCCAGTTGTGTCTGTACTTTTTGTAGAAAAGATTATCCTTTCTGCTGTTGAAAAATTGCCGTGCCACCTTTGCAAAACATCAACTGACCACATATATGTTCATCTATTTCCGGATTACAGATTTTATCCTATTGATTGGAATTTTTTAAAGATTTTATTTATTTGAGAGAGAGAACACAAGCAAGGGTGAAGATGTAGAGAGAGAGAAGGAGAAGCAGATCCCTGCTGAGCAGGGAGCCCGATGTGGAGCCCGATCCCAGGACCCTCGGATCATGACCTAAGCTGAAGGCAGACTTTTGACTGAGCCACGTAGGTACATGCTCTCCCCTTTTCTCTCTCTCTTTTCTAATGTAGGCTCCACACACAGGGCTTGAACTCACAACCCTGACATCAAGACCAGAGCTGAGATCAAGAGTCAGATGTTCAACCGACTGAGATACCCCTGCACCCCTATTCCATCGATTTCAATGGTTATCTCCATACTAATACCATACAGTCTTTTTTCTCCTTCATTAAAAAAAAAATCTCTAAGCCCAACATGGGGCTCAAACTCATGGCCCTAAGATCAAGAATTGCATAGTCTACTGACTGAGCCAGCCAGGTGCCCTCCAATACCGTACTGTCTTGATAACTAGCTTTAGAGTGAGTCCATCAAGTAGTGAACATCCTCTAACTTTTTTTTTTCCCCAATTGTTTTGGCTAGTCTAGGTCCTTTGGCATTTCTATGCAGATTTTAGAATCAGCTTGTCAATTTCTCAAAAAATGTTTTTGGAGGGGCGCCTGGTTGGCTTAGTGGGTTAAAGCCTCTGCCTTCGGTTCAGGTCATGATCTCAGGGTCCTGGGATCGAGCCCCGCATCCTCTCTGCTCAGAGGGGAGTCTGCTTCCTCCTCTCTCTCTGCCTGCCTCTCTGTCTACTTGTGATCTCTCTCCGTCAAATAAATAAAATAAACAAAATCTTTTAAAAAAATGTTTTTGGAGTTTGATATGAATAATGTTAAATCTATGTAGAATTACTACATTTACCAAGGGAACCATCTGTACCTGGAATTTTTTTTGTAGGAATTTTTTCCCCTGAATATTTCCATTTATTATCTGCAGTATATGGGAAATGTAAAAGAATTCAATAGGTTTTATCAAGTTCACCAGCAAAGCAATGATGAGAAACTTGAGAGAGAATCCTTTCTGTTTCCAAATATTTTGAAAGTTGGCTTCTGTAAAACAACAACAACAACAACAAAACATTTTATGATGAAACAGTATTTCTGGGAATGAAAGAGAAAAATAAAAGCATTATTTTTGGAATGGGCACAGACCTCTAGGCAGGTTTCCTCTCAGTGCCTAGAGGTCTGTGCCCATTCCAAAAATAATGCTTTTATTTTAGGCACAGAGCTCCAATTAATTTAATGGGAAGATTTAACTACAAATTCAATTTCATTAATTATATGTGGGGCTATTTAAGTTTTCTATTTCTTCTTGAGTTAGCTTTGGCAGTTGCTGTTTTTAAGGAATCTGTCCATTTCATCTATATGATTGAAATTTACTGGCACAAAGTTGTTCTTGGAGTTACTTTCTTAATTTCATTTTTGGTCTGTTGCCCTTTGAATGTGTCATTCTACTGATTTCCATTGTTTAAGACAAGAAGTTCGTGTAGATCAGTATCAATGCTTCTGTGCACATAATGAGTCATTTTCATTACTGCTTTTATTGTTTTCTCTTTCAGTGGTTTGACTATGATGTGCTGACTCTGTCGACTGTGATGTGACTGGCTCTTCATATTCTTCCTATGTGGCATTCACTGCACTTCTTAGATGTGTAGATTAGTTTTTCATCAAATTTGGAAAGTTTTTGGCCATTGTTTCTCTCTTTTTTCTCCTTTTCCCTGATAAAGTACTCTATGAGTTCTCGTGATGATGTATTCTGTGACAAAATGGTTAAGATTTTGGTTTCCTAGACACAGAGTCCCAGATTTCAATTCCAGCTCCACCAGTTATGAGTTGTGTGAATCTGGACACATGGCTTCGAGACTCGTGACTTTGAGTCTTAATTTATGTTTACTGCTTTATTATAAAGAGTATTATAAAGAATACAGGTAACCGGGGCACCTGGGTGGCTCAGTGGGTTAAGCCTCTCCCTTTGGCTCAGGTCATGATCCATGATCCCCACATCGGGCTCTCTGCTCAGCAGGGAGCCTGCTTCCCCCTCTCTGCCTGCCTCTCTGCCTACTTGTGATCTCTCTGTCAAATAAATAAATAAAATCTTTAGGAAAAAAAAATACAGACAACCAGATGAGCAGCCAGATGAAGAAGTACACAGGATGGAGTCTGGAAGGGTCCCAAGCTCAGGAGTTTTGGGTCTCATGAAAATGGGGTGTGCTACCCTCCCAGTATGTGGAACTCTAGTGGAACACAACTTGGAAGTTCTACAATTTTTTCCTCAAGTATCTTTTTTTGCTCTCTCTTTTCCTTTCCTACTGGGACTCCTATTATTCTTATGCTGGTAAACCTGATGTCATTACACAGATTTCTGAGTAAGGACTCATTTCTTCTTCCCTTTGCCCCTCTGCAGGTTGGATAGCTTCTATCGACCCATCTTCATGTTCATTGCTTCGGTCATCTGTCAGCTCAGATCTGTAGTTGAGCTCCTCTAGTGAATTTTTTTTAAGATTTTATTTTTTAAGTAATCTCTATCAACATGGGACTCAAACTTACAACCCTGAGATCAAGAGTCATTGTGCTCTACTCCCTGAGCCAGTAAGGTGTTCCTCTACTGAATTTTAAATTTCAGTTATTATTACACTTTTCAACTCTGGAATTTATTTATTTATTTATTTGTTTATTTTTAAGATTTTATTTATTTATTTGACAGAGATCACAAGTAGGTGGAGGGGCAGGCAGAGAGAGAGAGAGAGGAGGAGGAATCAGGCTCCCTGCTGAGCAGAGAGCCCGACTCGGGGCTTGATCTCAGGACCCTGGGATCATGACCTGAGCCGAAGGCAGAGGCTTTAACCCACTGATCCACCCAGGCGCTCCTATTTATTTTTTATTGTTATTTTAACTTTTTTTTTTAAGATTTTCTTTTTCAGTAACCTCTACATCCAACGTGGGGCTTTATCTTACAACCCTGAGATCAAGAGGTGCGCACTCCAACAACCGAGTCAGACAGACCCGCCTCCCTTGTAACCATTTTTTAAGTGTATAATTCAATAGCATTAAGTACATGTACAATTCATTTCTCAACAAAAACTCCATTAACCAACATCTCATTCCTCCCTTCCCCCAGCTCCTGATAACCTCTGTTTTATTTCTGTCTCTGTGTATGAATTTTCATACTAGGTATCTCCTATAAGTGGAGTCATACAATATTTTTCCGTTTGGGGTCACCTGGGTGGCTCAGTCGGGTCAGCAGCCCACTCATGATTTTGGATCAAGTCATAATCTTAGGGTCATTAGATCAAGGCCCATGTTGGGTTCCATGCTGGGTGTGGAACCTGCTTAACATTCTCCTTCCCTCTTTCCCTCCCCTCCCTCCCTTAAAAAATAAAAATAAAAAAGCCCAAACCCAGTATTTTTCCTTATGCATCCAGATTCTTTCAATTAGCATGTTTGGAAGGCTCATCCATAATGTAGCACATATCAGTACTTCATTCCTTTAAAAAAAAAAAATCTGGAGCGTCTGGGGGGCTCAGTCCGTTAAGCGGCCAACTCTTGATTCCAGCTCAGGTCATCGCCTCAGTTAGGGTTAAGAGATCGAGCCCTGCGTTGGGCTCCCCGCACAGTGAGTCTGCTTGTCCCCCTCTCCCTCTGCTCCTTCCCCACTCTCTCTCAAAAAAATATTTTTTCTAAGCTCTTATCAAGATTATTTATTTTGTTGTCACACTTTCCTTTGAGTCTTTTTATTTTAGTTCTTTGAGCATATTTTATAATAGCTGTTCCAAAGTCTTTGTCTGCTAACTGCAACATCTGGGCCCCGGCAGAGACAGATTAGAGTACTTGCTTTTCCTGCGTTTAGACTGGATTCTGATGCCCTCTACAGGTGGTTGTTGTCACTGGCTTTTGTTTGTTTCTTTGTTTAACAATTGCCAGGGGCCAAATCAGTGAATCTGCTTCCCCCAGGGTGGGTGGCCACTGCTGTGTCTGCCCCATTTAAAATAATTCTTGTTTTTATTCTTAAGCTCGGATTCCTAGGAATGCCCCTGTGTCTGTGCAGCTTCAGGTCCGCTCATTTTTTTTTTCAAGGTTTTATTTATTCATTTGACAGAAAGAGAGAGCCCAAGCAGGGGGAGCAGCAGAGTGAGAGGGAGACACAGACTCCAGGCTGAGTGGGGAGCCCAAAAGGGGGGTTGGTCCTATGACCCTGGGATCATGACTTGAGCCAAAGGCAGACGGTTAACCCACTGAGCCGCCCACCCTGAGCCAGTGAGAATTCTGTCCTCTGACAATGATCTATATGTGCGTGGGAGAGGACAAAGTTCTGGCCATTTTCAGGTTGACCCCAGCTTTCCTCCCCCGCCCCCCGCACGCAGCCCCAGGGTTAGGCCTGCAAATGCCCACAGCCTCAGCAGGGAGCATGCTTGCCTCCACCCCAACCCCAAGTCAGGCTAAGAGCGCTGTGGGCTGTCACTGTCCCCACTCACTTGCCACTGAGCCGGCGGCTTCCTCCGGCGACATCACCGGGTGTGGCCATCGTCCACATGTCCAAATCAAAGAAACCCCCTGCAGCAGGGAAGCTTCCAGTCCTCAAAGCCCACCCCCCGACCCCCAACCTTGCCAGAGCCTCTGCGACTCCCACGCTGGGAAGCGAGACTCCCCCTGTTCTAACTCAAAGTTGAGTGGGTTTCAAGCCGGTTCGCTTCTCAGATTGTGGTCGGCCTTTGGTGGATCTCAGAGCCCTGAACGGGCTGTTTGGTTTGCCTTGTGCAGCATTAGAGCTGCTGCCGGCGAGAGGATCTGCTGACCTCCCCACTCAACCGTAGGTGGAAAGGTCCTCCTTTAAATATTTTGAACTCTGTTCTGGGAAATCGTTCTGTTCCTCGTCCAAAAAGTTTGGAGGGTCTTAATGGCTTGGAAACAGTCTGACCCTTTCAAGGTTTGCCTTTACATGTTAGACAGGACCAGAATAGCTTTGGTCTAGGGTGAATTTGGCCCCATTGCCGTGGCAATGACCTTCTGAGTCCTCTACTAGACACCTGTGCATTTGGTGATCTTTTCGCTCTGGCTGGTGGGACCACGAGCTCCTTCCACCGCACGCAGACCCTGGGGATTGTTTAACCACCTTGGTGCTCACCTGAAGGTGTGTGGCAACCTCTGCCCAGGGCCTAGCGTCCCTCTCTGCCCTGGGGATTCTCCCCGTGGAACGTGGTCTCCTCACCCCAGGGAGACCGCTGGCGTCTGTTTGAGTTCCCTCTTCCTGGGCTACAGCCCGGAAATTCTCTCCAGGCAGGGAGCCAAGGAAGCCATATGGCTCTCTATCCTGCACTGCCTGTTGTCCAGGGACTGAAAGTTCTTTTTCTTGTTTAAGATGTGAAAATGTTGGGGTTTGGGAGCAAATGGTCAGGAGAGAATTCTTAAGGTAACTCTGGTGCAAAAAAAAGGTGGTTTTAAAGAAGATGTGGTCCATATACACTATGGAGTATGATGCCTCCATCAGAAAGGACCAATACCCAACTTTTGTAGCAACATGGACGGGACTGGAAGAGATTCTGCTGAGTGAAATAAGTCAAGCAGAGAGAGTCAATTATATGGTTTCACTTACTTGTGGAGCATAAGCAATAACATAGGACATTGGGTGAAGGACAGCAGAAGTGAGGTGGGGGACATTGGAGGGGTCGACAAACCATGAGAGACTGTGGACTCCGAGAAACCAACAAACAAACTGAGGGTTTTGGAGGGGAGGGAGTGGGGGAGGGGCAGAGGGAGCCACCCCAGGGAGCTTGGTGGTGGTTATTGCATGGAGCACCCGGTTTGGTGCATAAACTATGAATCTTGGGGCAACTGACTTAGTGGGTTAATCCTCTGTCTTCGGCTCAGGGCATGATCTCAGAGTAGTGGGACCGAGCCGAGCTACACATCAGGCTCTCTGCTCATCAGGGAGCCTGCTTCCCACCCCCGCCCCACCTCTGCCTGCCCCTCTACCTGTGATCTCTCTCTGTCAAATAAATAAATAAATAGTCTTTAAAAAAAATAGACAATGAGGGGTGCCTGGGTGGCTCAGTGGGTTAAAGCCTCTGCCTTCATGATCCCAGGGTCCTGGGATCGAGCCCCGCATCAGGCTCTCTTCTCAGTGGGGAGCTTGCTTCCTCCTCTCTCTCTGCCTGCCTCTCTGCCTGCTTGTGATCTCTCTCTGTCTAATAAATAAATAAAATCTTTAAAAAGAAATAGACAATGAATCTGAAAAAATAAAATTCTAAAAAATAAAAATTTTTTAAAAGGTGGTTTTATTAAAGCATGGGGATAGAACCCGTGGGCCGAAAGAGCTCACTAGGGTTGTGAGGAAGGACTGATTATAGACTTTCAGGTTGGAAGGGGGTTAGAAGTTGCTATGGAATTTGGAAGCCAGGTTTCCGGGACCTTGAGGGGATAGCTGTTGTTAGAAAAAGGTCATTTATGACTGTCTAGTAAAATCTTAGTCCTGAGACCCTTCAGATGTCTACTGGTGGGTCATATGCTTGGAAGACGATTGCTACCGTGTATCTCGGGGAGTAGAGATAAAGGAAATTTCCAAAGGAATTTTTTACATGTTAAAAGAGACTTACAGGATCCTGGAGGTCAGGCTAATGTTAAGCCAATGCTGCCTTTTGCCCTTAGCAAGGTGTTAGCATCAAAGACGTTGAGTTCCCGGAGGAAGTTCCCCCGCCTGTCGCAGAGACTTGTCAATAAGGAAATGGAATATTTTTCTTTTGCCGCTGTTCTCCACATCAGGTATATCTGGGCCCCGTTTCTTCATTCTGATCAGAAGCCCCGGTCAGGCTTTTTGGTCGCACTAGGCTGCGCCCCAGTATCCGTGGTCGCGGGCAGCCTCTGGTTTTCCGCAAATGAACCCAAAGTTCTCCGTGGAGGTCAGCAGAGGGCGCTGTTCTCCGTGTTCTTGAGCCCGCGAGCGCGCGGGGCACGGCCGGCCGGGCCGAGCAGGTGGAGCGAAGAGCCCGGCGCGGGGACCTGGGAGCCTCCGGCCGCCGGCTCGCCCAGCGCGCAGCCTGGGTACCGGACATCAGCAGGAGCGCGCCGGGGTCCGGACTTGCCAGTCTACCAAGCACTGTAACGTGCGCCTAGACTCGAGGCTGACTTTTACGCACAGGACGGATTCAGGACGCACATACTCATCACCTGATGACAAAGGTGCTCCGTGGTACACGGCTGGCTGTGTATGCACATGCTATGCACGTTAGAACACCGGCTGAGCGGGGCTCTTACTGTCCAGGTATAAACCTAGCACTACCTGGAAATTGGGGCTTTCTGGAGTTGGTGTTTGGTTTTTGTTTTGGGGGGTTTTGGGGGGGTCTGGTCTTTTTGTTTTGTTTTGTTTTTAAGATTTTCTTTTTAAGGACTCTCTATACCCAACGTGGGGCTCGAACTTACAGCCCTGAGATCAAGAGTCACACGTTCCACTGGCCAGGCCAGTCCGTGTCCAGAGGAGTTTCCTGAAGGATAGGCCGGAGTGACTAGCATACCCACCATACCCGAGGGATGTCTTGGGACAGGGGCTCTTAGTCGCTTCCTGCATTCCCCTCCCCCCACCGCTCCTCTGGAGACCATCAGTTTGTTCTCTGTATCTAAGAGTCTGTTTTTGGGGCCACCTGGGTGGCTCAGTGGGTTAAGCCTCTGCCTTCGGCTCAGGTCATGGTCTCAGGGTCCTGGGGTCGAGTCCCGCATCGGGCTCTCTGCTCAGCAGGGAGCCTGCTTCCTCCTCTCTCTCTGCCTGCCTCTCTGCCCACTTGTGATCTCTGTCTGTCAAATAAATGAATAAAATCTTTAAGAAAATAGATTAATGCTTGCCAGGATGGGTGGGGGGAGTGGGGAATGAGGAGTGGCTGCTAATAGGAGTGACTTGTATCTAGAATACACAAAGAACTCTCGTAACTCAATAGGTAACCTCTGACCCTCCCCCTGCTTGTGCTCACTCTCTTTCTCTCTCTCAAATAAATAATTAAAATCTTAAAAAAAAAAAAAGAAGAAGAAGAAGAAGAAAGAGAAAGCAATCCCCAGGCTCCTGGCTGGCTCCATCGGTTAAGCATCTGACTCTTTGTTTTGGCTCAGGTTCTGCTCTCAGAGTCTGAGGATCAAGCCCCGCGCTGGGGCGTCGGACTCTGCGTTCAGTGCGGGTCTGCGTCTCCCTGTCCCTCTGCTCCTTCTCATTGTTCGTGCTCTCTCCCTCTCTCTGCCAAATGAATACATAAAATCTTAAAAAAACACATACACACAAACCAATTCTAGAGACTTGACTACAAGGACTCCATGTGGAGGCGGGGATGGTTGAAAGAACCCACAAGGAATGTGGAAGCACTCAGGAGCCAGCAACAAGGGACAGGAGTGTTGGGGAAGGGGCGGAATGCTGTCACTGAAACCAGGGAAAAGCTGGAGATGCGGAGGAGGGCTAAAATCCTGATCACCAGTTCCAGAGAGAGAGAGAGAGTGATAGAGTGTGTGTGTGTGTGTGTGTGTGTGTGTGTGTGTGTGGTGGAGAACTCAGTGCCAGAAACGGGGACAGAGACCAAATATATAGTCTTATGATAAGCCCCACTATCACAAGGGACCACCTGACAGATGCTAGACAAGCGTGTGGAGATGAAGCCACTGCCAGAGGTGCGACCCACATTAGGAAGGGAGCAAGGAAGAAATGTCCTGACGCCTTTGCTCTGCCTCTCCCTCTGCTCTCCAGCCCGTCCTCCCTTTGGCCAAGCCCAAGGGGAAGCCGAGTGCAAAGGAACCTTCAAGTCATGGAGCAGAGCAGAGGATGGATCTGGGGTGGCAGGTAGATCACAACCAGCTCAGGGCAACAAGCCCCAAGGCTTCCACCCCTTACCAGCTGTGTGTCCTGAGGCAAGTTACTTAACCTCTCTGAGCCCCTATGGTTCTCTCTGCAGTTGGAGTAGTACCCATCTCACACGTCAGTGCTGGGCTCTTCTCTTCGCACTCACTCTTGAGGTGAACCTGTCTACACTCATGGCTTTAAACACCATCCAGGGGATTGTGGGGGGCTTAGTCACTGGGCATCTGTCTTTGGCTCAGGTCATGATCCGAGGGTCCTGGGATCAAGCCCCACCTCGGGCTCCCTGCTCATCGGGGAGCCTGCTTCTCCTCTGCCTGCCATTCCCCCGGTTTGTGTGCTCTGTCTCTCTCTCTGTCCAATAAATACACAAAATCTAACAACAACAACAAAAAACCCCACACCATCCAAATGTTGATGTCCCCCAAATTTACGTCTTCAGTGGAGACCCCCTCTGTGAGCTTCAGAACTGCTCACTTGGTACCCCCACGTGGCTGTCTACTAGGGCTTCCCGGGCTTAAGCTGCCCCCAGATAAACCCTTATCTTCCTCCCCAAACCAGCTCAACCCCAGCCTCCCCATATCAGAAAATGCAATTCCATCGCTACGGTCTGTCCAGCCAAAGCCCTGGTGTTGTCCTCGCTCTCTCTTGCACACCCACATCCCGTCTGTTAAACAACTGCTGGTTCCACCTCAAAAGATGTTTGACACCTGCCCACGTCTCTCCGCGTCTCCCATCACCCTGGCGCGGACCTGGTGGTCTCCGACCTGGCCAGGTCCAGGAGCGTCCGTACGGGTCTCCTGCTCCCCCCTCCCCTCCATGTCCCCCCAGATTCCCTGTAGCAGCCAGAGCAGAAGTCCTTAAGTCCCCTCACAGGACATGGCCATTTCCCTCCACCCTCTGCCTGTGGTGTGCTCTGCTCAAGCCACCAGCCTCCTCGAGGTTCTCAGAGAACACCAAGCGTGACCCATTTTAACAAGGGCCTTGGGGCACTTGGGTGGCTCAGTCAGTGAAGCGTCCGACTCCTGATTTCAGCTCAGGTCATGATCTCAGGGTCGTGAAATCGAGCCCTGCGTGGGGCTCTGTGCTCAGTGTGGAGCCTGCTTAGGACTCTCTCTCTCTCTCTCTCTCTCTCTCTCTCTGCCCCTGCCCACATGTCCTAGAAAGTGGGGGCAGGCAGGAAAACTGAGGCCCAGAAATGAAATGTGCCCAGGAGTACACAGTTAGTGACCGGCAGAGTCACCTTCCAGCCCGTTTGTCTGTCTCCAGGCCCCAGACCCTCTCTCGTGACTGACACATTGTCCACCCGCCATTACAGCCGTGACATCAGCTGGCATGAGGTACGGTCTCTCATGAGAACTAATTTTAGAAGTGGGTTCTGGACTCCTCAGAGGAACTAACTACCATGTTTCTCCTTTTTGACGGTAAATTGTCCCCTCCGGGCTTAGCCCCAGGAAGCTCCACGTCAAATGTCAACTTGGTCCCTCTATTAGCCCTTTATTAGGCTTGGATTTTTTTTCTCTCATTTTTATTTTAACTCATCATCTATGTTCTTTTTTTAAAAAAATAGAGACAAAATGGACATACAACATTGTATCAGTTTGAGGTATATAGCAGAATGTGTTTGTAGCAATAGAGTGGATTCATATTGGCAGATCACCACAATAGTCCACTGAAAATATATTGTGACACGGTTGTTTTTTTTTTCTTGTGATGAGAACGAGTATCTCTCTACTCTGCAGCCAACTTTCCAATAAACAGCCCCGCGTTATGCAGTGGAGTCCTCACACTCTGCATTACATCCCAGGGCTTCCTATTTCACACACGGAAGGTTGTACCTCTGGCCCCTTCCCCCATTTGCCCAAGGTCTTCCTCACCCCCCGCTGACCTGCGCCTGTCCGTTCCCTGTATCCGTGAATTCATTTTTTGGTTTTGTCTTGTGTTAGAGTCCAAACAAGAGTGAGTGGGACCGAGCGAGACCAAGACAGCATTTGTCTTTCTTGGACTTACTTCACTTAGCATAATGCCCGCGAGGTCCAGCCATGCGGTCACAGACGGCAAGATTTCGTTCGTTTTGATGGCTGAATAGTATTCCAGCGTGTGTGTGTGTGTGTGTGAGTGTGTGTGAGTGTGTGTGTGTGAGTGTGTGTGTGTGAGTGTGTGTGTCTTTTCTATTCCCCCACTGATGGACCCTTAGCCTGCTCCCATGCCTTGCCGATTATAAACAGCCCTGCAAGGAACATGGTAGTGTGGATACCTTTTCAAATCAGTGTCTTCATTTTCTTCAGATAAATACCAGAAGTAGAGTTGCTAAATCATGATCTTTCTCTTTTTAAGCTTTTGAGAAATCTCTGTACTGGTTTCCATGGTGGCGTCATGAATTTACATTCCCACCAACAGCACACAGCTCCCTCCCTTCTCCACAGGCTCCCGACACTTTCTCTTTCCTTCCTCCTCTCTTCCTTCCTTCCTCCTCCTCCTCCTCCTCCCCCTCCTCCTCTTCTTTCTCTCTTGCCTGCCTTCTTTCCTTCTTCCTTTCTCTCTCTCCCTCCATCTTTCTTTCTTTTTTACGATAGCCACTCGAACAGGTGTAAGGTCCTATTTCATAGCTCTCATTGTGGTTTTGACTTGCATTTCCCTGATGATTTGTGATGTTGAGCACTTTTTCATGAATCTGCTGGCCATCTCTATGTCTTTTTCAGGAAAATGTTTATTCAAATGCTCTGCCCACCCAACTGGCTCCACACCCAGCGTGGGGCTCAAATTCACCACCCTGAGATCAAGAGTTACATGCTCTACGGAGCCAGCCAGTCACCCCTGCTGTGGCCATTTTTAAAAAATGATTTTATTTATTTACTTGAGAGAGAAAGAGAGTGAGAGATAGAACATGAGCTGTGGGGAGAGGAAGAAGCAGGTTCCCTGCTCGCAGAGAGCCCAGTGCAGAGCTCAATCCCAGGACCCCGGGATCATGACCCAAGCCAAAGGCAGAGGCTTCACTCACCAAGCCACCCGCGCACCGCCCCTCCTCTGCCCATCTATAATCAAATTGTTTTTGTTTTGTTTTTGCTATCGAGTTGTATGAGTTCTTTATATACTGGGGGCATTAATCCCTTATCAGATATGTGATTTGCAAAAACTTTATCCCACTGGGTACGTTGCTTTTTCATTTTGCCAGCGGCTCCTTGCCATTCAGAAGCTTTTCGGTTCTGCTTTTTGACGTCATCGCACTTGTTTATTTTTGCTTTTGTAGTCAAATCCAAAAAAAAAAAAAAAACCTTTGCCAAGATCCATATCAAGTTTACCCTCTATATTTTCTTCTAAGAGCTTTATGATTTCAGGTCTTATGTCCAAATATTTCATCCATTTGGAGTTGACTTTTGTGTATGGTGTAAGATCAGGGTCTGTTTTCTTTCTTTTCAATTGCTGCCCAGTTCCCCCAGACCACTTATTGAGGAGACTAGCCTTTCTTCATTTGTATAGTCTGGATTCTTCGTCATGAGTTAACTGACCATATATGTGTGGGTTTACTTCTAGGCTCTCTATTCTGTTCAGTTGGTCTGTGTGTCTGTTTTTATACTAATATGCTAATACCATACTTGATCACTACAGTTTTGCAATATAGTTTGAAATAGGAATCATGATGGGATGATGCCTCCAACTTTGTTCTTTCTCAAGGTTGCTTTGGCTCTTTGGGGTCTTTTGTGGTTCCATACAAATTTTAGAATTGTTTGTCCTATTTCTGTGAAAAGGCCATTGGAATTTTTCTATGTGATTAAATTGATTATGGAGTCTGTAGATTATGTTGGTCGGTATGGACATTTTAACAATATTAATTCTTCCAATTCATGAGCATGGAGTTGTTTTTTTTTTTCCATTTATTTGTATCCTCTTCGGTTTCTTTCATCATTGTCTTATAGTTTTCAGTGTAGAGGTCTTTATCTACTGGTTAAATCAATTCCTAGGCATTTTACTCTTTTTGATGCAATTATAAATTGTTCTCTTAATTTCTCATTCTGATAATTCACTGTTAGTGAACAGAAACGCAATTGACAGGGCACTTGGATGGCTCAGTGGGTTAAAGCCTCTGCCTTTGGCTCAGGTCATGATCCCGGGATCCTGGGATCATGCCCCGCATCGGGCTCTCTGCTCGGTGAGGAGTCTGCTCCCCCGACCCCCGCCTGCCTCTCTGCCTACTTACCATCTCTCTGTCAAATAAATAAATAAATAAATAATCTTAAAAGAAAAAAAGGAAAGAAACGCAATGGACTTTCGTATATTGATTTTGTATGCTGCAAATTTACTGAATTCCTTTATTAGTTCTAACAGTTTTTTGGTGGTCTTAATATTTTCTATATATAATATCATGACATCTGCTAATAGAAAGTTTTATCTCTTCCTTTCTGACTTAAATACCTTTTAAATTTTTTACTTATTTTATTTTTATTTAAATGTCTTTTTTTTTTTTTTTGCCTAATTGCTCCATCTAGAATTTCCAATAGTATGTTAAATAAAGGTGGTGAAAACGGACATTCTTACCTTGTTCATGACCTCAGAGGAAAAGCTTTTAGCTTTTTACCATTGAGTATGATGCTATCTGTGGGCTCGCCATATATGGCCTTTATGATGTTGAGATATTATGTTCTATGTTCACTGTGTTGAGAGGTTTTTTTAGTCATAAATGTTGAATTTTGTCAAATGCATTTTCTGCATTTATTGAAATGATCATATAATCTTTACCCTTCATTTTGTTAATGTGGTATCATATGGATCGATTCACAGATGTTGTCACCCTTGCATCTCTGGAATAAATCCCACTTAATGACTGCTTATGAACCTTTTAATGTATTGTTGAATATTTTGTTGTGAATTTTTTTGTCTATGTCCATCAGGGATATTGGTCTATAATTTTCTTTTCTTGTAGTCTCTTTGTCTGATTTTGATATCACGGTAACTTTCGCTCTATAAAATGAGTTCAGACGTATTCCCTCCTTTTCTATTTTTGGAAGAGTTTGAGAACAATTTGTATTAATTCTTTAAATGTTCGGTAGAATTCATGAGTGAAAGCATCTGGTCCAGGACTTTTGTTTGTTGGGAGATTTTTGGTCACTGATTCAATCTCCTTCCAGTGATGAGTCTGTCAGATATTTTATTTCTTCACAGTTCAGTCTTGGTAGGTTGTAGGTTTCTAGGAGTTTATCCCTTTCTTCTAGGCTGTCCAGTTTGTTGGCATGTAATTGTTCATCGTAGTCTCTCAAGATCCTTTGTATTTCTGTATTATCAGTTGTAATGTCTCTTTTTTCATTTCTGATTTCATCCTGTGTTTTTTGGACTCAGGTGCCTTCTATGCCTTCGGAAAGATGGAAGTCATAATTGGCATCTTTGGGAATTGTGAAGTGTCTGGGCATGAGTCTTCTTTTATTGGGCAAATGTTTCAATCTCCATCAAAAAGAACAAGTTGTGGGGTGCCTGGGTGGTTCAGTGGGTTAAAACCTCTGCCTTCAGCCCAGGTCATGATCCCGGAGTCCTGGGATGAAGCCCAGCATCGGACTTTCTGTTTGGCAGGGAACCTGCTTCTGCTTCTCTCTCTCTCTGCCTGCCTCCCTGCCTACTTGTGATCTCTGTTTGTCAAATAAATAAATAAAATCTTAAAAAAAAAAGAGCAAATTGCATCAAAAAATTTAAAATATATAAGAAGGGGCAACTGGGTGACTCAGTCAGTTATGCGTCCAACTCTTGATTTCAGCTCAGGTCATGGGTCTCCAGGTCATGAGATAGAGCCCATGTTGGGCTCCACACTGGGTGTGGAACCTCCTTAAAGATTCTCTCTTTCCCTCTCCCTTTGCCCCTCAGCATGCCCTTTCTCTGTCTCTCAAATAAATAAATAAATAAATGACTTTCTACCAATTCTTCTAAAAAAAATAAAATAAAATACATAGAAATAAATATAGCCAAGGAGTCTTTTATTGGGATCTGTCTGAAAGTGCGTTTTCAGCTGAGTGAGTGTCTGATGTTATTTCTCTGATAATTAACCTTCTTCCTTGTGTGTGTGTGTGTGTGTGTGTGTGTTTGTGTGTGTGTGCTCTCCTCCTGGTATGGTTGGCTCGAGCCTCTTGAACTGACCTTCTGTCTCTCTGTGGTGAGCACTACTCATTTTCTGCCAAAATCCAATCATCCGCTCTCCCACTGCTGACGTGGCTGTGCCTCATTTCCCAGCCTCCCTTGCAGTTAGGCGTGATCATCTGACTACGTTTTCAGCAACAGAATGTTTTGAAATTGATGTTTAAGACTTTCAGGCAAACAGGGGCCCCTGGCTGGCTTAGTAGAGCATGTGACTCTTGATCTCAGGGTCATGAGTTCAAGCCCCATGTTGGGTGTAGAGATTACTTAAATAAATAAATCTTTAAAAACAAAGACTTCTAGACATACATCTAAGAAGGTGGGCAAGGCATGCCTGCTCCACACTCTCTTTTCTTCCTGCCAGTTAAAACTCAAGATAGTAGATTTATCTAAGCACTAGTGGATGGTATAAAAGTGAGGAGGAAGTGGTCTGGTCTCTGAGTGATGTGAGATACAGAGCTGCCTCACCAGCACCACCACTTCACTTGGACTTGTTTACATTAAGGACAAATGATCTACTTTGTTCTTTTGGCCACCTCTTTGCTATAACACAAAGTTTTGTCTGAAATAATTTGGTCTTATATATTGTCTTTCATATTTTCTCCCCCACTTTCCACTTTTGGAGGGTTCTGTTTTGGGGGATGGTTTCTTGATTTTATATTCTAATACTTTTATTAATTCAGTATCACAGTTTTAATTTCTAAGAATTCAATCTTGCATGCTATTTCTTTTTTTTTTTAAAGATTTTATTTATTTACTTGACACAGAGAGAGAGAGATCACAGTAGGCAGAGAGATAGACAGAGAGAGAGGGGGAAACAGGCTCCCCACTGAGCAGAGAGCCTGATGCGGGGCTTGATCCTGGGACCCTGGGATCATGACCTGAGCCGAAGGCAGAGGCTTTAACCCACTGAGCCACCCAGGCGCCCCCACTCTTTTTATTTTTAAGAAAAACTCTTGCATTAACACCAAACTATTCCTCAGTAAAATCAAGTGTTCAGATCCTACTATAAAATAAATAATTTTTAACTTAGAATTCTATATCAGGCAAGTGTAGGAATAAAATAAAGACATATCTAGGGGAAAGATTAATCAAAAAGTTTATCTTCTTCTTAGGAAGGTCTCTTCATTAAGAAATGATTTGAGGATGTGCTCTAGCAAAAATAAGAGGGTGCCTGGATGCAACTTTTGATCTCAGGGCTGTGAGTTCAATCCCCACCTGGCCGTGGAGCTTACTTTAAATAAATGAACAAATACAATAACAATTAAAATGGGAGGTTAAGCCTTTGAAAGAAGAGGATGTTAGGCACAGGAACTGGGGGATCCCACCGGGGAGAGAAACAACCACTGGTTCTAGGATAAAGTTGTGTAGCAACAGGAAGAGGCAGGGGTAGGGAGGCCTCCTCTTGGAGCAAGGAATTATGAAAAGCAATTAGAAACTCCAGGAAAAGGGCGCCTGGGTGGCTAAGTAGGTTAAGCCTCTGCCTTTGGTTCAGGTCATGATCTCAGGGTCCTGGGATCGAGCCCCGCATCCTCTCTGCTCAGAGGGGACCTGCTTCCTCTCTCTCTGCCTGCCTCTCTGCCTGCTTGTGATCTCTCTCTCTGTGTCAAATAAATAAATAAATAAATCTTAAAAAAAAAAAAACAAACAAAGAAGAAGAAACACAAGGAAAAATGGAAAGATGTATAATTCAGGATAATCATAGTAAAGTATTGGCTGTGCACAGAAAAAAGTATTAACTTTTCTAAATAAGAGATTTCATTTATTTATTTATTTATTTATTTGAGAGAGAGAAAAAAACATAAGCAAGGGGAAGGGCAAGGGAGAGAGAGAAGCCGACTCCCCAGACTGACGCAGGGCTCAATCCCAGGACCCTGGGACCATGACCTGAGCCAAAGGCAGATGCTTAACCAACTGAGCCACTCAGATGCTTCTCAAATTATATAACCTTTAAAAGGAAAGACAATTAATGGTTTTTTATCGTTAGACTGAAATTCTGGACCAGCCAGTGAGATGCAGCAAATATGTTACTGGGTTGCAAATAGGTTACTGGGTTGTATCCAGTCAGGTAACCACTGGCCACACGTGGTTTTCAAGTACTTGAAATGTAGCCGGTTACTTGCAACAGAGGAACTGAATTTTAAAATCTTATTTAATTTTCACTGATCTAAATTAAAATAACCCCATGTGGCTAGTCACTGCCGTTTGGGGTAGGACAGCTCTAGACACTACCAGAAGAGAACGGGAGTACTGTCTACCCAGAGCCCTATAAAGGCAAACGGACACTTAACAGATCTTGGACAGAAGAGAGCTAAGGGAAAGGAAGCTGCGAAGTGACGATGGCGGCTTCGTTCCAGCCCACGTGCACAGCGCTGGCACTGCTCCGACCACCGCCCACGTCCGAGCTCATTCAGCCCTCGGGACAGGGCAGCCTGGCAGATACTGCCCGGCTCAGCCTCTTCTCGTGAGTGAGCAACGGCAGACACAGGAAGGCCGCGTCGGTGCCCAGGATCACACACTCTCGGAAACTCTGGCCCCAGAGTCCACTTCCTTAACCACTGTGCCGTGGAGCTTGACCAGATGGCCACAGCCAGGGCTACTATCTGAAATAACACAACTTTAGAGGCACCTGGGTGGCTCGGTCGTTAAGTGTCTCCCTTCGTCTCAGGTTATGATCCCAGGGTCCCGGGATCGAGCCCCGCATCAGGCTCCCTGCTTAGTGAGAAGGCTGCTTCTCTCTCTCCTACTCCCCCTGCTTGTGTTCCCTCTTGCTGTGTCTCTCTGTCAAATAAATAAATAAAATATTTAAAAGTAATAAAATAAAATAACGCAACTTTAGTTACAGATGCAAAGCCTTAAAAAGGGATGTAGCTGACCTGAGAAGTGGGACAAGGCCAGTGGGCCAAGGGTCCAGCCACTGAGGAGGAAGCTGGTAGATTATGGCAGGCAGAGTGGGGGCATGGGAAGAACTAGCTGAATTAGCAGCCTGTTTAGGGATATGGACTCATCGGAAGAACTGAGACTAGAATAAGTTAAAAACATTTTTTTAAATTTTTTTTTAAAGATTTTATTTCTTTATTTGACAGACAGAGATCACAAGTAGGCAGAGAAGCAGGCAGAGAGAGAGGGGGAAGCAGGCTCCCTGCTGAGCAGAGAGCCCGATGCGGGGCTCGATCCCAGGACCCTGAGATCATGACCTGAGCTGAAGGCAGCGGCTTAACCCACTGAGCCACCCAGGCGCCCCTAAAAACATTTTTCCCCCCAGACCATGACTTGGGGAGGAGACTGGTCATTGGTGATAAATCCTCTGTATTTATAATATCATTACTTTGATTTAAAAATACCAAACAATTTTGTCCAGTGAATAAACCAGTGCATAGACAGCTCCGGCCACATGGAAATTCCCCGGAGAACAAGGCCTGCCTGTCCCTGGACAGGGTTATGGATGCAAAGAAAGACCCCAGGGCCCCAAAGCAAACCCACATCCTGGCGCCCTGGACAACCCCCCCCAACCTGGAAGATCACAATCGGACTTATCAATTCGGTTCTTATTACATCAGCTATTAGATGATAAGTTCTCACCAAGGGCCCCACGCTAACTTAATTGAATCCTCCCCAAAATTTTGGAAAAATAGCATTATTATCCCTATTTTACAGATGAGGAAACTGAGGCAGAGGGGTGGAATGACTGAGCCTAGGCCACACAGAGAGGAGGTGACACAGCTCAGGTGCCACGGTCCCCTCTCCTGTGGCTTTCCTGGCACCCCACTTCGAAGCAAGGGGGGACAGGCTGTGCTGCGCTAACTCCCATCTGCTGCGGTGTCTGGCAGGAAATGGCTCTTCAAGGACCTGCTGAAGGTCAGAGCTGCACGTCCAGACCCTGGTGAGGGACGGTGGGTGGAGGTGCGGGTGGGGCAGACATCGTCGTAGAGCACAAGTGGTGCCGCGCTCCGAAGCTCTACAGTCTTCGAGCAGCCGGGATAGCCTCCAGAAGTCGGGGTGCGCGCTGGGCAGGGCCTTCAAACCACAGCCCGCACCCCACCTCCTCCAGCTCCGGTTCCCGCCGCTCGCACCGCTGCACCCCTTCCTCGGCCCCCTCTGGCCCGCTGGATGCCCGCTCCTTCTCTCAGCCTGGCAACTGCCCATCCCCATCCCCAGCACCTGCTGTGGAGAAGCACTTTCCAGGGGCCGCGGGCACAGCCCGGGCTTGTCCTGCCACGAACCTTGAACCTTACGTCCTGGGGGCAGAAAGGCAGAAACAAGATAAGAAGGTGGATACAGCGGGGCACCTGGCGGCTCAGTGGGTTCAAGCCTCTGCCCTTGACGAAGCCCTTGCCTTGGGTCCTGATCTCAGGGTCCTGGGATCGAGCCCCGCATCGGGCTCTCTGCTCAGCAGGGAGCCTGCTTCCTCCTCTCTCTCTGCCTCTCTGCCTACTGGTGATCTCTGTCCGTCAAATAAATAAATGAAATCTTAAAAAAAAAAAAAAAGAAGAAGACGAAGGTAGATACAGCAAATGACAGGGCGTGCAGTGTGGCGGAGCGAAAGCAGGGCTGGAGCGGAGGTTGAGGCCGTGGGGGGTGCAGAATTTTAAACAGGGTGAAGCCATCCAGACAAGGTAACATTTGAGCCAAAACTTGCGAGGAAGGGAGCCGTCCAGCTACTTGGGTGAAGAGCCTTCCAAGTGGGGCCACTACGGTCCCAAGACCCCAAGGCTGACATTCTTCAGAAGCCAGAATGGGTGGCAGGAGCAGAGGGAATCCTGGTGGGAGAGGGAGGGGGTGGTCCGGCGGACCGTTGGGAGGACTGGGCTCTGGAGCAGCAGTGAGATTGGCCCAGGGAGGCAGCAGTGAATGTGAGCAAGACTAGCCAGATTCTGGATCTTTCTATGCTGTTTTATTTTGAAAACGTTCAAACTCAGAAAAGGTGCAAGAATAAAACACCCATCTACCTTCTGCATGGCTTTACTACCAGTTTCTTTTATATTTTATTTTATTTAAAAAAAAAAAAAAAAAAAAACATGTTCCCTGCTGTATGCCTAAGCAAATGACAGTTTGGTGATAGAATTTTCAGTATGGCATTTGGGTACATCTTTAAAACTCTGTGGTTCTCAGAAGCCCCTTCTGGGTCTTCTTTGTTCTTGAATTCAGGGACCCGTGATGACCCCACCCAGCATTTTTGTTAAAGGCCCCTAATTAAAGCCTTTTTCTTTTCTTTTCTCTTTCTTTCTTTCTTTCTTTTTAATGAGCAGCTGAGAAGAGAATTAAGATCTGGAAGACATTTATTCTTGCTTATTTATTCCAGAGTTGAGCTCTTCTCAAATTTCAGGTCAGATGCTAAAGAAATGAGGGAAATGGGGCGCCTGGGTGGCTCAGTGGGTTAAAGCCTCTGCCTTCGGCTCAGGTCATGATCCCACGGTCCTGGGGTCGAGCCCTGCATTAGACTCCTTCTCTCTCTGCCTGCTGCTCTGCCAGCTCGTGCTCTCTGTCAAATAAATAAATAAAATCTTAAAAAAAAAAAAAAAACCCCACACAATAAAATAAAAAGTAATAAAATTAAATTTAAAGAAAGATGTGGAAGAATGTCTCGGGGCTTTCTTTGTCCTTCTGACACTGCCATTTTTGGAGAGTCCAGGCCAGTTATTTTTGTAAAATGACCCTCAGTTTGGATCTGCATTGTTCCTGGGGCTGTCACAGGAGTACGTTGTATCCTTCTGGGTGCTTCATGTCTAGAGTCCCCTGATGGTGGCCGGCCCCACTACTGGTGATGTTAAGTTTGATCGCTTGTTTGGGACGCCCAGCTGGCTCAGTCGGTAGAGCGTGCAACTCTCGATCTCAGGGCTGTGAGTTCAGGCCTGCTGTGGAGATTACTTAAACATACACACGCACTGCTGTCTCAGTTTTACTCAACAACTCTAACACTCGTTCTTACTTGAGTCAATTATGTGGTGGCTCTAGATTTGTCCTTTTTATTTTTTTATTTTTTTTTAAAGATTTTATTTATTTATTTGACAGATCACAAGTAGGCAGAGAGGCAGGCAGGGAGAGAGGAGGAAGCAGGCTCCCTGCTGAGCAAAGAGCCCGATTCAGGGCTTGATCCCAGGACCCTGGGATCATGACCTGAGCTGAAGGCAGAGGCTTTAACCCATTGAGCCACCCAGGTGCCCCTTAAATTTTTTTTTTTAAATGCTTTTTGCTACAGTAATTTTCTTCTTTTTTTTTTTTTAAGATTTTATTTATTCACTTGACAGAGAGAGATCACAAGTAGGCAGAGAGGCAGGCAGAGAGAGAGAGGAGGAAGCAGGCTCCCTGCTGATCAGAGAGCCCGATGCAGGACTCGATCCCAGGACCCTGAGATCATGACCCGAGCCGAAGGCAGTGGCTTAACCCACTGAGCCACCCAGGCGCCCCATTTTCTTATTTTTTAAATTATTTTTAAAATGTCTTTTCCTCTGAGCTTTTTGGGTTTTTTTCCTTTCTTTCTTTCTTTGTATTTTATTTTATTTGTTTATTTAAGTAATCTCTGCCCAATGCAGAGCTCGAACCCCCAACCCCGAGATCAAGAGCCCCATGCCCCTCTATGAACCAGCCAGGCTCCCCACCCCCAACCTTAGTAATTTTTTGAAGATTGAGAAATTGGGAATCTTTGTGTAGTCTTACAAATATTTTTGTTGACTTTTTAGAATTTAAAAAGAAATCTAACCTTCAATTATTTTCCAGCCAATTATTTGTACTTTTCTGTTCACCACAGCAAGATGTTGAAATAGCCCAAGTGTCTGACAATGGAGTGGTTTCTTTCCTTCCTTTTTCCCTTTCTTTCTTCTTTTCTTCTTTCTTTTGTTCAGTAAGTACAGAACAGGACGTGCCAAAGACTTAATGTGGCAGATGACAAGCATGTATGTCTGCGTAAACACAGACACCAAACACGACTTTTCTATGAAGGCTCCTCCCGCGGCAGGGTTCGGAGGTTTTCCTCTTAGTCCATCCTGACTGTCAGGAGAGGCAATCCCCGAAGCCCCGAGCATCCCTGCGCCCTCCTGAGAGCGCGCCCAGACTGCCAGGTCCGGCCATTCTCCCTCGCAGCCATTTCTCAGGGCTGTGTTTGTGGTGAGTAACTCCGAGGGACGCAGGCTAGCTCTCCACCTGCTCAAGTCGAGGCGAATGCCCCCAGCTCAGTGTTCCTCAGCTGCAAGCTTCTCTGCGTCACTCCCTTGGGACTTGAGGGAAAGGAGAACTGATGCAAATATTATGCTCCTGCTGTTTGCTCTGCAGTGAGTAATAGGTTCCTCTGTCTCAGACACAGGGGTCTCATGTACCTGCGTCAGACTAACTCTTTAGCTTGAGAGCAGGGTATAACCCCGGGCCCTGAGAGGAGCCTGTTCAATCACTTATCACATACATATACTATTGCCTTTAGAACACAAAAATCGGTGTTGGTTTTTTAAAAAGAAAGGCAAAACAAAGCAAAACTGGCCATATACAGAAAGTCAAAGCTTGCACACCAGAAGAGAGCAGGGGTTCAGTACGTTAAAGGTCTACCTTCAGCTCAGGTCAAGATCCCAGGGTCCTGGAATAGAGCCTAGCATTGGGCTCCCTGCTCAGCAAGGTCCCTCTGTTTCTTCCCCTGCTTATGCTCACTCTCTCTCTTTAAAAATAAATAAATAAATAAATAAATAAATAAAATCTTTTTAAAAAATCAGAAGAGAAAAAAATTAAATTAAATTAAAAAGAGGGCTGCCCGGGTGGCACCGCTGGTTGAACATCGGATTTTTAACTTTGGCTCAGGTCATGATCTCGGGGTGGTAAGACCAAGCCCTGCACTGGGCTCTGTGCGCAGCATGGAGTCTGCTTGGGATTCCCTCACCCTCTGTTCCTCCTCTCAAACGCACACGCACATTCTCTCTCTCAAATAAATAAATAAGATGTGTATATTTTTTAAAGATTTTAATTATTTCTTTGAGACAAAGAGCGAGAGAGAGAAAGAGGGATTGAGAAAACGAGTTGGGGGAGGGGCGGCGGGAGAAGCAGACACCCCGCAGAGCATGGAGCCCCACGTGGGACTTGATCCCAGAACCTTGGGATCACCTGAGCCAAAGTCAGATGCTTACCCAGCTGAGCCACCCAGCTGCCCACAAATAAAATATTTTTTAAAAATAAAAAGAAAGAAAAAAGAAATAAATATATATATACACATACATACCCAAAAAAAGGAGAAGGAGGAGAAAAAAACTTAAAGGAAATTCAGAATCCATCTGAATTTGGATGAAAGCAGCCTTCCAAAGAAGAAAATAAAGAAGCCCATTCACACTTGTCTAAAGAAACTTAGATTAATGCCCCAATAGATAATTTTCCAGACTGTTTTCCATATAGAGTCCTATATCTTTATTAGTCTTCCATAAAAATAAAATTGAAACCTAATGAGAGCTTAGTAACCACCTTGGTCTTGTTAAGCACCCCACTGGGGTGACTGGGGGCCATGGTGGTGACAGCTTCTTGAGCCCACCAGGGCTCACCAGTCTACGAAGGCTTTCGCTGTCCCCCAGCCAGAGTCACCGACTGTTTTTGCCCCGGTACTTTCTGGGAGCTCTCGGGGCAGGAAACGGTGCTACCCTGGCTTTGGGCCTAACAGCTTGGGGACCACAGACGCAAACGAAACCACCTTCCCTTCCCATCTCCTCCTCCGCACCCCGTGGTTGTCAAGCCTCCGCATCACCGCAGCTCTGACCCTCATCCCTACCCCGCTTCACCCCTGGCCATCCCAGTTCCCCGCCAAGTACCCGTTCCAGATCCACCCGCCACCAACCCCTCTTGCCTCGGCTGAGACCCCCGAGCACCCTTCGCCCGCCCCGTCTCAGACCTAGAAAGAGCAAGTGATGGAGGCATCATCTCGGCAGCTGTGGGAGCACCGAGGGCGGGGCAGGATGCTGGGGTGGGGCGGGTGGAGCCGGGGCCACTTCC
This sequence comes from Mustela nigripes, assembly GCF_022355385.1. NCBI lineage: Eukaryota > Metazoa > Chordata > Mammalia > Carnivora > Mustelidae > Mustela > Mustela nigripes. The sequence goes on from NC_081567.1 coordinate 16,405,470, forward strand.
TTTCCCCCTGGGGCCCGTCGGCCCAGTCCTGCTCCTGCTTCAGGAGGGGTTGGAGCTGGCCTGGCCCCAGCCTTGTGCCCTCCCTGAGTGAGCTGGTAAGGGGTCCAACCTGGGGGCAGGGGCCTTTGCGGACCTGGGAATATGCTACGGCTTGGAAAGACCCTTGTAGATGAGGGGAAGAGAGGACCAGCAGCCATCGGGGCCGACTAGGGTCGGGGAAGGGGCGGGAAGGGTGGCCACTGCTGGAGCACAAGCAGCCCAGGCCTGAGGGGCCTGTGGGTCTGAGGGAATGGCAGAGCCGCCAGCGTCTGCCCCCTTGTTCTTGCTGATAATAGTAAAAGCAAGGGTGGAAAAAGCCGTTAAACCACAAGTTAGGCCTGGCAGTTAGCAGGGAAGTGGGCAGAGGGGAGGGCCTGGCCAGGTTCTCCCCCTCAGCTCTTTCCGTGTGTGTATTTCTCCAGCTCGCCCGCCGTCAGTGCCCGCTCCTGCCCGTGCCCGCTGCCATGAGGGTGAGCCTGTTTCTCCTCCTCCTTGGGGGCTTCTGGACTCAAGAGGTGATTCCAGAGCCTCAGGACATCACAGCCACTTCAAAGGAGCCTGTACTGGGAGGGTCCTCTGTTTCTCCGGCCTCAACTTTCTTTGAGGCCAAGAACCTCGACTTAGCGACCCCCAGCCCTGTGACAACAAAGGTCCCCGAGGAGGGCAACAGCACCGGGCGCCAGGTCTCCTCACCTTCCTCAGACCTCCGCACAACCAAGGAGGGGTCCTTTCCTGAGGCTTCCACTGCTGCTACCAGTGACCTCCACGTACCCGACCCAACAACCTCTTGGAAAGTTTCCACCCAGGAGTCAACAAGCCTGGAAATTAATGCGACCGGTAACCCTGCTGAAACACCAAGAAACTCTCTGGCACTCCACGTTGTGACTGATGGAACCGTGACACCTGGCTCTCTGGAGACCTCTGACGGAGCCGGCGGACCCCCTGTCACCATGGCAACTGGCACTCTGGAGACCTTTGATGTAACTGGTGGACCCCCTGTCACCATGGCAACCGGCTCTCTGGAGACCTTTGATGTAACTGGTGGACCCCCTGTCACCATAGCAACTGGCACTTTGGAGACCTTTGATGTAACCAATGGACCCCCTGTCACCATGGCAACCGGCTCTCCGCGGATCCCCAAGGAGACCCACAGCTCCCCCATTTCCACGGTAGAAATACTCGCTGCCACTACGTCAGCGTCCCTCAAAGACACAAGAAGCACCCAGCTTCCAGGTCAGGGGACAAAGGGCACCCTGCTGGTGGCCGTGCTTGTGGCCCTGCTGGTGGTCCTTGTCCTCGTGGTCCTGCTCCTACTGTGGCGCCAGCGGCAGAAGAGGAGGACGGGCGCCCTGACGCTAAGTGGGGGTGGCAAGCGCAATGGGGTGGTGGATGCCTGGGCTGGGCCGGCCCCGGCGCCCGACGAGGAGGCCCTGACGGTGGGCCCCACAGGAGGCTCTGGGGGCGAGAAGAGCCCGGGGGCATCTGTGGGGGCCGGCGGGGGCCGGCAGCCCACCCTCACCACCTTCTTCGACAGGCGCAAGTCTCAGCAGGGCTGCCTGGAGCTGGGGGAGCTGAAGGCCGGCTCGGGCCCGCGCCTGCAGGGGGAGGAGGAGCCGCTGGTGGGCCGCAATGATGATGAGGCTGCGGAGGGCCCGGGGGCTGGGGGGGCCGCGGCCCCTCAGGGCTTGTGAGGACCCAGAGCGGAGGCCAGTTCCCACCTTCTTCCCGTCGCCTTGTCGCCAGCGTGTTCATCTGAACCCCTCCAGCTTCCGAACCGCGGGGGCCTTCCCGCCAGCACCCACCTCGGTGCCCAGGGCCCTAGACCCACGGGACGCTTCCAGACGGAATCCGTCACCCTTCCTCGTCCGCTCTGACCTCCCCACCGTCCACCCCGTGTTTAGTCCTGCTGAGTCTCCACGGTAATGACCTTCTGAGATGGTGATTTCTCGGAGGACTCCCCAGGGCCCCCAGAGTGTAGGAAGGGGTGGGAGCAAACTGAAAAGTACTTTGCGGCCCCATCGATTAGGACAGTCCTGCTGGGTCAGGCCAGGACCCTCCTTTAACGGCGTGCGGTGCTCTGTGGGGGGCCCCCTGGAGTCACCCAGCTGTGCCCCCAGGTGCGCCCTTGGCTCAGCCGCCGCCCTCCCAACACCTGCGGCCAGAGGCGGCCAGAGGCTACTCCCCCCAAGGGCGAGGGTGAGAAGGGTTTCCGGGCAGGTCAAGTTCTCAGAAACCCCGGCGCCTGCGTGGGTCCAGGCATGGGTGCAGTTGGTGTGCAAGAGGCCGGGCCTTGGCTCTCTGTGTGAAGTTGTGGGGGTGAGTCCAGCGGCGTGAGGAGGGGTGGGCAGGAGCGCAGGACGGGCTGTCCGAGGGGCCACCCCGAGGAACCGCTAAGAACATCGGGCCTCGTCTTTGCTCAGGTGGGCTGGGGGAGCAGATGTACTTGTCTGCAGCCAATAAAGACGGTGGGGCCTGAGGGAAAGCCCACGTGTGTGACCCAAGTGTGCTTCTTCGGCTCAGGCTGCTGCTCCGTCCGCCCTGCGCAGCCTCCCCCGCCCCTGCCTGCTTGCTCTCTAGGGACAGGGAGAGCAGGGCTGAAGACGGGGAGGTCACTGTTACCCAGGTACCGTGTTTGTACCTCATCTTCCCCAGGGAGGGGGCGAGCTCCTTCAAGGGCAGTCGGTGAGACTGGCAGGTCCCCAGAACCAGGAGCTCCCCGTGTGGCTCTGGGGTGGGATGCAGTGGGGGACGCAGAGGGACAAGACCCCACCCCTGGCCAGAGCCTGGGGGCCCACAGGCGAGAGGCCGTTGGCACTTCCCCAGGACAATGAGGAAATTTACAAAGAGGAAGTTGTTGACTCAGAGGGGCTCGGGGGCTGAGGGACAGGTTGACCTACAATAAGAGAGGTCCCTCCCCCATGCCAGACCGGAGGGGCAGGGATCTGGAAACAGCCTGGGTGCGTCTGTTCCCAAGTGGGGGTGGAGGGGAGGGGCATGGAGGGACAGAATGGTGGCCATGGGTCCACACAGCCACCATGGTCTGTGCGCCCTGTGGTTGGTCTGGGGACAGGCTGAGCTGGGACAAAGTGCAGCCCTTACCAGCCAAGCCGGGCCACGAGGGGCTGAGTGCCTTTTCGCAGCTGTTGGCTGGGAGCTATGCGGACAGGCCTTAGCCCCAGCAGCAGGGGCGAGTTCCCCGAGTCCCTTAGACACAGCGCAACTGTTGTTTCCGATTTGCCCAACCAAGCGCCCCGATTTCAGGGTTAGAAAATACTGTCACGAACTCCAAAGCCATCAGCTCCACCTCCTCTTAATGGACACACTTTTTTCGCCCAAGATTTTATTTATGTATTTGACAGAGAGAGAGAGACGCAGCGAGAGAGGGAACACAAGCAGGGAGAGCGGGAGGAGGAGATGCAGGCTTCCCTACAAGGATGGAGCGCCATGTGGGGCTCCATCCCTCGACCCTGGGATCATGACCTGAGCTGAAGGCAGACACTTAACAACTGAGCCAGCCAGGCGCCCTGCAATCACTTTTCTGAACTATTACCGGTTTCTGGGTCTTGGGCAGATCCTGAAGGAAATGGGATGGGGGAGGATGGGTACGGCTCTCAAAAGGGCTCTGACAGGCCGGAACATAACACGATATGTGAAAAGTGTTCAAATAGAGGTACAGACAAAAATTTTGCGAGAGCACCCAAAAAGGGGAGTGAGACACTGCTCCTGGGGGAAGGGTAGGAACCTCCAAAACCCAAGAGCTGACTTAGCTGAGAGTCTTGTTCAAGGACTTTGAGGCACCGCTACGCTCCCAGTGGCCATGGTGCCAGCAAGTGGTGGGGCCTCAGTAAATATTCATTTGAATGAATGAATGGTGCTAAAAACCATGTTCTCAAAAACCTATGCAATGACTTTGAAAAATGTCTACAATATAACATTACCTGGGAACGAAAGCTAGTTACTAATCTGTAAATAAGTATGAATATAATTTTATAATGAAAATGTAAAAACATAGGGGCGCCTGTGTGGCTCAGTCAGTCGGTCCAACTCTTGATTTCAGCTCAGGTCCCGATCTCAGGGTCATGGAATCAAGCCCCGTGTCGGGCTCCACAGTCAGTGAGGAGTCTGCTTGAGATTCTCTCTCTCCCTCTGCCCCTCTCTGCCCTCGTATGTTCGAGCTCTCACTGTCTCAAATAAACAAATAAATCTTAAAAAAAAATAAGGAAAGAAAATACTAAAACCAGACATTTATAGATAAATAATTCGAAGGAAATATCCCAGGTGGTTACTGTGCTTATCCGTCAGGTGATAGATTTATGAACGATTTTTTTTTTTGTTTATACATTTCTGTATTTCCAAGTTTTATATAATGAATGCCTCTCACTTTTACAATTAGAAAAAAGATGAATAAGAAGGTGTCCCCTGAGGGGATGGGGTCTGGTTCCAGAGAGGAGGCTAGAAGGGCGGGTTGAAGCGTCTCTGAAGGGTGAGGGAGTTTGAGTTCAGCTCTGAAAGAAGTGGGGAGGTCACCAAACCTAAGTCTGTTCTAGACTTTTCCAGGGCTTTTCAGAACCATCACGAACCCCAACTCCTTCTTGTCATTTCTTCTTGGGTGCCGAGTTCGCTGACCCTTCTTCCATAATCCCTTGGAGCCATTCCTTCTCCCGGGCCCTAACACATCCTGCCTGGATCCTACCCCGTCTTCTCTGTGGGTTTCTTGACCCCCAGTCACTTCCATCCTCTGCCCATGATGGTCCCAATGACCCTTCTAAAAGTGGCTTTCTAAAAGGCCACTCTGTCCCGATTATCTCTGCACCTCTTACGGCAGTCAAGATGGAACCTTGCAGGGTAAGACCCCTTCAGGATCTGGACCCTGCCCGGTCAGTCCTCAGTGCAAACACTGTGCCCTCCAGGTTCATCAAAATCCTAGTAACTCCCTGAATATGCCATGTTATTTTCTTGGTGTGTGCGGGGGATGGGGTGGGGAGGAGAGTGTGTATAGTTTTTGGGGTTTTTTTTAAAGATTTTATTTATTGATTTGACAAGAGATCACAAGTAGACAGAGAGGCAGGCAGAGAGAGAGGAAGGGAAGCAGGCTCCCCATGGAGCAGAGAGCCCAATGCGGGGCTCGATCCCAGGACTCTGGGATCACAATCTGACCCGAAGGTAGAGGCTTAACCCACTGAGCCACTCAGGCACCCAAGAGAAAACTTTCAAACCCTCAGAGGGTATTGGTTGAGGATGCTATGCAGGGGGCGGCTGTCCGGTTCTGGGGGAGATCTGGGGTAGAATCACTAGACAGCAGCAGCCCAGGGTACTTTGAAGACAATCTATTTGCTCCAGACAGTGTGCTGCAAGTGGGCGTCTGTCTGCCTCGGTTTCCTCGGGTGCTCAGTGCCTGCCTGCCGACTTTGTGGATGGCCCAGCTGGACTACGGACCGACCCATCCCAGGAGGTAGGCCGCGAAGAGAAGCACTTCCTCAGTCTCACGCTGTAGGCCTCTGCCCGAAGCCAGCCCAGCCCCCGCGTGCCCCGGACACATGTCTTGACTCCTCGCCAGACTCCTCAACCGTCAAGATTCAGCTCAAATGTCACAGCCTTTGTGAAGCCGCCCTCGCTGCTTCCACCCCGGCAGACACTTCCTTTTCTTAAGATTTTATTTATTTATTTGACAGAGACACAGCAAGAGAGGGAACATGAGCAGGGGGAGTGGGAGAGGGAGAAGCAGACTCCCTGCTGAGCAGGGATCCCAACGGGGGACTCGATCCCAGGACCCTGGGATCATGACCTGAGCTGAGGGCAGAGGCTTTAACCCACTGAGCCACCCGAGCATCCCTAGACTCAGCATTTCTTCCACAGGGCGTCGTGTGACCACACAACACTGGGCTGTAATTATGGCACAGTGTCCCTCACTCATTACAGTGGAGCCCCTCCAAATCCACAGCCCATCTTTGTGGTTCCAGGGCCCAGGGCCTTGCACCCAGTAGCTACTAATAGGTGTTTCCTAAATGGAGGGATGAAGGAATTAATGAAAGAACGAATGATGGTTTTAAGTAAACTTGTGGCAAGCTTAGACCTGTATGGGTTTGTTTTGGGTTTTGTTTTTAAAGATTTTATTCCTTTATTTAGAGAAAGAGAGAGAGAGAGAGCACACATGCACTCAGGCTGGGAGGGGCAGAGGGAGAGACAGAATCCCCGGCAGGCTCCAGGCCCAGCGAGGAGCCCAGTGCAGGGCCCAGTCCCACAACCCAGAGATCACAACCTGAGCTGAAACCAAAAGTCTGACTCTCAACTGAGCCACACAGGAGCCCCTCGGATCTGTCTTTTGAGCGAACCTAGCATCTAGAAGGATGGCCTAAAGGTAATACAACCCAAGGGGAGAATATTATTCCAGTACAATTTGGATATAGCGGGGGGTCAGACCTAAGGGGAAAAAGAAGGTCAAGTTTGAAATACACTTATTCAGAAAACCAGATTTTAGACTAACTGGCCATGGGGTGACGGAGGGAAGAATGAGATCAGACTTTAAGATTCCTTTCCTGGGAGGTGGAGAAGAGGTGGATGACGTTACGCAGAAATGCAGAGAGAGGAGCAGTTTGTGGGGAGAACATGATGAGTTCACTTTTAGAAGTTGGGAGGGAAGGCAGAGCTAGAGAGAGATTTGAGAGTCACCTGACTTTAGATAGCAATTTAAATAATAGCATCAGGGGCGCCTGGGTGGCTCAGTGGCTTAAAGCCTCTGCCTTCAGCTCAGGTCATGATCCCGGGGTCCTGGGATCGAGCCCCGTGTCGGGCTTTCTGCTCAGCAGGGAGCCTGCTTCCCCCCTCTCTTTCTGCCTGCCTCTCTGCCTACTTGTGACCTCTGTCAAATAAATAAATAAAAATCTTTTAATAAATAAATAAATAACAGCATCAATGCCTAAATTATGTCCTGCGCTGTGCCGCATGGGAAAAGCGCCGTGACAAGAATCTTAGGAGCTGGAGCAGGCGAGCTGTTGTCTCAGGGGTATAACTCAGGAGAAGCTTTTTTCCTTGCTTATGTGACAGTCCAGCGCTGGTATTGGAAGCCAGCCTTCCAGAAGGTCAATCAGGGACCCAGGCTCCTTCTACTTTGAGGCTCTGCGGTTTCCAGTGGGGACAGAGGGCGGCATCTTGGGAAGGCGTTCAAGAGCCTGGTCTGGAAGTGGCCGCATCACTTTTGCTCACACTCCGCTGGACAGAATTCAGCCACGTGGTGGCCTCAGTGCAAAGGAGGCTGGGAAATGTAGTTTATCTGTGTGCAGAGGCGGAAAGAGAAACGACGCACCTCACCCAGGGGACACTGACGTGCGAGGATGGATGTGGGAAGAAGGACTTGCCAGAGTCAGCAAAGAGCCTTTACGAGAGAAGCCAGAGTAGGGGCGCCTGAGGGGCTCAGTGGGTTAAAGCCTCTGCCTTCTGCTCGGGTGGAGATCCCGGGGTCCTGGGAAAAAGCCCCGCAGGCCCTGCTTCTCTCCCTCCCTCTCTCTGCCTGCTTGTGATCTCTGTCTGTCAAATAAGTTTTAGAAATCTTAGAAAAGAGAGAGAGAGAGAGAGAAACCAGAGTAAAAACGGCATCGAGGAGAAAATAGTCTGGAGGCCTGGATAGGCTGAGGCTCGCAAAGTGCAGGATGCAAGACAGACCTTGGGAAGAGGCGTTAAAGGAGAGGAAGTGTCGGTTTTCTGCTCTGCCGTTCACAGAATTTTCTCATTTGATCATCTGTTGAGCCAACAAAGGAGGAATTATCCCATTTTACAGCTAAGGAAACTGAGGCTCAGAAAAGGTAAAAAGGTATTCAAGATCAAAAACGATGGCATTAAAGTCTGGACCCAGGGCTAAGGCTCATGAGTCTCTTAGTGCGCCCAGAAGCTTCCCAGCGGACAGCAGCAGCCTCACAGCCTTTGGAAGGCCGGGTGCGTGGAGGGACCTGGGCTTCTGGCTCAGGGAAGCGGGAGCTTCGAGTTAGACAAGCGCCAGTTCCTCCGGTGCTGCCTAGAAATCGAAAGGAGGAGGTATGTCCGGCAGGTCCAGCCACCAGGGGTCCTGGGAGTGGGCAGGGGGGGAGCTCCGAGAACTGGGGAGGGGCGGGCCGGGCCGGCCCCTTCCTCCTTCCTCTGGCAGCCCCACCCCCACTCTGGGCCTCTGGGGACACGGGATCTGAGCAGTGGACACACCAGCCCTGCGCCTCCGAGCCCTCATGGACCCTGAAGGTAAGAGAGCTTCCCAGGCTGTCTTCCCTGTCGCTGCCTGTGTCGCCACGTCCCCCGGCCTGCCTCCCCCCACTCCCCTCCCGCATTCCCAGAAAACCCATTCTCTTCCTTCCCACTTACTCTGCCCCCATCACCCTCCAACCTCTCTGAACCCCAAGCACTTCTGGCTCCAGAAAGCTTCTTCTCGTTCTGTAGTCCCCAGTGAGTTCTGGGGACAAAGGGGCTTGAGTCCCAGGAGAAGTACGGTCGGTCCGGGTGGTCTGGAGGAGGCCCTGTCCCCTGTCCCCGGGGAGCAGCGCCGGACTTTGGCCCTTGCTAGCAGCGGGGAGCAGGGAGGCAAAGTCCTGTCCCTGCTGCGGCCGGTGGGGGAGGGGGCTTGAGCCCAGGGTCGCTGCCTGGGGCGGGAGCGCCACTGAGGAGGTCCCGTGTGCGATGACAGGGCCAGGGTCTGGAGTCACAAGGCTCGCGTCTGAACCCGGGCTCCACCACGAACCTGCTGTGTGACCTCAGGCAGGTCACCTGACTTCTTAGAGCCCTCTCCGTGCATCTGTGAAATGACGGTTTTAGTTCCCAGCTCTCAGGGCTGTCGGGAGGACAAACAACTATCTGGCCGTGCCTGGAGGACCGGAAGCCCCTTCCTAAGCTCTCTGCATTTTCCCTTTCCCCTCGCTGGGCTGCTGCTTCCCCAGCTCTGACCTGCCTCCCCTGCTTGGGGCTTCTGCTGGCCCCACACATCTGGAACGTCCGGCTGGCCTGTGCAGCCAGCTTTCAGGGGGGTTCCAAGGAGCTCTTGGATTAGAAATGACCTCAGAGTCGGAGCCGGGACATCTCGCTGGGGTGTCAGACTCGGAGACCGGCCCCTACCCGCTCTGCTTCTGTTCCTGCCTCTGCGCCCTCCTACGTGGACAGGAAACCGCCGGGTCGTCTCTGATCTCCCTCACACCCCAGTATCCGAACAGTGGCCCTGTCCTCGGCACTTCCCCGTCACCTGAGCGCCCCCCAGACCGCTTCCCTTTCTGTTCCCTCCTCCCTCTGGGGGAAGGTGTTTGCTTCAGGCTGCCTTCCCTGGGGGATGTGTGCGCACTCCCTGCGGCACTGGGTCGCTGGCCCCACAGGAACTAAGCCCTGGAGGGAGCAGACAGGTCAAAGGGATGGGGGGAGAGCTGGGGACATGGGGCCAAGGGAGGGGAGAGGGCAGAGCTGGGGCCAAGCAGATGGCAGGCAGGTGGCCCAAGTGTCGGTGGGGCGGGGCAGGTGCCGCCAGGCTGGTTGTGTGCGCGTGTGCGTGTGTTTGTGCGCGTGTGTGCGTGTGTGCACGTGTGTGCGTGTGTGCGTGTGTGCACGTGCACGCCGGTGCTGTGCTCTTGCTTTGACGGCCCTGGGAGCGGGGCCCTCCCCGCCCTTCCCCAGGCCGCTGCTCCTCGCCCGGCTATTGCGACAGCCTCCCGTCTAGTATCTTTCAAGAACATCAGTCACAGTTTAAATATCGAAACTCCAAGTGACTTCTGACCAAAAGTTTTCGAGATTTTCCCATGGCCTGTTGAACAAAGGCCTCACGCGTTCCCGTCATTCAGGGCCCGCCCCATCTGGCCCCTCCTGTGGCTCAGCCCTCTCTCTCCCGCTCCTCCAATGAAGCAATCCGCTTTGAAATTCTGTAGGTCGGTTTACCACCGGCGCGATGGGCAGTCCGGTCGGGCCCTATTTGGAGGTCATTTCTCCTCTCTGGGGAGAGAAGGGTTGATACGGAAAGAACTTTAGCTGGAAGCTGCAGGGCTTACCGGCCTCTGTCTCCATCTGGTGTCAGCCCCATGGATCAACAAATAAATAGCAGGAAGACCAAGGCGGCCAGGGTCACACACCAGGGTTTAGAGACATCTGTCTAGGCATGGGCGAGTCACTTCTTTCCCTCCTCATTGTGGCCCTGTGATGGCTTTCCTTTCCTTTTCTTTGAAAAATTATTTATGTATTTATTATTTGAAAGTGAGAGAGAGAGAGAAGCAGGCTCCCCATCGGGCCCGGAATCAATGCGGGGCTCAATCCTAGGACCCTGCGATCATGACCTGAGCGAAAGGCAGATGCTTAACCACCTGAGCCACCCAGGCGCCCCCAAACATTGTTTTTAAGATTTTTTTCTTTTTTTTAAGTAATCTCTACACCTATCATGGGGCTTGAACCCGCAACCCGGAGATCAAGAGTCATATGCTCTGCTGATTGAGCCAGCCAGGCTGTCCCCCAGCCCAGGTGTTTCTGACTCCCGACCCCGATGCTCCCACACACCCAGGCCAGAGCCCTGGAACCATGGGTGTGGCTCACAGAACTCTGCAAATGTTGACATGATAAGCACATAGCAGTTTAAAAAACCACTTAGTGCTAGATGGCGGCGGTGGGAGGGGTGGGGTCAGTGAGAGGACTCTGGGGCCATCCTGCCTGAGTGCATGACCTGACCCCCCACTTCCCAGCTGTGTGAACTTTGTGAACTTCAGGTATGTTATGTGGCCTCTCCCTGTCTCAGCTTCCTCATCTGTAAAATGAGGAAAGCAATGGGACCCACCTCTTGAGGTCGTTGTGAGGATCAGGTGTGCCCATATATGCAAGATGCTTGGCACAGGGTTTCAGAAGGGCCGCGAGAGTGTCAGCTGCTTTCTGTCTGTCTATCTGTCTGACCTCCGCCCCCAGTGCGAGGCTCAAACTCACAACCCCAAGATCCAGAGTCGCACACTTCGACGGAGTCCACCAGGCATCCCTGAGTTAGCCGTCATTATTATTAGACATTGTGTCCTTCCAGATTCTATCCTAGACGAATGGTAGCGCACACCTGTTTTAAGAAAAATTTAGGAATGTGAAACCTTTAAAATGGACAAATTTTTTTTTAACGATTTTATTTATTTATTTGACAGACAGAGATCACAAGCAGGCAGAGAGGCAGGCAGAGAGGAGGAAGCAGGCTCCTTGCTGGGCAGAGACCTCGATGTGGGGCTCGATCCCAGGACCCTGGGATCATGACCCGAGCCGAAGGCAGCGGCTTAACCCACTGAGCCACCCAGACGCCCTTAGGACTTTTCTTTTTGTTACAACTACAATACAATGATCACAACTAAATTTTTTTACACCTAAAATTTTAAAAAATATTTTATTTATTTATTTGACACAGAGACACACAACGCGAGAGGGAACACAAGCAGGGGGAGTCAGAGAGGGAGAAGCAGGCTTCCCAATGAACGGAAAGCCCGATGCGGGGCTCCATTCCAGGACCCTGCGATCATGACCTGAGTTGAAGGCAGACACCTAACGAGTGAGCCACCCAGGTGCCCCTACATCTAAATTTTTTAAAAAATTTCCTTTATGTTATTAAACATCCAATCCGTGTCCAGATTTCCAGTTGTCTCATAAATGCTCTAATTTGGTTTCAATTTGTTTGAATTAGGACCCAGATGGGATCCATATGTCGTGATTGGTTACCATGTGTCTTCAGATTCTTTAGGCGGGGGGGTGGGGGTGGTGGGTGGCACCGGATGGCTCAGCCGGTCAAGCTTCTGACTCTTGGTTTTGGCTCAGGTAGTGACCTCAGGGTTGTGAGATGGAGCCCCGTGTCTAGTTGAGACCCTCTCCGTCTCCCTCTCCCTCTGCCCCTCCCCTATGTGCTCTTGAGCATACTTGCTCTCAGATAAATGAATAACTCTTTTTAAAAAAGATTTCTTTTAATTTTTACTTATTTTTTTACAAAGATTTTTATCTATTTGAGAGAGAATGTGCACAAGCAGAGAGGTTGGGCAGAGGGAGGTACCCAAAGCAGGGTAAGATCATGACCTGAACCGGAGGAAGTCAGACGCTTAACCAACAGAGCCACCCAGGTGCCCCCTAAAGATTTTATTTTCAAGTCATCTCTGCACCCAGCGTGGGGCTCGAACTCACGACTCCTAGATCCAGAGTCTCATGCTCTACTGACTGAGCCAGCCAGGCGCCCCTGTTTTGAGATTCTTTTAATCTTTTGTTTTCCTTGCAGTGTGTTCGTTGGAAAAATGAGGTTGTCCTCTGTTAGTTTCCTGTGCTGTGAACTTTGCTGTCTGCGTTCCCATGGTAGAGTTTAACGTGTTCCTCCGTCCTCTGGTTTTCTTACAAATTGGCCGTGGCATCTGGATGTCTCCTCCGACTCTGGCTTAGCTGGTTGGGCTAGAGCATTGCTGGGTGCTGGTGGAGCACCCAGTATCTGGTTGTCTTTCTTCTTGACGTTGAGTTTTGTTGCTCAGCATCTGGATTGATTGGTTCCCTGGTGTTCCAAGATGGCTCCTGCCTCTGGCCGCTCGTCGGTTCTTGCTTCTTTGGTCTAAGTGAACCGTTTAATGATTTTTGGTAAATTCGCGAAGTTGCACGCCCGTCTCCACAGATGATTTCCATCACTCCAGTACAACAACATGCCATTTGAGGTTAATTTCCAGCCCCGGGCAAACACTGTTCTGACATCTGCCTCCTTGATTTGCCTTTTCTGGACATTTCATGTAAATGGAGGCACAATATGTGTTTCTCATGTGAGCACTGGTTCTTTTTTTTTTTTTTTTTTTTTTTTTAATAATCTTTACACCCAACAATGGGCTCGAGCTCACCACCCCAAGATCACCAGTTGCACGCTGTACCAACTGAGCCTGCCAGGCACCCGGGAGCATTGGTTCTTAACCCTCATGGGCATCTGAATCACGGGGGTAGGAGGACTGTCCCAAACCTTGGATGCCTGAGAACCACCCCCGGAAAGATTCTGATTCAGTGGCTCTGGGCTGGGCCTGAGCAGCAGAGAGTCTGAAAAATCTCAGGTGGATCCCTGCTTTCTCGGTTCTGCCAAGAAGAGCGATCACCCCCACCACCTCCACTTCCTCACCTCTCATGTACTAGTCCTTGACCATGACACTGTGGCTTCTGCCTGCACCGCACAGCACTAAGGCTGCTCCAGCATGGGCTTCCCCGCTGCTAAGGCTCATGCCCACCTGCAACCTTCCTTCTACTTGCGTCTGCTCTCATCCTACTTCTTGAAACCCTCGGCTCCAGACACCCACTCCGTCCTGGTGCTGCTTCTCTTTTTAAACACTGGTGCTTCCCAGAACCCTCCTCTTCTTGCCTGACCTGCTGATCTTACCCGCTGCCGGGCTTAGTCATCACCCGTGTCTGCCAGTGGCTCCAGATCCCCATTCCTCGCCCACTGTCTGTCCGGACGCCAGCACCCACCTTCAGGGCACGGCCAGGGCACATTTTCCTGCTGGCGTTTCAACCCTAACCTCTGCAGAGCCGAAGTCTCTCCCCACCCCTCCCCACTCTCCCACCGCCGGGCTCTGCTGTTGCCCAGCTGCATCCTGCTGCACGAGCATCCCGGACATTCACTTACTGTGCTTGTAAATGGGAGAAATCCCCTGTGGTGAGTTTCAGATGAGAAAACCAGAGAGAACCACGGAGCCCACGGCTGGCACCCCAGCGGCGTGCCGGTTGCTGCCTCTGGCTGCCCCCATCCTCTGCCCCGACTGGTGCCGTGGGGCGGTTTGCAGCTAAACCCATGGCAGAGACCCAAAGCTTCCACATCCCGTAAGATGCTCCTTCCGGCAGACCCTGCCTTAGAAACAGCTCTTGCTTTTGCCCCTGCTTGCTGTTCCCACGGTTCCTGCCCAAGGTCAGGGCTTTGTCTCTGTCTGGCCAGTGGCCTCCCCCTCCTCTCGCCCCCCAGCCTACCCAGTGGGTGGCTAACGTGACCCTTCCAGAATAAATCCTCATTCTGTAATTCCCTTGCTTGGGGTGCCTGACTGGCTCGGACCGTCAGTCGGTAGAGTTTGGGACTCTTGATCTCAGGGTGGTAAGTTCAAGCCCCACGCTGGGTGTAGAGATTACTTAAAAATAAAATCTTAAAAAAAAAAAAAAATTCCCTTGTGGTTAAAATTCTGCAATGGCTCCTAAGATCTGTCCAAGTTGATCAGCTAAATAGTTTAGGCTTTTCTCACTCTGGCCATCCCAGTGTTCTCCAGAAGCCTACAACATTTCTCTACATTCTTGCTTTTCTGTCTCAAACACCTGTTCTCAGCCCAAAATGCCATCCCCCCACACACACACCATCACCTCATAACTCTGCCTGGCAAAGATTACTCATCCTTTAAGGCCACAAAAACTACCTCCTCCTTCCTCACAGACACTTAGTCATTTCTTCCTCTGTGCTCCCTCGACCCTTGGGCCGAGGCTCCGTCATCCTTGAGCAAACACATCTACCGAGCGCCGGTGTTCCCGAGAGCTTTGCTGATGGTAACTCATTTAATTTTAATAAAACCCTGTGAGGTGATTGTTTTCCTTATCCCTGTCACAAAGGAGGCACCTTCGAAGCCCTGGAGACTTTCAGTCCCTTGCCCAAGATCACTTAGCTGAAGGTGGCCGAGCCCAGACCCTAGGGCCCCGGAGTCTGGGTTCTGATTCCTTCCACTGTGCAGTCTCTCTGCCTGGATAAGTATCGCTGAACACCAAGTATTAAGCAAAACAATACAAAGTCACCAATATTTGGCCATTCTTGACCAATCAAAGCAGCACATTTATGTGGTTCTGTGTGTTAGCGCTCGGAATGGAGCAGAAAACTCTCTTGGGATGACTCATTTTGGCCCCTAGCATAGAGCATAAGTGAAGAACAAGGAGCCGACTGAGCACGTGGCCTGATGGGAGTCTCCAAGAGCCCCCTGCCAAGGCAGTGGTATCTGAGAGGAGTGGAGGTGGATGGGGGCGTCCGGGGTGAGGGGAAGGGAAGGAACTTCGGGCAGAGGCACAGCCTGGGAACAGCATAGGCTAAGGCCTGAAAGCTAAGGAGAGCTGCCCACTCTGTCCCCAGCAATTAGTAGCTGACACAGGGCAGACGTTCAAGAGGGATTTGTCAAGGGGCTCTGTGGGTTGGAGCCGCTGCCTTTGGCTCAGGCCATGGTCTTGGGGTCCTGGGATCAAGCCCTGTATCGGGCTCTCTGCTCGGCGGGGAGCCTTCTTCCTCCTCTCTGCCTGCCTGCCTCTCTGCCTGCTTGTGATCTCGGTCACAATAAATAAATAATCTTTAAAAAAAAAAAAAAAAGAAGGATTTGTCTAACGAATCAATGAAAAATGGAGAGAAGGATCAGCTGGAGTTAACGGGATGAACGTGGGGTTTTAGGCGGGAGAGTGATTTAGTTTTTATCGTCTTATTGTAAGGTCAGTTTTAATGAGGTATAATTACAAGGAATAAAATCCACTCTTTTCTGTGTATAGTTCTGTGGGTCTTCACAAACACATCAGTGGTGTAGCCACCACTACAGACAAAATACAGAATAGTCTGGCCCCAACCTCAGACTCCCTGGTGCCATTCCTTGGGGCCAGCCCCTCCCCCACTCTTAGGAAACCACAAGTCTCATCTCTTGCTGTGTTTTTACCTTTTCCAGAATGTCATATGGATGACGAACTCAAATAGCACGTAGCCTTTAGAATCGGGCTTCTTGATTTAGAAAAATACGTTCGAAACGCGTCCCTATTGTGTATGTCTGTAGCTGGTTCCTTTACTGCTGAGTGGAATTTCGTCGTGGAGGTGCTCCACGGTTTGTTTCTCACGGCCTCACCAGTTGAAGGATTCACGTTCACTTTAAAAACCAAACATCAGGGCCGCCTGGGTGGCTCCGTGGGTTAAGCCTTCAGCTCAGTGTGAAGTCTGAGACTTCAGCCACTGAAGTCTGCCTTCAGTTCAAGTTATGATCCCAGGGTCCTGGGAGGGAGCCCCACATCAGGCTCCCTGCTCCGCGGGAAACTGCTTCTCCCACTCCTGCTCCCCCGGCTCTCTCATTCTCTGCCAAATAAATAAATAAAATCTTTAAAAAAAAAAAAAAAAAAAAAAGCAAACATCATTGGACCTGGTGTAGATGGAGTGGGAGCTTCGGCATCTCTGCTGTATGTCCGGGGCCTGTATGTCCTGGCTGGCTGATGAACAGTGGAGATAGGAACCACGACTTTGTGGCTTTTACTGACTGTTCCCAGCGGCCAGGGCACAGCTGGCTCTGGGCCAGGAATGGAAGCCACTTGGAGCAGAACGTGGGAAAGGAGGCTCAGGTACCATCCCCGGTGCTGGGGGAGGTGAAAACTGGGTGCTTGGCTTTGGGGGAGAAAGGTTGGGCAAGAAGAGCCCTGTTCTGAGAGTAGATCAAGCCAGAACGCCTGGTCTTAACTTCAGCTTGGAGCAAAAGTGAGGAAGCGAAACAAAACCGCCCAACATAGGGACCAGTAAATCGCCCAACGGGCCATCCTGTTGATGCCATCAGGGATCTCCCCTCCTCTGCCGCGGCGCCGCGTCCGTCCAGGGCTCGAGCACGTGAGGCTGCAGGTCTTCTCGTGGCCGATAGATGGCGATGTCGCGCCGTGCCTGAGCTCACCCGCCGGTCCAACAGACCTAACAGCGGGTTAACCGCTCTATGGCCGCGGAACAGACCTAACAGCGGGTTAACCGCTGTATGGCCGCGGAAAGCACCGCTGTATGGCCGCGGAAAGCACCGCTGTGGGCGCTACTCTTTTTTGGGACAGAAAGAGAGAGATCACAAGTAGGCGGAGCAGCAGGCAGAGAGAGAAGAGGGGAAGCAGAGAGCCAGACGCGGGGCTCGATCCCAGGACTCTGGGATCATGACCTGAGCCGAAGGCGGAGGCTTAACCCACTGAGCCACCCAGGCGCCCCGGCACGAGTCTTTTTCTTACCGGGAAAGGACTCGCCCACGCTCCTGAAGCTGTGCCTCACAGAGCAACGGCTCAAGCCCAGTTCCCCCTGCGCGTTCCTGGTACAGACCCCATCTCTAGAGAGAGGCCCGCTCGTTGAGACATTGGGTGTGGGGGCGGGGTGCTCCACGCAAGCGGTGCAAAGGCAGAAGAACCCACAGCCACGGCCGTGCAGCGCGGGGGGTCAGACTCTGCCGCCCATTTGCTGTGACCTCAGGCTGCTTGCCTTTACTCAGTGTCCACAGCTGTCCACTGGCGTCCTGCCTGGCCAGCGGCAAAGGCAGCCGGTGACTCAGGGGTCTTCTCCTTCCGTCGGTCACTATCTGTCCAGGTTTACCGCAGACTGTAGGCCACTCCGTTAAATCTGAATTTCAGAGAAGTTATCAACAGATAACTTTTAAGTGTAAGTATGTTGTTAAGTATCATTTATACTTAAAACCAAAAACATAAAAACCTCTGATGTTCGCCAGAAATTTAAATCTACGTCGGTGTCCCGTGTTTTTATTTACTTAATCCGACCACCTCAGTCCACAGGGTCCTCTCCCGGGACCCCCGGATCCTGACCCTGATGGGCCCCCAGTTTCGCTGGTCCTTAGATGTTTCGACAACCACCCCCGACTCCCGGAGCGGCAGCCAAAGTGTGACCCCCGTCTCCGTCTCTCGCCCCCAGGCCTGGCGCTGCTGCTGCCCCCCACCACGCTGGCCGCCCTGGCCGACAGCTGGCTCCGAGAGGACTGCCCGGGTCTCAACCACGCGGCTCTGGTCACGGGGGCGGCCCCCTCGCAGGCGGTCCTGTGGGCCAAGTCCCCCGGGGTGCTGGCTGGAAGGCCCTTCTTCGATGCCATCTTCGCCCGAGTCAACTGCCAGGTCTCCTGGTTGCTCCCCGAGGGCTCAAAGCTGGTGCCCGTGGCCAGGGTGGCCGAGGTCCGCGGCCCCGCCCACTGCCTGCTGCTGGGGGAGCGGGTGGCCTTGAACACGCTGGCCCGCTGCAGTGGGGTGGCCAGTGCCGCCGCCGCCGCCGTGGAGGCCGCCAGGGAGGCGGGCTGGGCCGGGCACGTGGCGGGCACCAGGAAGACCACGCCCGGCTTCCGGCTGGTGGAGAAGTACGGGCTCCTGGTGGGCGGCGCCAAGGCCCACCGCTACGACCTAGGGGGGCTGGTGATGGTGAAGGACAACCACGTGGTGGCCGCGGGCGGCGTGGGAGAGGTACGTGCGGCCGCGCTCCTGCCCCAGCCCCGCTCGGGTCTCCCAGCCGCTGCCCTGCTCTACTGGGGACCCGCCCCCCCAACCTCGCCCTGGGGAACAGTGATGGCCTGGGAGGCGGGGCTGCTGGACGCCCTTTTGTTTTAATTTTTTTTAATTTTTTTAATTTTTTAAAAAGATTTTATTTATTTATGTGACAGACAAAGATCACAAGTAGGCAGAGAGAGAGGAGGAAGCAGGCTCCCTGCTGAGCAGAGAGCCCGATGTGGGACTCGATCCCAGGACCCTGAGACCATGACCTGAGCAGAAGGCAGCGGCTTTAACCCACTGAGCCCCCCAGGCGCCGCTGGACCCCCTTGATCCCTCTTATCCCGGAGCTTTATCCGCCGAATGGGCGAGGGGCCGTCTCTTCTCTACCGGGGCTCGGGGACCTGCTCTGATGTTCCAAAGCGAAGGGCCTGCTGCCAGGGACCCTGGGGTTGGTGGCGCTGGCACCTTGGGCAGGTCACCCTAGCTCCCTGGACAGGTTTCCCAGGTAAAAATGTTCTCGAAGACGCCTTCCAGTTTTATTGATTTATTTTTGTCTTGTTCTCGGTGCAAGAAGGCGTTTTTATTACAGCAGGAGGACAGGACCCCTGGGCAGAAAGAGCCCCCTTCCAGGGTCCCTGTTCTGGAGTCAAACCGAACTCCCCTCCCGCTGCCGATGCGGCTGGTGTTTGGCCACTTTTCTGATCCACCCGAGCAGAGAGAAACCGCCGGGCTGCCTGGTCCCACTGTCCACCCCTGGCCGCTGTCCTCACTGTCCCCTTCCCCATCTGCCCCGCAGGCGGTGCGCGGCGCGCGGCAGGCGGCCGACTTCGCCCTGAAGGTGGAGGTGGAGTGCGGCAGCCTGCAGGAGGCTGTGGAGGCGGCCGAGGCGGGGGCGGACCTCGTCCTGCTGGACAACTTCAAGCCCGAGGTGAGGCAGGCTCTGCTTCCCGGGGGGCGGGGGGGGGGGGGGCGGCGGCGCCGGGGGGCCCCCGCTTCCCCTCGGGGGGGGGGGCCGCGGGGGCGCCGGGGGGGGGGGGGGGGGGGGGAGCGGCCGCGTCGGGGAACCCCCACTTCCCCTTGGCTTGTGTCCCCGCAGGAGCTGCACCCCACGGCCGCCGCGCTGAAGGCCCGCTTCCCGGGTGTGGGCGTGGAGGCCAGCGGAGGCATCACCCTGGTCAACCTGCCTCGCTTCTGCGGGCCCCACATCGACGTCATCTCTCTGGGGATGCTGACCCAGGCTGCCCCCGCCCTGGATTTCTCCCTCAAGCTGTTTGCTGAAGGGACCGCTCCCGTGTACCCTGCCTTACCGTAGTCATCGACTTCTCCCTCGAACCCTGCCCTGCCCGTGGCTACGCTCTCTCTTAAATAAAACCTTTTAAAAAGCAAGCAAGCAAGCAGGTATTAGTCGTAATTCCACTGACAAGTTTTTCCAGTGATAGGAAATACATTTTATGGTCAATGTCATCTTATATTTGAGCATTCGTGGCATCAGGTCTGAGGTTCAGCTGGAACATTCTACGTGGCTGGTGCCCGTGTTGTACTGGTTATTAAGTGTTTTGCCTCTCACCTCTGGGAGGAGGTGAGAAGCTGCCCATTCGCTTCTGGGGTCCCCAACAGACTCCAGCATGCACCGTCCATTTGCTGCTCTCTCGGTTCTGGTTCCATAGTGCACAGGGTAGCGAGGCCAGAGCATAGCGGGGCCAGAGCAAAGGCCAGTTGAGGGAGTAAGTGATGCGGCAGGTGGAGCTCCCCATTCAGATGTCAGACTTCCTTTCCTGCTAAGTCAGGACTCAAGGGTCTAAACGGAGGCTCTAGATCCAGCCTCCCCTCTCCTACACCGAGTGCTTGCTCGCTCTTTGGTCTGGCCTCCCTACCCTTCTAGGCTGTCTCTGGGAGGCAACGCGACAGGAGAGCTCCCCAGGACAAGTGGTAACTGAGGTGACTCTTCCTGGAAAGACTCCAGTCTGGAGAGGTACTTCGCTCCCAGAACCCACGGTCTTCTCTGCCGTTTGCCAGAAGGAGAGGGAAACAGCTCATCCACAAAGCTCCTTTCCCAGGGGGAGGCTGCGGGTCGCAGTCTGCCTCAATGGAGGTAACCTGTCCCTTGGCCCCTTCCTCAATCCTACAGACCCTTGCCAGGAATGGGGCAGATCAAGAAAGCAATGAGCTCATCTCAGATGTGAAAGGCACAAACAAGCCAAGACCATCCCTCACACAGCAATTATGTGTGAGCCACGGCTGTGGGCAGGCTCAGAGCACACAGTGGGGATGAATCTAGCAAAGATACTGGGTAGAAGTGGTGAGCCACTGCCTTTGGTGATGCCCTGACCTGAAGGGACCATTCTCCCAGGACACAGCCCAGAGACACCCCCTGGGGCTGCACCTGTGCTCTTTTAATTCGCACTGGGGCCTCCTGTCCTTTCTCCAGGGAAAAGAGTCATGCTCAGTGAGACAGACTTCCCGGCTCCACGGGACTTAGTTAGATCTCTGAGCCTCAGCTCCTCAGCCCCCAAGGGGCATAGCTGAATGCCCACAGAACCAGGGGCACTTCTGGGCATCAAGATAAGCAAATCAGGATTCATGGACACAGGATTCACGGACATAGTAGGAATGGGAAGGCAAAACACTTGGGATCTAGGAGGGAACCAGAGCCTGACAGAGGCAGAAGGGAGAGGTGTACCAGGAATCTCAAACCCAGATGCCTCCAGGACCCAAGCAGATAAAATAAATGGGAGAAGCTGGAATAAGATGGAGAGCAGTGGGCTGCAGCCACCTGGGAATGTGCTGCATCCACAGCACCCCGTTAAAAAGGAGAAAGAACTCTAGAGGTGCCTGGGTGGCTCAGCCCGTTAAGCGGCTGCCTTCTGCTCAAGGTCATGATCTTGGGGTTCTGGGATCCGCCTCTGCATCGGGATCCCTGCTCAGCAAGGAGCCTGCTTCTCTCTCTCCTGCTGCTGCTTCCCCAGCTTGTGTTTTCTCCCTCTCTCACTCCCTCTCTCTCAAATAAATAAATAAATCTTAAAAAAAAAAAAAAAAGAAAGAAAAGAAAAGAAAAAGGACTCTAGAAGGCTGGGGATCAAGCTCACCCTCAAAGGCAGAAATGGTCAGCCCGATGGGCACCTCCAGATCCGAGAGCTGGGAGGGGTTCCCATTATCAGAGGAAAAGGAAAGGGATCCTGGGCAGGCAAAAGTAGCACTTGGCTTCCTTGCAAGGGAGTGGATTTCCAGGCAGAAGGGACCGCAAGGCTCAGAGGTAGGAAAGGGCTTGGATTGTTTGGTGGAAGATTTGAAGACGGGATCAGGAGAGACGAGATGGCTTGGAGCTGGGCTGGGTCCAGACCACAAGATGGTAGGTCGGAGGACTTGGACTCGATTCCGAGAACAATCGGACTAAAGCTGGAAAGTGAGATAAGCATATTTGCAGTGTAGACCGAGTCCACTGCACAAGGATGCATGTGAGGGGGCCGCGGCGGCTTCAGGGAGCCCAGGATGAGGGTGATGCTGCCCCTCAGAGCCTCGAGTGTGGGTCGTGGCAATGGGGCTGGAGACGAGGGAATGCAGGCAGGGGAAGCGGTGTGTGCAAAGGCCCAGAGGGCAGATGGAGCCCCATGGGTTCAGGGCAGTAGGAAGAGTTGGGTGTGGATGTGCGGGTGGGGGCCAGAGGTTGAGGGGGGGATCGGAAGAGGAGGACTCTCCTACCTTACCTGGAGCACCCTAGCCGGCTCCACTTCCTTCTTCCCTGGCCAGCCTGGCATTAGGTTTGGGGGATTTCCCCAAGCTGTCCCGTGCCCAGCGGAGGCCCATGCTCATCATGGCAATGTGCCCATCCAACTGGGTGCCGCGGTCGGCATAGAATTCTTCCCCAGCGCTGGCTGGTGGGTGAGAAGGGGACGCCCATTGACTGAGCACCCCTGCTCCGTCCGGGCAGGTCTCTTTCCCTCCATGCTCGTGAGGGGTGAGGGTGGGCGTCTCCTTCTTCCCCGTGAGGAAACTGAGGACGTCGGAGGTTCAGAAAGCTGCTCAGCGTCCTACCTCCACAAAGTGGTGGAGCAGGGTTGGAAACCTGCCAGCCGCCCCGTTCAATAAATGTGCATTGAACACCTATTATGGTCCAGGCACTATTCTAGACACTGGATAATCAACAATGAGTAAACAGACCCAAGTCCCTGTCCTCGTGGACTTTATAGTCTCGTGGGCGCGCAGGGTTGGAAGAAATGGACAATAAAAATGATTGTACCTAGGACGACCCCGTCCCCTCGTGGCCACCAGAGGGCACCGCGAGCCCACCGCCTTCCCTGCTGGGTTCCAGAGACCGCAGCCAGGGAGGCCGCGAGTGTACCCCGGGCATCTGCTCAGGAGTGAGCGCGAGGAGAGCTGGGCCAGGCTCCTTCTTCCACCCGCCTTTCCAGCGGAATCGCCTCACCAGGTCCCCATCCAGCTGCTCCGGGTCTCTCTGACTTTTTAAGGCCCCGTGTGCTCCGGAGATGCCCGGGCTCAGAGTCAGGCACCGACCTCCGTGTAGCCCACCCCGGCTGGGGCATCCGATCCAGAGCGTCGGGGAAGGCAAGAGGTCAAACCAGCTTGACGGAGTCTGTGAACTCCGTGGGCGCTGAGTCGGAGCGGGCCGATCCCAGTTAAAAACGGAAAGCATTTAAGGACGGCAAGGCAATCTTGGTATCTGAAAGCAATTCAGCTTTGGATCTTTAAAAAAAACCCCACTGTGGTATTATGTGGTGTGGACACATGTATTAATTTATTGCTAGCCCTTCAAGACAATATGGTAGGTAAAATTCCATAAATATTTCAGTACCTCTGTACTTTGTTCCAATCACTTCCTGAATAATAGATCTTTTTGGCAGTTACTCAGTAACATTTTAAGACCTGCTTGCTGCGGCCCTAAGTGCTGCAGCTTGTAAGACCAAACTACAAAGTACCAAAGGAAATGTCACCATGAGGCTGTGAATAAGGTCTTCAACTGCTCACTTGGATTAATGCGACTGAAGCAGGGGGATGAGGGCTTTCTGCATTTCGGGTAGGGAGGGCTCTTCAGGTCCCTGGAATCTTCCTACGGCCCTCCTGGAAATCGATCGGGGGAGACAGACTCTGGGTCGGTGGGTTGCTGGGGAACCTCTTTCCTCTCTCCCAGCAATTCAGCACAGAGACTCCAAAGCCTGAGACAATACCAGTGAAGAGTGATCCCACGAGCCCCTTGCTTTTTTTTTTTTTTTTTAAGATTTTATTTATTTATTTGAGGCAGAGAGAGCATAGTAGGGGGAAGAGAGAGGTGGATTCCCCACTGAGCAGAGAACCCAACGCGGGGCTCCATCCCAGGACCCTGAGATCATGACCTGAACTGAAAGCAGACGCTAAACCGACTGAGCCATGCAGGCGCCCCAAGCCCCTTGCTTCTTGATATTTGGTTGTTCTTTAGCCAAAGGAAAGCATTTCTATTGGGCTAATATATCAATATGTGAAGGACGATGCTGATTTATTAGAGGCTGGATAAAAAAATAATTCTTCCCGCATTACAAAACAACAATAATAGCGCCTTCGCTGTAATCTCCCCAAGAACCAAGCATAGTTTATCATTTCTTTTTCCATGATTTGCTTCATTTTCTTGGAATGTTATGAGCCAGAAGGGGATTTCACTGAAGTTTCACAGCATTTTACATAAAGGATTGTCCATACAGTTTTATATTTTTGGTAAACTAGGGGCTTCTGGGTGGCTCAGAGGGTTAAGCCTCTGTCTTCTGCTCAGGTCATGATCTCAGGGTCCTGGGATCGAGCCCCGCGTTGAACCCCTCATTTGAGCGCCTGGTCGAGCCCCTCATCTAGCCCTCCTCCTGGAGCTCTCTGCCCGGTGGGGAGCCTGTATCCCCCTCTCTCTCTGCCTGCCTCTCTGCCTACTTGTGATCTCTCTCTCGTCAAATAAGTAAATAAAATCTTTTTTTTTTAAGGTTTTACTTATTTATTTGACAGAGATCATAAGCAGGCAGAGAGGCAGGCAGAGAGAGAGGAAGGGAAGCAGGCTCCCTGCTGAGCAGAGAGCCCAATGTGGGGCTCGATCCCAGGACCCTGGGATCATGACCTGAGCCGAAGGCAGAGGCTTCAACCCACTGAGCCACCCAGGCGCCCCAGTAGGTAAACTACCCAAATAGACGAGTGACTTCAGGGGCTAAAGTAAGCCTTGCATTTTTTTTTTTTTAAGATTTTATTTATTTATTTGACAGACAGAGATCACAAGTAGGCAGAGAGGCAGGCAGAGAGAGAGGAGGAAGCAGGCTCCTTGCTGAGCAGAGAGCCCAATGTGGGGCTCCATCCCAGGACTCTGGGATCATGACCTGAGCCAAAGGCAGAGGCTTTAACCCACTGAGCCACCCAAACGCCCCAAGCCTTGCATTTTTTTAAGTCCAATCTAATTAATTCCAATGGATGAAAAGTACACCGGGGAAGCTGGAGAAGGTGCAGGAGAGCTGTTTCCGTGACCTGTTCCGTGGCAACAATTCAGTAATGCTCTGCATAGAATAATTAAGATAGAACCAAAAAAAGCTTCATACATCTTTTCTGACAGTTAATTTATCTTCGCCTTTATTTTTCATATGTTAATTAATTTAGTTATCAGGTTATAAAATGAAGAAGTAAAAATCTCTATTCACTGCTATTCCCTGAAGAGACTCACTCTTAAGAAGTTGTTTCGAATTCTTCTGGGGCCTCTCTTGAATTGTAAAGATGATGATTTATAGGGGCGCCTGGGTGGCTCAGTGGGTTAAACCCTCTGCCTTCAGCTCAGGTCATGATCCCAGAGTCCTGGGATCGAGCCCCGCATCAGGCTCTCCACTTCTCGGGGAGCCTGCTTCCTCCTCTCTCTCTGCCTACTTGTGATCTCTGTCTGTCAAATAAATAAATAAAGTCTTAAAAAAAAAAAGATGATGCTTTATAGTTTTGAAAGCTCTATCGACTCTATACATGAAGGACAGAGAATTCAGCTTATGCTCACTTTTTCTTTTCTTTATTTTTATTAGTTTTATTGTTTTCTAAATTTTAATTTTATCTCTATATTTGAGTCACTAATCTGTACCCAGTGTGGGGCTTGAACTCATGACCCCGAGAGCCAGGGTCCCACGCTCTACTGACTGAGCCAGCTGGGTGCCTGTGTTCAGTTTCCTTTTATTGGTAGTCTTTCTATTGATTATCATTATAACTTTAAATAATATATCTAATCCCCTCTTCTCAATGTAGACACAGAAAATTGAGAGGTAATTTGATACCATAAAATTCACCCTGTTGAGGTGTTCAGTTCAGTGGTTTTTAGTATTTTTATAGAGTGGTGAAATGTCACCACTATATAATTTTTAAAAAATTTTTTCTGAAGATTTTATTTATTTATTTGCCAGAGAGAGAGCACAAGAAGGGGGAGCAGCAGAGGGAAAGGGAGAAGCAGGCTTCCTGCTGAGCAGAGAGCCAGATGCAGGGCTCGATCCCAGGACCGCAGGAGCATGACCTGAACCAAAGGCAGACGCTTAATGACTGAGCCTCCCAAGAGTCCCAAACATCCAACTCTTGATCTCAGCTCAGGTCTTGATCTTTGGGTTGTGAGGTCAAACCCCGTGCTGGGCTCCATGCATGCAGCCTATGTAAAAAGGAAAAAAAAAAAAAAAAAAGACCTTCAACTGGCGGTTCATGAACCACACATGACCCACAGACTGCCTTCATTTGGCTTTTATTAGAATACACACACATATATATAAAGCAGCCGACGTTTTGGTTGATTTTACCTAAAAACCCAGATTTCCAGCTTCTGTTGGAAAATCGGGACAAACATGATTCATAGAGCTGAGTGGCTGCTGTCCCTACAGAGCGGCGGCTGCTGTCCCTACAGAGCGGCGTGTGATCCTTCCCAACTCTGTCCCCTGGTGCCCTTGGCCATCTGCCTCCTGCTTGACCTCTTCACCCATGTGAATTCATGACCCTTGTCTTTTCTTTATGTCTGGTTTTATCCTGGGGAGGAATGCTGACTCTGTCCCCAGCGGTAGCTGTGGAACGGATCTGAGATCGTCTTCTCATAGTCACCCTGTTTCTCTCCCATTCTTTTTTTTTTTTTTTAATCACTGGTAGGTAGGCACAGTTCTTTTTTTTTTTTTTTTAAGAGATTTTATTTATTTGACAGAGAGATGACAAGTAGGCAGCGAGAGAGGAAGGAAGCAGGCTCCCCACTAAGCAGGGAGCCCGATGCGGGACTCGATCCCAGGACCCTGGGACCATGACCTGAGCCGAAGGCAGTTGCTTCACCAGCTGAGCCGCCCAGGCGCCCCGCTCTCCCATTCTTACTATTCCTTTGGAATAACGGCAGAGCAGAGCGTATGCATGGGAGGACCATATCCGCCAGCCGGTAGCGGTGGAGACTTAGGGATTGTCAGGTCTGAGACAGCAGATCCCAGTGAGATTGCTCAGGAGAAGTGTGGCCGCAGAGAGCAGAAGCCGTCCAGGACGGACCAGTGAAGAAGGCAGAGAACAGACAAGTCCGAGAGGACGGCCGGCGGCGGGAAGGGAAATCCGGCGTGCGTGGAGCCATAGAAGTCAGGTGAAGAGCATGGGTCAAGAAAAGAAAGAAAACGGGGCACCTGGGCGGCTCAGTGGGTAAGCCTCTGCCTTTGGCTCCAGTCATAGTCTCAGGGTCCTGGGATCGAGTCCCGCATCGGGCTCTCTGCTTTGCGGGGAGCCTGCTTCCCCCCCTCTCTCTCTGCCTGCCTCTCTGCCTACTTGTGATCTCTCTCTCTGTCAAATAAATAAATAAAATCTTTAAAATAAGAAAAGGAAAGAACCAAAACGTCTAATGCTGCCCACCCAGGAGGCTATACAGCGTTCTTTAATTAAACTGTGCAGCTCAGGGATGCCTGCGTGGCTCAGTCCATTGGGCCTCTGCCTTCGGCTCAGGTCCTGATCCCAGAGTCCTGGGCTGAGCCCTACATCAGGCTCCTTGCTGAGCGGGGAGCCTTCTTCTCCCTCTGCTGCTCCCCCTGCTTGTGCTTTCTCTCTCTCGTTCTCTCTCTCTGTTAATTAATTAATTAATTAATTAATTAATAACATCGTTCATGATTGTGGTGAGCGCATAAGGGGAGAGGAGAAATGTAGGCTCTTAGGAGAGAAGCTCTTTCCAGAAGTTTGGCCGTGAAGGCAGTAGAAGGTCCCGTGTGGTGAACTACGGAGAATTGGTTGTTGGTTGGCTGGTTGTCTTAAGGTGGAAGAGATTTGAACTTGTTTATAGAGGGAATAGTTTGGGTCTTGTGATGTTGTGAACGGTGTAAACTGACTGGCTCATCTCCACCAGGAAACATGTAGAAATTCGGCAAAAGATCAAGTAAACATCGTTCAGAACGCACAGCTGGGTTTCGAGAAAGGAAGGGGATTCCCCCCCACAAAGAGGAAATTAAAAAACCAGAGCTTTGAGGCTGTAGATCTTGGCAACACAGGGGCTTGGGTTCTACCCTCACCTAGAGATTGGAGATGAGGTCTCTCCTGGGCCATTGAAAACAGGGACCCTTATATGAAATTCCTCCCTCCTAAGAGGGGGACACCCTCAGTGAAAGAGTAAACTGGGAAAAAAAGCTTTCCATCAGGGAGCCTCGGTGGCTCCGTCTTAAATGTCTGCCTTCGGCTCAGGTCATGATCCCAGGGTCCTAGGGTGGAGCCCCGAGTTCGGTTCCCTGCTCTGCGGGAAGCCTGCTTCTCCCTCTCCCACTCCTCTTGTTTGTGTTCCCTCTCTCGCTGTGTGTGTCTCTCTCTGTCAAATAAATTAATTAATTTAATTAAATAAAAAATATTTCCATCAGCTCAGAGGGCACAGAAGAACCTTGCCGACTTCACTGAGATCTGATGGCAATAGAAAATCTCTCCCGGCAAGCCAAAGGCTTGCCCTGGCTCAGATTTGGGGTTCGAGTTGACACCATCTGCAGGGTCATGGAAAGCCAGATAGAGTGAACAAATAACACGGTCCAGGGCTGGGAATACCCTTGAAGCATCCTTGAGGGGAGCATACCCGGAACCTTTCTAGAAAGACACCCTCAAACCTAGTCATGTGGCTTCCCACTGATAAGGCCCTGCGGACTCTGAGTTCACAGCCCCAAATTAGAAACTTAAGAGGAAACCATCTGTCATGATTGAAAGTAAGCACCCTAGGACTCCAGACAGCAGAGTTATAGGAAGAATTTTAAAACGGACTCAATGTGAGAAAGTAACAAGAGGCGGTTAAAAACAAGAGGCAGAGGTTTAAGACAAAGAGGAAGGAGAAAGGGTAAATCTAACACCCTGTGAATCCACCAGCCTGGCAGTCCATTCCCCTTTCCTTGGGCTCCGGGAATGGGTGGCCCCTGGTCTGGGTCTGGGAACAGAAACGTAACTCTGGGGACAGCAGAGGGGGCGCGGCGGTGGCGGGAAGCTCACGTTCATCCATGCACGTGCACACCTGTCCTTCATGTCACTGTTGGCTTAGAGGTCAAGCTAGAAAAGTCTGCATAGGGCATCTCGCTCAACTTTCAAGTTTCCTGGGCCAAGAAAGAGCGTGAGTCCCAGTAACATAACCACCACTTTCCTGAAGTCTCCGAGTGCGTGGGTGGCCAAGCCAGATGGCGAGCGGGGTGAGCACCGCATGTCTGTGTGTTTCCCTGCGCGACTCCCTTGGTCCCCGTGGGCAGAGTCCCCGCAAACCGGTCCCGTCAGCTGCCGGTGACCGTGAGAAGTGACACCGTTATCCAGCTCCTGAGGGACGGAGATGGGGCGGGAGCCCTGAGCCCTGGCTTGGATCAGTTCTGTGTCTCTGTCTCAGGTCACCCCGTTCAACCCCTGTTGGGCTGGCAGGAAGGGGCAGAAAGTTCCCGCCACAAGACTGAGCTCCGACGGGAGAACAAAGGCCCAAGCAGGACCCTGAGACCCCCGCCCCGGGCTCCTGTGGACCAATGGGATCCCGATGAGCAGCGGGATATCCGAATAAGGGAAACTTGCCAAAAGACCCCTGAGCTTTCCCCGAGACCCCCTAAAAGCCCCCTCCTCCCTGCCTTGGGCGCGACTTCCCCCACTCTGCTTTCCAGAGTCGCGGGACCTCGCCCGAGGGTGCCCACCTCCTCCCGGCGCAGCTTTCCCGGCTCCCCTTCTCCTGGGCCCTGAAACCTCACCGGAGAGCGTTTTTAATAAACCTTGCCTTACACGCACTTTGCCTGGTGTGGTGTTTATCTCGCCGGAAAAAAACTTTACAACCCCCAACCCTGCCACTGGAGGGACTGAACTCTTGGAGAGCGGGGCTCGGTCTGACTCCAGGGCCTGGCTCGGAGTGTTCCTTCCACTTCCTTCCTTCAAGCATCCAGGGGTCTGGCCCAAGAGCTCTGAGGCTCTCCTGAGCAGGAAGGAAGAGCTGACTCTTGGCCCCTGTCCAGCGGCATTTCCTGGGTGTGAACCGGGAGCGGGGGGCGGGGTGGGGGTGGGGGTGGTGGTGGTGGTGGTGGTGGTGGTGGTGGTGGTGGTTTTCTGGCCATTAAGTAGCACAGGATGGCTCCTCCCTTGCCTCAGTCCGTTTCAGGGGCGGGGCTGGGGGAGGCTGCGGGATGGTACAGCCTTTGCTGAGCCTTTGGTTCCCTTTTCTTTTAACAAAGAACCGATCTTTGAGTCAATGAATGCTTCCAGCGCGGAGGGAACAAGGTCTAAGTAGTATCTTTGTTTACCTTGTAATATCTTTGTTTACCTTGTTATTTCTTCTCCTGTTGGACCTTCTATTTATGTCAAGTGATACTGGTTTTCCATTTGCAGAAGTGATACCAAAAAGGTTCCTTTCAAAATAAGTTTATTAAGCAAATAGTAAGTCATCTTAAAGAAAAACATAAAGTAAATAATAGGACAGGTGGTAAAGCGATTGGACAAAAATCCCAACCGTCCATGCCTGAAGCTGGGGAAGTCGGACCCCCTGGGAATGGAAACTCCTTCCCTCTCTCCAGCTCCTGGCTCCGATCCCAGAGAGGAGGTCAGCCCAGAGAGACGACTTTCCGGCCAAGGACAGCTCTGGGCTCCGTTTCTCCAGGGTGGAGCCTTTTAAATAAGCCTGCCTGGGGGCAGATCTGTCTCCCAGGACTGATTCAGTGAGCTGAGCTGGGAGGGAGGGGAGCCACACCTGGGAGGGAGGGGAGCTAGTAGCCACGTATCAGGAGCCGCTCTGTCCTCGGGCAGGGTTCCTTTCCACTGGCCTCTCTCACCCCGGCTGCCGCTGATGCCATCGATGCAAAGTCCCAGCTGTAGGCCAGGAAGGGGCCTCTCCAGTTTGGCTGACCAAGTCCCTGTTGCAAGTTGGGGGTCAAAGCCACAGCTGAGCTGTAATTAGATGTTCCTTTGCCTGGTCTTGACCTCTGTGTGTGTGTTTTTCTGAAGGAGTGATCTGTGGCTCCAGGAGGCTGGCTTCCTGTCCTCTCCTGCTGGCGGGACAGACCCTCATCACCCACACTCAGCATCCACGGGACTCCTGCACTCGATCCTGGCATCTTAGGTGCACAGGGAAGGAAGGTGGAAGCCTCGTGATGATGCTATTTTCTGCCTCTTTGGGACCTTGAGCTCTGAATCTGCAACATGATTTCGGTGGCTTCTGGCCCAGAGTGGGCCCCACCCCCAGTTCTCCGAGCTGCTTGCGGCAGGCTGCAGCCCCAGGCAGCCAAAGGGAGCACTTCTGAGCTTCCCCTCAAGCACCAGTTCTGTCCACACGGAGCCTGTGCTGGGGGATAGGGGCAGATCCAGGGAATTGAAATCCAGATGTAAAAGGCCGGCAGCGCGTTGGCGGGAATTCTTCCCGGGGCCCCGGGTATCAGCTTCAGGTCTTTAAGGCCTCAGAGAGACTCCCTGAGATAGGGCCTTCCTCAGGGGTCTTTGGGAGGCCAATCCCCCAGGCCGTGGGGATTCAGAACCCCACACTGGTCCGACTTTCGCGCCTCCAGAAAGCGGAGATCTGCTCCAGGGTGACCCGAGGCTGGGGGCCCCACTCAAGATCAGGGCTTCCTAGTTGCTGCCTCTGGGCCTGGGGGCTCCCCAAGTGCACGGTGGCCTCTGGCCTGTGTTCCGGCTCAGCCCAGCTCACCAAGCCTGGGGCGCAGGGCCTCTCGTCCAAGGCCTGGGGTCCCCAGAAGGTGCTGCGGACTGGGGCCCTGGGTGGGGTGTGGGGGCCCAAGGAGCTGGGAGGGGTGAGGGGAGCTAACGGGGTGGGGGGGGCAGAGGGGGCAGGCGGGGCTGTTGCCCGGGCCTCCAAGGTGCCCCCCGGGGTGGGAGGGTCTGGGGCCCGGTCCATCAGCAGGGGGACCGCAGAGCCGTACCAGTCCTCCGAACGCTCTCGGGGGGTGCCCCTGGGCTCGATCCACAGTTCTCCTCCCGGGCGCCAGACCAGGGTGGGCGCGTGGTGGCTGGGGTCTGCGTGCTGGGAGCGGCGGAACAGGCGTTCTGCCAACACGGCTGTGCTCAGGAGGAAGAGCGCGGCCAGGGAGGCCAGCGCCAGCATGATGGGGATGCAGGGTCCGCACGGCAGCGGGGGCCACGAGCCCATCTCGGGCACAGGGAGGCCCCCCGTGTGCCCAAAGGGCTGCTCTGGAGTGGAAGGCATCTGGAGAGACAAGGGTGGGGAGAGTAAGGCATCGAGACTGGGTGGGCACGGCCTAGAGGGCGCGAGAGGCAGTGAGTGTCCGGACCCCAGTGAGGACAGAGGCAGAGGCCCAAGGGGCTCAGTATCTGGCCTGGAAAGCAGACCCAGGCAGACAGAGGAGCCAAGGGGACCCAAAAGGGCAAGAGAGAGACAGAAGCCTGGAGAGCCAGGGCCCCTCTGTGGCCGGGAGCCCAACACTCCTGCTCAGGCTCCCCACCCAGCTCGCTTCCAGAAGCCTTGGTTCCCTCTACGACCCCGTGGTGCCTCAGACAAAACTCTAAGGGCCCTAGCACCCCCCCACCCCTGCGCCCTAGGTCTTGCTGGAGCCTCAGAGGAAGTCGTGGGTAAGGAAATCAGAGTCCCCCGCCCCCCGCCGGCTCCCGTCCTGGGTGAGCACCCACCCGCCGTAGGCTGGCCCCGTGGACGTTCCTGCGGCCTCACGACTCTCCCCGTGAAGCAGGTCTTGCTCTCTCCAGGCTCCGCTTCGCTTGCTGTCGTGCTAGGCGTCAGGCGTCCCCACCGCACCTGTGGCTGTCCCCACCGACTCCGTCTCCCTGGCTTGCCTCTGCCCGCCGGGCCCCACACCTACAGGGGCCTCGCCCCGGCGCAGCCCCAGGGCTCCTGGCTCTCTGTTCGGAGCTCTCCTCCCTGTGCAGGAGGGTGCCGGGCGGCGGCCCCGCATGAGGGCGGAAGGGAGGGCACCACCTGTTGCCGGGCGACGGTGCCCCAACTCCTCCAGGCCCAGTGGGGTTTCCTAGGCGACCTGGGGGGGATGTGGTCAGTGTGGTGGAGAGGCGCTTCCTGCAGAGAGGCGGGGCCCGAACCGGGCAGTGGTCGGTTGTACTGAACTCCGGCTCACCCCATAGTCAGGCCCCAGGCCCCAGAACATTCACCCGGAGACAGAGAAGGAGGTCGGTTTGCAGAGCCCCGAGGCTCCTGGCTTCCCCCCGTAGGGGGTTGCCCTGTCCCCTGCCTGCCCATAGGACCCCACCAAACCTGCTCCCGCCGCCCAGCCCACACCCCCCTCCAGCCTTCCCCATCCTTCTCATGAACAGACATCTCCTTGTCTTCAGGCCTTGTGGTCTCCGTTTTGGCCGGAAGACATCTGTGAGGTGAGGCGTGGGTAGGAGCGGAGTAAGGCCTCTGGGAAGAACCCACGGTCGGGCTGAGGCCTATCTCCAAGGCTCTGGACATTTGCCACCCTGGTCCTTTCTCCTGGGGTCAGGGGTCAGAGGAGCCTGGGGGCGGGGCATGAGGGAGAGTCCTCAGCCACTTGGGTCCTTTCAGAGATGGTCTAGTTTGACTCGATGGCAGACAGATGATGAGCAGGCCCCACAGAAGGGCCGTGTCGTGCCCAAGGTTGCACAGCCCATGTAGGTGTTAGGGACCAGAGAAGCACAGCTCTAAATTCCTAGTCCAGCAAGCAACCAAACACAACGCAACTCTTACTCAGGGTTCATATTTTCTTTTGCAAAATGACAGCCATCGAATAAGAAAGGCTAAACAATACGTAATATGAATGTCCACTGAAACGTAAGCGTCTTACCAGATGGTCACAAGGGCAGTTGCTGCGTCCTGGAGGCTTGCGTCCTGTGCAGGCGGGGGTGGGGGCGGGGCGGGTGCAGAGAAAGACAGACAGAATCCCAAGCAGGCTCCATGCTCCTCATGCAGGCTGACTTGGGGTTTGATCTCATGACCCTGATCATGACCTGAGTTGAGATCAAGAGTCAGATGCTTAACTGACTGAGTCATCCAGATGCTGCTGTATGTTTTAATTCTATCACTTAAAAAAAAAAAAAAAATTCTTAACATTTTTTAAATAGTTCCTTAAAAAATTAAAAATAGAATTACCCGGTGATCCAGCAATGATATTTCTATGTATATCCAGAAGAACTGAAAGCACAGAGTCAAACAGGTATTTGCACACCATTGTTGATTCGCCGTGTTATTCCCAGCAGCCAACAGGTGGGAAAAACTCAAATGTCTGTCAACGGAGGATAAACAGAAGGCCGAATGCATACCCACCTATGCACAGACACGGCGGACTATTATTCAGCCCTAAAAAGGAAGGACAGTCTGACACCTGCTACAACATGGGTGAACCTTGAAAACCATATGCTGGGGGCACCTGGGTAGCTCAGTTGGTTAAGCGTCTGCCTTCAGCTCAGTTCGTGATCCCAGGGGCCTGGGATGGAGTCCCACACTGGGCTCCTTGCTCAGCGGGGAACCTGATTCTCTCGTGAGCTCGTGCTTGCTCACGCTCTCTAACAAATAAAATCGTAAAAAAAAAAAAAAAAAGAAGAAGAAGAAGAAGAAGAAGAAGAAAGAAAGAAAACTGTATGCTAAGTGAAATAAGCCTGTCACAGAAGGACAAATACGATAGAATTCCACTAGTACGAGTTCTGCAGAGCAAGCAAAGTCCCGAGGACAAAGCAAGTAGAATGGAGGTTGTCGGAGGCTCCGGGGAAGGGCACGGGGGCTGTCGTTAGTGGGTACAGAATCTCAGTTTGACAAGACGAAACATTCTCAGGATGGATGGTGGTGATGGTCGCACAGCCGTGTACTGACCTGTACACTTAAAAAATCATTAAAATGGGGGCGCCTGGGTGGCTCCGTGGGTTAAGCCTCTCCCTTCGGCTCAGGACATGATTTCAGGGTCCTGGGATCAGGCCCCGCATCAGGCTTTCTGCTTGGTGGGGAGCCTGCTTCCTCCCTCTCTCTCTGCCTACTTGTGATCTTTCTCTGTGTCAAATAAACAAATAAGATATTTTTTAAAAAATCATTAACATGGTAAAATCTATGTTGTAAGTATTTTACTACAATAAATACGCTAAATAATAATAAATAATAATATAGAAAATTGAAACATAGAGAAGGAAACTATGGCTTGCGATTGCCTCATTCCCGAATAAGCCTGCATTCTTTTTTTTAAGATTTTATTTTTTAAAAAAAGACTTTTTATTTTTAAGTAATCTCTACACCAAACGTGGGGCTCAAACTCACAACCCTGAAAGAGTCACATGCTCCATTGACTAAGCCAGCCAGTTTCCCCAGCCTGCAATTTTTTTTTTTTTTTTTTTACAACCTTCTGCATGGCAGGGATCAGAACCCCAGATGTCCTGACCCTCAGGTTCCTCCCACTGCACTGCTCAAGAGTTTCTGAAACCAGAAATCAGGAAGTTACTCAAGGAGTGTGGGCGATAGAGAAATCTCTGGGTCAGAAGTCTATTAAAGGGGCGCCTGGGTGGCTTAGTGGGTTAAGCCGCTGCCTTTGGCTCAGGTCATGATCTCAGGGTCCTGGGATCGAGCCCTGCATCGGGCTCTCTGCTCAGCAGGGAGCCTGCTTCCCCTTCTCTCTCTGCCTGCCTCTCTGCCTACTTGTGATCTCTCTCTGTCAAATAAATAAATAAAAATCTTAAAAAAAAAAAAAAAAAGAAGTCTATTAAACAAGCCTTGGTGGGGGGTGTCTTCAGGGTTGATGATGGGGTGCTCCTGGGGGTAGATGTTCAGGGGGCAACCTGATTGTACCTGGAACCAGCAAGAGAAAACTTAATTCTCCTAGACTAGATGGCGGGCTTGTGGGCTGCCGTGTGCAGAATTCTGTCCAAGGGGCTCTTCCCTCTTAAGTGTATGTGGTGGTTTTAAAACTTTTTAAAAAAAAATTATTTATTTATTTTGACACAGAGAGAGATCACAAGCAGGCAGAGAGGCAGGCAGGGAGAGAGGGGGAATCAGGCTCCCTGCTGAGCAGAGAGCCCGATGCGGGACCCTGAGACCACGAACTGAGGCAAAGGCAGAGGCTTTAACCTACTAAGCCACCAAGCTGCCCCTATGTGGTGGTTTTAAAACATGTCTGCAAATTCCTTGACATTCCTTTTATCATAGGGTGGGGTCTTGTCATGCCCCCCCCCCCCCCGCCTCCCCCACTGCCCCGTGCCCTCCCCACTCCCGGTCTCTTGACCAGAGGCTGGCCTTAGTGACTGACTTCCAATGAATGGAAGAGAGTAGAACTGACAGCACATCCCAGGCCTACGCTGAAAATAAATAAAATCTTTAAAATATATATATTTTAAAAAATAAAAATAATTTTTAAAAGGGGCAGAGCTCCCACATGGCTTGGACTTGCTGTCTGTCGATCATTTGTCATCTATCAGCTATGTATCTCAATGCTCCCTCTTGGAACCCCAGTCGCCATGTGTGAGGAAGCCCAAGCAAGATGCATGCAAGTGCCCTGGTCCAAGTCCCCGCTGTAGTCCCAAATGACAGCCAACATCAGCCACTTTAAGTGAGCCACTCCTCAGATGACTCTCCCCCAGCTTCCACACCACGTCAAGTGCAACAGAGACAAGCTTTCCCCACTGAGTCCTCTTGAAAACAGAGTTATTGGGGCACCTCGGTGGCTGGGTGGGTTCAGCGTCTGCCTTCGACTCCGGTCATGATCTCAGGATCCTGGGATCGAGCCCCACCCACATCAGGCTTCTTGTGCTGCAGGGAGTCTGCTTCTCCCTCTCCCTCTGCCTGCTGCTCCCTTGGCTCATGCTCTCTCTCTCAATCATTCTCTCAAATAAGTAAATAAAATCTTAAAAAGAAAAAAGAACAGATTTATAAGAAAAATCAGTATCGGGGCGCCTGGGTGGCTCAGTGGGTTAACGCCTCTGTCTTCGGCTCAGGTCATGATCTCAGGGTCCTGGGATCGAGCCCCGCATCGGGCTCTCTGCTCAGCAGGGAGCCTGCTTCCCCCTCTCTCTCTGCCTGCCTCTCTGCCTACTAGTGATCTCTGTCTATCAAATAGATAAATAAAATCTTAAAAAAAAAAAAAAAAAGGAAGGAAGAAAAAAAGAGAAATCAGTGTCACTGCCTCAGGTCACTAGGTTTGGGGAGGTTTGTAACTGGACGGCTCTCCGGCATGGCTCTCTCGGGCGATGAGTAAGGACTTGCTTCAGAATCGCCCGGGGGCCTTCTCCGGCGCGCACTCCTCATCCCTCGGTCCCCACCCTCCCCCCACCCCACCCCGGATCTCTTCCACCGTTTTAGGGCCTGAGCTGGGGAAGGCAAAACAGCCGCAGCAGCAGTGGCACTGAGGTTGGTGAGGAAAGGTCACAAGCCATTGGGATGTGCCCTCCCCCCGCAGCTGAGACCCAGGACACCTGCTCTGTCCTATGCAGTGGTCATCAGCCACGTGCGGTTCTTCAAATTCAGTGTAATTCCAATAAAGGACTCCAGTCCTTCCGTCTCACTAGTTACATTTCAGGTACTCAGTGGGCGTGTGCAGCCAGTGCTGGCCCCCGGACCCTGCGGCGTGGCTGAAGAATGTTCCCCGGCCACACAGAGCTCTGTTGGGCTGCGCTGCACTTGAACCCAGAGCCATCCAAGGGCAGGGGAGGGCAGCATCTCCTGGGAGTGCCTTGGCTTGGGGATCTAGGGCTCCGCCCGGAACCTGGCCAGTAAGAGGCTCCAGGTGATCCGGGGAGCGCAGCGCAGGCAGAACCTCACAAGCTTGGGGCACAGCAGAAGCACCTGGGAAGGTCTTTTTAAAAAAAAAAAAAAAAAAAAAAAAAAAAACAAAAGCTCAACGCTGTAGGGTCTCTGGGTGGCTCAGCCAGTTAAGCGTCTGCCTTCAGAGGGGGTCATGATCCCAAGATCCTGGGATCCTGTGCCCTGCTCAGCGGGGAGTCTGCTTGTCCCTCTCCCCCTGCTTGTGCATTCTCACTCTCTCTCGCAAAAATGAACAATATCTTTTTTTTTAAAGAGAG
The DNA here is from genome assembly GCF_022355385.1 of Mustela nigripes. Lineage (NCBI taxonomy): Eukaryota > Metazoa > Chordata > Mammalia > Carnivora > Mustelidae > Mustela > Mustela nigripes. The sequence goes on from NC_081567.1 coordinate 16,443,108, forward strand.
AGAGAGAGAGGAGAATAAACGTTTGACGATGTAGCCACACCCCAGATGGAGACCGTCAGAGCCTCCCAGGAGGTGGGGCCCAGGCAGTCTTCTTAGGGCTTTCTGGGTGATTCCAACATGCAGCCCAGGTTCAGAACCGCTGCTCTCCTCTGTCCTCAGGGGAGTCCAGCCACTTCTGCCCTGTTGTGGGCACTTGCTGGGTTCTCTCAGGAGCAGGACCATGGGGGGAAGCACCTTTTCTGAGTGGTTCCTACCATGTCACCCGGCTCCTAGCCGTGAGTTACTGGGCCAACACTTCCTGCCCGCTGGACCAGGCAGTTCTCTCCCTCAGAACTTCAGGTCTGAGAGGGAATGACTGCCGGGGTGACTGCACCTGTTAGATGTAAAAGTGAGGAACTCTCTGTGACCCCACGCCCATCACATGGACCAGAGAAGTGGAGGCACCAGCCTGCAGACGGAGCAATGGAGAGACCATTTCTTTTTCTTTTTTTTTTCTTTTTTTAAGATCTTATTTATTTATTTGACAGAGGGAAATCACAAGTAGGCAGAGAGGCAGGCTGAGAGAGAGAGGAAGGGAAGCAGGCCCCCTGCTGAGCAGAGAGCCCGATGCGGGACTCGATCCCAGGACCCTGGAATCATGACCTGAACCGAAGGCAGTGGCTTAACCCACTGAGCCACCCAGGCGTCCCTGGAGAGACCATTTCTGATGCCAGGAGTCCCTGGTTCTAGTTCCTCCCCGACGGCCAGCTTCACTCCTGTCCTTGGGTTCTTGGGTCCTTATAATACATCTCCCTTTGTGTGGGTGGTGTATCTGTGACTTGAGACCAAAAAGTGCTCATTTACATAATCTTACACCTGTGAACTCTGTTCTAGAACAGAACTTCCAGCTAGAGTCCACAGGTAACTCAAAGGTAATAAGTAAAAAATGCCTTCATTATTATTATACAGCATGTTTCCTCTTTTTTATTTTTATTTTTATTTATTTTTTTTTTTTTTACCTTTCTATGGTTGTGTAGTATTTCATAATATAAAGCCTTTAAAAATCTACCATCTCCTCCCTCTGAGTTTAGTCTCCTTTATAGCTGTCGGAGTGATCAGGGTCAGCCTGTGATAATGTTTGCATTATCCTGAAATCTTTCCTCTTCCTCACCCCCTTCAACAGCATCAACTGGTCCGGGCGATTTTATACCGAAGATACCCTGCAAATGTGACACTCCTCTCCACCCCCACAGCCACCCCTTAGTGTCAGTGACCTGTCTGTCTCAACAGCCTTCTGATGCGGTTTCCCTTACTCAGTTTCTCCCTCAACCTAATCTTTTCCAGGGTCATCTTTTATTTTTTATATATTTTTTAAAGATTTTATTTATTTACTTGACAGAGATCACAAGTAGGCAGAGAGGCAGACAGAGAGAGAGGGGGAAGCAGGCTCCCTGCTGAGCAGAGAGCCCGATGTGGGGCTCGATCCCAGGACCCTGGGATCATGACCTGAGCCGAAGGCAGAGGCTTTAACCCACTGAGCCACCCAGGCACCCCCCTCCAGGGTCATTTTAAAAAAGACATTTCTGAACTTATCATCTTCCTCCTTCAAAACCTTTGAGAGGGCACCTGGGTGGCTCAGTCGGTTAAGCCTCTGCCTTCAGCTCAGGTCATGATCTCTGGGTCCTGGGATCGAGCCCCGTATTGGGCTCCCCGCTCAGTGGTGAGCCTGCTTCTCCCTCTCCCTCTGCTCCTCCCCCTGTTCGTGCCCTCTCTCTCCTTCTCTCTCTCAAATAAATAAATAAAATCTTTTAGAAAATGATAAAAATGATTTACAAAGGTCTCAAAGGCCACCTCTTTGGGGAGATCTGGGGAAATCTGGATCTTGGAACCAGTCAGCCCCCGGATTAAATCTGAGATTCCTGGCTCAACAGCTATGAGACCATCTATTTGGTTTCCATTTTTCAAAAATTCCCAACCCGAGGGGCTATGAGGGGGTAACAGCAGATAGTTTGTATAAGGCACCTTGGAAAGCAGGCGTTCGGCCGTTCTGTGCCTTTCCATCTCGACCCAGCACCGCTTCCCATCTCTGAAAGACCATGAAGGATCCGTCCCTTCGCATCAGAGACCGACCTTAAATCTCGTTACCACTCAGGGTTGCTCTACAGGGACCAGCAGATTCCCCAGGCTCTGAGTCCCCGCATGCCCGCACCCACCGCTGGTGCACCTGACTGATACCCCGTTCTCGGAGCGCACGTCCTGGAGCCCCTCTTATCCCAGCCCGCTTCCCCCGCACCGTTGACTCTGTGTATTGCTCCGACCGCCCTGTCTCGGGCACCTGCCAGCCCTGCCCCCCCCCTTCTTCATAAATCTTCTGCCGTGGACCCCTAGAACCACTTTCCTTTGGTTCTGTTGCAGGGTTGGTGAGCCCCATGGGACACAATCACACAACTCACCGCAGGTCGTACCCCTAACTCCAGCTGGTCCCCTCAGCCGCGATGTCACGTGGATCTGGGCGATGATGCTCTTTCTTTCCCTTCCGTCCAGGAGCTCTTCCAGACCTCTCATAGCTTCCCTACGGAGCTTTGCCTTAGGGGCTAAGCCTCAACTCTCGCCATCAGCAGATCTGCTTTCTCTCTCTTGTGCCGAAAGGTGATGCCTTCAGGCGGGAGCTCCGGCTCTCTTCCTGGTTCACTTTCAGCCTCCGAGACTGGGGCTGGTCCCTTTGGCTCCTTATCCCCACCCCAAAATGATGGATTAGCAATCACAAACACCATGCTCGTTCGTGGCTCTGTTCATGGCTTGCCTGGGGATTCTTACTGGTTCCTCCTGTCCCTGTGAGCCGGGTCTGCCCAGATGCTTCCTTCCCACGGTGAAGGACACTGTGAACCACTCTGTCCCCTGCGCTCGTTCTCCTACTTTGTTTCAGTGTCTCCACTCCTCCAGTGTCCCTGCTCCTGGCCTGTGACCCTTCTACATGCCTAGTAATTTACTAAGAACATTTCTTTTCAAGTAATCTCTGCACGCAGTGTGAGGCTCGAAGTCACAGCCCCGAGATAGCTCTCAAAGTCACAGCCCGCCAGGCACCCCTGTATGTCTCATTTCATCCTCTCAAATAACCCCGGTGGTGGTTCTTATCCTTCCTTCTCTAACAAGGACACTGAGATTCTGAGACTTTTAAGTAATTTGCCCAAGGAAAGGGGTAGAACCAGACCTCAGCCGGCTTCTCTGCTTTTACTCTGCCATTCTGGCCGGCCAGGATCCTTGTCCCCTCAGCTGTGCTTGAACGAATCCTTGTATGTCAGGCTATGGTGATTCATGGCCTTCCAAAGACAGGTTTGATTGGGTTTGGTCCTCACTAGGGAAGAGGACCTTACAGAGCACGACCCTTCATTTCCATCCCCCCCCCCCCCCCGCCCGCATGCTTAGTAAATGCTTTTGATGATGTTCAGTTCAAGCTATCTTGGCCTTGACCATTTTGCCTTCTTCTTTTTCTTCTTCTTCTTCTTCTTTTTGAGAGAGAGAGAGTGAGAAAGAGAGAGCATGAGCACGTGAGCAGGAGTGGGAAGGAAGGGGAGAAACAGACTCCCCGCTGAGCAGAGAGCCCGATGTGGGGCTCGATCCCACGACCCTGAGATCATGACCTGAGCTGAAGGCAGACACTCAACCAACTGAGCCACCCAGGCACCCCCGCCTTTATTCTTCTATCAGCTGAGTAGACAGGAAAATGAGATGATGGTAGCGGAGACGTGACTTCTCATAACTTTGATGGGAAAGGACCCGAGTTGGGATGCGGTAAAATCAGTGAGTCTGGCCTCAGGCAGACTAGCAGGGGGCTTTGGGGCTCCAGTCTGCCTGCAGTGTATTGAAGTATCGAATCAGGGAAAGAAAAGAACAAGATTAAAGTGTATGAATGGGGGGCTAGCAATATACGATTTAGGTTTATAACTAAATCACGAGCGGTAAAAATAAAGAGAAAGAAAAGAAGAAGGAAGGAAGGAAGAAAAAAGAAACGCAGGCAGGCAGACACGTGTGCGGAATAATTAAGAATTTTACAATTTTCTCACTTGCACAGGACAGAGAGAGAAACAGCAGCACTCTTCCTCGGCATTCTGCTTGCATCAGGCAGTGTTCTGGAGCTTTACCTACATAAACTATTTCAGAACCACAGCAACCCTGCAAGATTATCATCGGTCTTTTTTGTCTGTGTTTGTTTTTTCAGATGAGAAAACAGAAGCAGAGAGAAGTAAAATAACTCGCCCTAGGCACGAGAAGTAAAATAACTCGCCCTAGGCACCGGGCTTCGGAGGGGGCGAGCCCGTCCCAGCCCGTCCGGGGCACACTGCACTGCCCGATTTCATGCGTTTGCAGAACACATCAAGGGCTCAAGCAGAAGACCAAGCTTCATGTGATGTATGGGGGAAATGAAATCCGCTCATATTGTCAGATGAATTCTTCCTGACACAGCAAGAATGATCACATCCTGGTGGAATGACCTCACCTCATTCCCACTGATATCGTTGTATCAATATTTGATATTGTTACATTGTTATATGTTCTGGAGGGTGATTATTCTTGGTGAGGAGTTAAACAAATATAGGAAACAAAGGAAAATACAAAGAGCTGGCAACTGATCAAGCCTTTCAGTAAGAGGAATGGAGGCTGAAGGCAAAAACACAGAGGTTCGTGGCTCCTGGATGGCTTGAATTGATCTCAGGGTTGTAAGTTCGAACCCCACACTGGATGTAGACAGTATTTAAAAATAAAATTTTTAAAAATATTCATTGGGTTTTTTAAAAATATATGATTATTATTATTATTATTATTTTACATTTTTAAAAGAGAAAGGGAGAGCAAAGCAGGGGCAGAGGGAAAGGCACAGAGGGAAACCAAGCAGGCTCCATGCCCCGCGTGGAGCCGGACTTAGCGCTCAATCCATAACGGTGAGATCGTGAACTGAGCTGAAACCGAGTTGGACTTTCAACCAACTGAGCCACCCAGAGTCCCCTTAAAAATAAAAATAAAAAAAATTTTTAAGATTTTATTTATTTGTTTGACAGAGAGAGAGAGAGAGGGAGAGAGAGAGAACACAAGTAGGCAGAGCAGCAGGCAGAGAGGGGAAGCAGGCTCCCTGCTCAGCAGAGAGCTGGATGCACGGGTCCATCCCAGGACCCTGAGATCTGAGATCATGACCGAGCCAAAGCAAACGTTAACCCACTAAGCCACCCAGGAGCCCCTAAAAATGTCTTAAAAACAAAAAACAAAATGCATACACACAGATTACAAAAAGAATGACCATGTCATCATAGCTCGATAAAAGGAAATTAAAACCAGATCCCCAAGTGACTTTAATTGGAGATGTACAAATCAACTTGCAGAAAATTCTTTCTTTGAGGGGCACCTCACCTATCTGTCTCAGTCGGAAGAGCATTCGATTCTTGATTTCGGGATCATGAGTTCAAGCCCCGTATAGGATGTAGTGATGACTAAAAAAATAAATTAAAAAAAAAAAGTCTTTCTTCAAGTCTCGTGATGCACTTGATTAAAATCTCCAGGATCTGACTAAGCTAAACGATCAAATAAAGCTACCTACAGATAAGAAAGACAAGGGCTGCTGCCCTCATCAACTTTATCTGAAAGATATATAAAAAATAAAGGCCACGGGACACCTGGGTGGCTCAGCTGGTTCAGCGCCTGCCTTGGGCTCAGGTCCTGATCCCGGAATCCCTGAATGAGCCCCACGTGGCATCATCCGGCTTCTTGCTCAGTGCGGGGCCTGCTTCTCCCTCTCTCACTTCCCCTGCTGTGTTCCCTCTCTGGCTGTCTGTCTCTGTCAAGTAAATAAATAATTTTTAAAAAATATTTTATTTATTTATTTGAGAGAGAGACAGAGTCAGAGGGAGAAGCAGACTCCCCGTGGATGCCAGACTCCATCCCAGGATTCCAGGATCAGGACCCGAGCGAAGGCAGACACTTAACCCGCGGAGCTACCCAGACACCTGATAAAGTGACTGCATTGCATTCACCCAGCTCATGAGTGTTGGATGGAGGACCTCAACCCGAAATTCTATCTTTATGTCCAGGAATCTGCCAAATACAGAATTTCACCCTAAGATTCAGACATAAGAAGAAAACTCAAATACGACTCTGCCAGAAAGAGAGACAGACAGGAAAAGACCAAGGAGGGGCATTTAACAGAATTCTCACCAGCAGCCAGGGCGTCTGACCGTCATTACTGGGGCGCCTGCTCGGTGCCAGGTGGGGAGCAGGAGCGGGGAACTCAGAGGTGGGGAACACACGGTCCCCACCTCGGAGCGGGCGCCAGGTCGGGTTCCGTGTAAACAGATAGATCGCCGCGCAGGGTAATCAGAGCGGGGCTGGGGCTGCAGGAAGCACAGCCGGAGGCCGAGGAAAGGCATTGTTTGAAGTGGGGGGCGGGGCGGGCTGGGGAGGGGACAGGTGTGACGGAAGGCTTGGTGGGGGGTGCAGGGGGGGGGTGCAGGGGAGGGGTGATGGTAGGGCTGAACGTCTCGAGGGTCGAAGATACTAGGAGGGCAGAAGCCGGAGAACACGGAGGCAGCAGGAGTGGCCGAAGCGGACTGCGGGTCATTGTCGCACGTGGGGCCCTGGGGACAGGAGGGGAGAGCGGAGGGACTGTCCTCTGCGCCTTGGTGGGGTCGCGTCTCTCGCGACCTCAGTTTCCTCACTGGGACCGTGAAGGATGAACAGAGAAAGAAAAGTTCGTTTTGCAGTTGTCGTACAGCCCTTGGTTCCGAAGAAGCCAGGGAGACCGAGGGCTTACGGGGGACAGAAAGAATCGGCTTCCCCAGCGGGACACGGAGTTGCCATCGCTTGGAAATACATTTGGGAAAATCCGTGATCTGGGCGAGGGGCGGATTCTCACCCCCGCCCCGCCCCCTCTCCAGCCCTCCGTCTCCTGCCCCAGGGTCTGAATTTGCACCAGCACTTAAGCCGCTTTGTCTGGGAGAGGAAGTAGTTCCCGGGCGCCCAGCAGGAGGGGGCGGGGCGGGGCGGGGCGGGGGGTCGCTGGGGTGGGGGGGGAGAGCGCCCGGGGCTACCGCTGTGGGCGCCGCCTGCACTGGTACCACCCACCACCCCTGCCGAGCTCCGGTCTCCACGTTTACTTTTTTATTGAAAAAAAAATTTTTTTTTTAATTGGGGCGCCTGGCTAGTAGCTCAGTCCGTTAAGCGTCTGCGTTGGGCTCAGGTCATGATCCCTGCACCCTGGGATCGATCCCGGCATGGGGCTCCGGGCTCAGCGGGGGGTCCTCTTCTCCCGCTCCCCCTGGTGCTCCCCCTGCGTGTGCTCTCCCTCTAAAATAAATAAATAAAAGCATGAAACCTGTAAAAAATATATATATATACACACACACACATATATAGTTTATTTTCTTGAAAGACCCAGCCAGCCTAGGACTGAGGGGAAAGGAGAGGGACAAGCCGACTGGGGTTGGGGGGAACCTGAGGTGGGCTCACCCCACCTCCGGAGATCACCTGTGAGCGGAACCAAGAGTCCAGCTCAACGGACTGAGCCACCCAGACGCCCTGCCACTCGCCACTCTTACTTATTTGTTTTTTAAGATTTTATTTATTTATTTGACTGAGAGAGATCACAAGCAGGCAGAGAGGCAGCAGAGAGAGAGGGGGAAGCAGGCTCCCTGCTGAGCAGAGAGCCGGATTCGGATTCCGGGCTCCATCCCAGGACCCTGAGATCATGACCTGAGCGGAAAGCAGAGGCTTAACCCACTGAGCCACCCAGGCGTCCCCTCCACTTGCCACTTTTAAAAGGCAAAACCCAGGGCACCTGGGTGGCTCAGTCTTAGCGTCTACCTTCCGGGGGGGGGGGGGGGGGGGGGGGGGGGGGCCGGGGGGGGTCCTGATCCCAGGGTTCTGGGATCGAGCCCTGCATCGGGCTCCCTGTTCCAAGGGAGGCCTCCTTCTCCCTCGTCCACTCCCCCTGTTTCTGTTCCCTCTCTTGCTGTGTGTCTCTGTCTCTGTCAAATAAATAAGTAAATCTTTAAAAATATAAAAATAAAGGCAAAACCCCTCAGTGGCTCCCCTTACCATCAGGAGGAATCCAAACTCCTGACCACAGGGGCTGCCCAGAGCCTCCCTTTGCCCCTGCACACAGCCCGCACCCTCCGTGCTCAGGGCATTGGTAGCCGTGCCTTCGCCAGGCCCAGTCTTCACCCGAACATCATCTGTCCTCTGTCCATTGCTTCTGTCAGGTCTTTAGGAATATTACCCAAGGAGGGTGGCCTCCCAGGCAGAGGGAACAGCTTCCACAGCCTTGCTTTTGGTTCACTCTTTCTTTTCTTTTCTTTCTTCCTTTTTTTTTTTTTTTTTAAGATTTTATTTACTTATTTGACAGAGAGAGAGAGATCACAAGTAGACAGAGAGGCAGGCAGAGAGAGGTGGGGGTGGGGGGAAGCAGGCTCCTGCTGAGCGGAGAGGCAGATGCCAGGCTCCATCCCAGGGCCCTGAGATCACGACCTGAGCGCAAGGTAGAGGCTCAGCCCACGAGCCAGCCAGGCGCCCCGCTGTATTTTCTCACTGTCCATCTTGTGCTGTCAGTGCACTGGTTGTCTGATGCTCCGTGGAGTGACAGCTTCTGCGGGTTCGGTGACTCCCCTGGGGCGGGCTGTCCGGTGTCTGGGCACCTCCAACACGCAGATGCTCCTTCAATGTATTCAGTCAGTTGCTTTGCCAAGAGGGCAGCGAAGACAGACAGACAGACAGAATGCAAGCTGCCCCAGCCGCAGAAAGCCTGGGGAGGCTTTGGACTTTTACAGCCTGTGGAAGGGGGAATGTAGGCTGGGCATCCAGTGACTCCTGCTCCCTCTAGGACTGGGGCGGGGTGACCCGCACGGCCTGTAGGACTAAGGTAGGCCCCCGGCAGACACACGGGTACATTGCGGAACGTTCAAACCGGAGCCAATGAAGTGGAAGCGGAGGGGGGCCTGGTGTCCCCCTGCCTCCGTCATCTTCCTCCGGGCTCTTCAGGCACGGACTCAGAGTGTTTGCCGGACGTCCCCGCATTCGGGGCACAAGGGCCCATCTGGTCTCTGGGACAGACAGAGGATGAGCCTGGAGACCCCTTCCACGGGAAGAAAGGCCTCTCTTGCCCTCTGGAGAGGGGCTGGAGGCCTGCTGTGGGGAAGCCTGGGACCAGCTGCAGGCATAGGAGACACTCCGGCTCTCCTCGTAGGCGGGGTCCGCGCATCAGAGTGAAGCTATGACAAGCACGGGAGCCCCTGTCCTGAGGGTCCCAGGTCTGTCATGCGTGGAAAGACCCGGGCATTCTCCCGAGGTCTCAGACCTCTCTGAGCTGCCGTCTTTAATACTCGGTGTTCGGTTCCGTCCTGTGGGATCTACTCCTAAGAAGGAAGAGGAGAGAGACGAACAGTAATGAGAGAAGAGAGAGGGACTGGGCGGGGGGGGGGGGGGGGGGACAAAGAACAGCAGCAGCAGGAAAAAGGCACCGAGAGAAGGAGTTTAAAGAAAAATCCTCGGGCGCCTGGGTGGCTCCGTTGGTTAAGCAACTGCTTTCGGCTCAGGTCACGGTCCCGGAGTCCCAGGATCGAGTCCCGCATCGGGCTCCCAGCTCCATGGGCAGTCTGCTTCGCCCTCTGACCTTCTCCCTCTCATGCTCTCTCTCACTGTCTCTCTCTCAAATAAATAAGTAAAATCTTTAAAAAAAAAAAAAAGAAAGAAAGAAAAATCCTCAGGGCGGGAGATGCACGGCGGGGTTTAAGATCAAGACAAGGAGAGAACCGGGAAACGGAGAGGACCAGAGACAGAACAAAATATCTGGAATGAAGGAGAAGTTAGGTCAGCTGGACAGGCTTGTTTTGACCTTGGAGCAGAGAGGTCAGACGACACATCCTCGGCCGCCCTCCTTATTCTGGAACCGCCGGGGGAGGAGCCCTGTGCTATCTCCGGCTCCTTCAGGTGGGGCTGCCTTGCTTTCTGGGGAGGAGTCCGCACTCCCGGACGGGGAGCCGGTGATGGGGGGGGGGGGGGCTCTGTGTGTCCGGCTCCAGGTCAGCACTAAGAGGCTAATGACTCCAGCCCCTCCCTGGGCTCCCTCCTTCCCTCTGCTCGGGAGGATCAGCTGACGCAGAGGGTCAAAGAGCCAACCCTAGACGAGTCCAAGTAGGACCCAGGAGTCCATCCTAGGGACTTACAGGGAACGGAAGGGCCTCCGAAGAGAAGAAATCTATGAGGTCAGCCCCGGGGAGGTTTCAGACCTTGGGGCTGGCACGTGGGGCACTGGGGACAGGACCGGGGAGGATGGTTGTGTGTGGGCGTAACCCGCAAAAGATTCAGCTGTGGCTCCCAGAAGTCCTAAGGTCCTGAGCCCCGATCTGCCCTCAAAGGAGGACCGGTCTACTTCCTTAGCTTCCCACTTGGCCCTCTGGCCGGACTGTCGGTCCCCAGGAGGGGATCTACAGGTGTTCAGTGTTCACCTGCAGCACCATGTTACCCTTCTCAGAAAAGGTTTGTGAACCATCTGGCAGGTGGAGGATAGACAGATGGGCGGGCGTGGGGATGGGGAGCAAGTACAGCGAAATAGTAACTAGGGCAGAACGGACATGGGCTATACGGGTGTCACTGTGTAATTCATTTCGTTTTTGTTTATGTTTGGATATATATATAGTAACAGGGAAGCCAGAGAAACAGTTGTCTGGAAGATAGTAGGCGCTCCTAAGTACAGGACGTGGGGACTAGAATCCCTTTGCAGCAGGATCTATGTTTCAAATGCCCTACGAGGACAGTGTTTATCCTGAAAGATGACAGCCTGCGGGGGATCACACCTGCGGACACCCAAAGAGGGGAGAGAGAGACTTAGACCACACCCAGCAGTGATCAGTAACTTCTCCCACCCAAAGCTGCCGCCCCTTCGGTTGGTGAAGTTTTCTCAAGTGCGTTCTGGGAGTCCTGAGATCTGGGCCTTGGCCCCGAGCGAACCCCACCCTGTGATCTAGAACCCGTGCCGGGGAGAGGCAGGATAAGAAATTCAGGACTCGGCCTGACGACTCACCCTAACAGATTGACCGTATTTGCACAGGAGGTGAGGTTCACACGATAAACAGCAGGGGGAGGGCTTGGACCTGGTATAAAAGATCTGAAAGCGTCAGGGGGTTACTTTGCACTTGAATCAGCCAGGTGAGGGGTGACCGAGGCCTGAGCGAAGGGGTGACAGGGATGGCGGGGTTGAGTTGGGGGGAATTCAAGCTGAGCTGGGCAGGAACCTGCCCGGACTGAGTGGCAGAGGACACCTGTGTTGTCAGCGAGGCTGGGACGTCTGCAGCTGAATGGGGTGCTAAGATATCCGGGTCTCTGTGGAAGGACTGGGGATGCCTGGGGTGCTCGGGAGCATTGATGTGGCCAGATTTGTGTTAGTGGGGAGAGAAGGATGATACGTGGAGCAGGCGTCCGAAATCTGTTGTCTTTTTTTTCTTTTTAAAGATTTTATTTATTTGACAGGCAGAGATCACAAGTAGGCAGAGAGGCAGAGAGAGAGAGGGAAGCAGGCTCCCTGCTGAGCAGAGAGCCTGATGAGGGGCTCGATCCCAGGACCCCGGGATCATGACCTAAGCCATAGGCAGAGGCTTAACCAACTGAGCCCGCCAGGCGCCCCTGAAATCTATTATCTTGAGCCGGTCCAAACTCCCCCTGCAATCTCTCAGTGTGTCCACCTCTGCCTGAACTATTCTGATGCTCATGGTGGCACAGTCTCGTCTCTCATCACCTCTGCTCCCCGGGTGACACAGACACAGCTCTAAAATGCTCCTTTCCTTCTGATCTGAGACCAGCACGAAGCTAAGAATTTTACCTCTGCCCAGGATGTCCCCCGAGCCAGGCCAGTGCATCACAGGCAGATTTCAGTTGGTCATGCTCAGACTCTTGGTTGGAAAACTCAACCGTCCCTAAGATCTGGAGACGGTCTCCACTTCTTTGCAGACTCTCTTCCTGCTTCGTGCTGGGAGGGAACAGGACGTAACACAGCTTGGCCCAGATAGAAGGTTAGGATTGATCTTCTGACCTGGGATAGAAGAAGGGTGTTGGCTACCTCCAGACCAGGGAGCACAGAGGGGTTACGGACACAGTAGATAGTCTTCCAGGAGCAGGACCAGAGATTAGAGACAATCCTTTCCAAGCCCAAGACTAGGTCAGTTAGGTCTGAGTTGAAGGATAAAGAAGGTGGAGTCTCAGCTGGAGGTCAGGGATGCCTGGCTAGGATGAAGTCCAAAGGAAAAAGGCTAAGCCTTGACTTTCTGCTTTCTTTCCACTTCAGCCCCAGAATGTTGGCCATCGCTCTTCTGGCCCTTCTCTGTGCATCAGCCTCGGCCAAGGCCAGTAAGTGAGAAAGAAGCCAGGAGCCCAGCACTAGCATCATGGGAAGGCAGCCTTCTGCAATGCTGGTGGCCACGGCTCAATTTCAGAGGCTGGCTTGGGGTGGTGGGCACTGAGTTGTGGGAGGTATTGTGGTGGTGGGGAGAAACTCAGCTCCTGAGGTTTCTTCTCTGACTCCTCCTGTCCCCTCCAGTTCAGGCGAGGGCCTCCTCCTACAATGGAGAGTATGGGGGCGGTGGAGGAGAGCGCTTCTCTCATTCTGGCTACCAGCTGGAAGGCCCCATCACCGCCATCCGCGTCCGCGTCAACAGATACTACATCGTAGGGTAAGATTCTCTGCGTTTCTCTGGTTTGAGGATCCTTTGATCTTGGTGAACTGGGAAGCTCTCAGTCTACTTGGGGTCACGTCTGTTCCAGTCAAAGTCCCAGGGATAATATGTATGTGAAAGAGATCTGAGGCCAGCGCTGCCACAACCAGCCCTCCAGCCCCCAGCACACGTGACCTTGGGCAAATCTTCTAGCATGGCTGCTGGGGGGCCTAGAAGCTGGCTGGTTTGGTGCCCAACCCCCCCCCCCCACCGGAGGCATAAGCCCCCTCAGGCATTTCTCCCTCTTTGCTGATGCTTCTCCCCCGAAATATGCATCTTCTGAGCCTGGACTACATCCTGGGACAACAAAGTCTCTGCCCTCATGAGAGGCTTCCAGAATATTCCTTCTGCTCCTTTCGCATGGGGTGGCGGGGGGTGGGGGGCATGTGGTGGCCGGCACAGCGGGAATCTAGAGTTCCCCAAATCAAGCTCCTGCACTGGTCTGGTCTGGCCGACTCTGGCTAAGTTACTTTTCCTTTCTGAGCCTGTGTGTGTTTTGGCAAAATGAGTTGAAGTTCCCCATACGATCTCAAGGGCTCCCTCATCCCTCCCACGCCGTGGGACTGGCAGGAGACTTGTCCCCCCTGTCCCCGGTTTGCGGGTCTTGGAGGGTGCGCGCGGAGGTCCTGCATCCTGGTCAGCCGCGGAGGTCCTGCATCCTGGTCAGCCGCGGAGGTCCTGCATCCTGGTCAGCC